>NW_006780610.1:3159098-3179063 GCF_000442215.2 Lipotes vexillifer | reverse complement strand
CTACCAAAGTCAACATGATGGACGGAACCAAGGACGGTGGATGGGATTCTAGTCAGAGCAGAGAGGTTGAAGGAGGGGTTGACAGTACAGGCACGGGGAGAATAGAGACCAGAGGACAGGGCCTGGGTTGGGACAGGGAAGAAATTGCAGTCCGGGTCAGGAAATGTGGTCAGCGTGGAAGGTGAAGTCAAAGTTGGGACGATGTGAAAAAAGGGCTGATTAGAAAAAATCATTTGCCCATCCCAAGACCAAGAGTGTAAAATCCCTCTCTGGGCATCTGCTCTCAGGCTCCAAAATTCCTCAAGACCTCCTCCCACTTTCCCTTCTCTTTCCCCTTTTAGTTCTTCTTGATTTTACAGGCCCTAATTCCCGCACTGCGCCTCATCTCTCCCTCTTTCCTTTGCCACCTTGTTTTTGATGCCCTCAGTGCATCAGACTTTGCTCCCAGCCAACCAGACCCAGGATTGGGAATTCCACCACCGTTCCCTGCCCAGCCTTCCTTCAAGAGGAAGAGCATGTTCCCGAGGCCTGGGGCTCAGCCACAGGCTGCCAGTCGGCATGTGCACAATGCAGGAGTCATCATTTCCACCCATTGATTAGCTGTCCATCCGCGAAGTTTCCAGAGGAGCAAACAAGGACACCGAGAGATTAGCATTCAGCTCGTCTTTTGGATTCTAAAACACAAACACCTGCATTTCACATCCAAAGATCCTACACACAGTCAGTCCAGAAACCGAGAGAGTAGAAGCCAAGCTCCCTCAAACTCATCTCCGGAGAAACGACTTTCCCCAATGCTTCCTCATGATCTTACCTGGCACACTTTCACATATGTCATTCTGCTACATCTTCCCTATCTCCAAAGTTTAGGCCATGGCTAAGCTTGCACAAGTGCCAGGCAGCCAGGACTACAGTCAGCCCCAGCTGGGCTGAGCTTAATCACAGACAGAAAAGTGAGTGGCTGCCCAACAACCAGCCCTGGGGGCTGAGAGTCAAGGACGTGGCAAAGCCATGGTCATGCTGAGCTTGATTGAGGCCACGCAGGGACTGACCCGTGGATTTCGCCACCCAACAGCCCTTCAGAGGAAGCCTTTTCTGCACCCCCCGCCCATGTTGGAGGAGAGGAGAAAAGAAAATTGCAAAGCCAGGTGGAAAACCTTCCTACTTTGTCTTTAGTATTAAAGAAATGCGAAGGTGATGAATTAGGCAAATTGGTTGATGCCAAGTTGTATCCATCAGAATGATTCAGGGCCTGCAATGAGTAATAGTAATGGGGAATAGCTGTTACTAAGAGTAACCAGATTAGCATTATCGAAAAAGACAAAGGAAAAGCAGGCGGCCAGCAGGCACCCCATCCCCGAGCCTGGCCCTCGGTCTGCACATCCTGGCTTCCGCACGGAGCCCACCCTGAACTGAGGCACCGCTCCTCTCTTGCAGGATTCCATGTTGGGTGGGAGCTTCCACAAGATCAAAGAATGTTCACACCCATGTTCTTATTTGATCACATTCTAAGCAGGTCCGGGGCACTGACTCCATTTCACAGGAGGGATATGGAAGCTCAGGGAAGTGGAAACGTTTGCCCAGTAAGTACCAGAATCTAGCTTTAAACTCAGGATTTGGGAATCTGAATACAGGACCCAAGTCCCTGTATTTTCCACAGAAACTCTATTTATAAAAATTATCTGCTTTTCTCTCTAGCCATTAGCAGTGAAAAATAGGAATTAGATTGATGTATGGAGAAAGAAAGGGGAGAATGCAAAAGAAGACCTCCAGGGGTGGATCACAGTTTTCCATAGACAACTCCCTTCAGGCCCTGCCCACATTCAGAAGGGTTCTGAAGCCAGGCACCTGGGTTTGATGGACACACTTCAGAGACTGGACCTCTCCGGCCTTTTGGGCTTAAGGAGCCCTGCTGTGTTCCATGTGACCCCAACACATCAGGTGGCAATTGACTGGCCCAGGGCAGCCTCTAAGCCATCAAGGGCTGTTGGTCCTCAGGACAGCCACAAAAGATGGCTGGAGCCAGACTCCTTTTGTAACAGGAACTTGAACAGGAAACTAAGGAAGAGGTTGTTGGTTGCTAGCAGGGTCACGCACGGCGAGTAGCTGTGTGTATTTGTTTCCTAGGGAAGCTGTAACAAAGTACCACAAACTGGGTGTCTTAAAACAACCGAAATGGGGCTTCCCTGGTGGCGCAGTGGTTGGAAGTCCGCCTGCCGATGCGGGGAACACGGGTTCGTGCCCCGGTCTGGGGGTATCCCGCATGCTGCAGAGCGGCTGGGCCCGTGACCCATGGCCGCTGAGCCTGCGCGTCCGGAGCCTGTGCTCCACAATCGGAGAGGCCACAGCAGTGAGAGGCCCGCAGACCACAGAAAAACAAAAAACAAACAAACAAAAAAAACATCCGAAATGTATTCTCTCACAGTTCTGGAGGCTAGAAGTCCAAAATCAAGGTGTCAGCAGGGCCAGGTTTCCGTGAATGGCTTGAGGGAAGAATTCTTCCACGCTTCCTCGCTGCCTGCGGCAGCTGGTGATCTAACATTCCTTGACTTCTGACTGCGTCACTCTGATCTCTGTCTCCATCTTCACATGGCCTCCATGTGTTCTGTGTGTCATGTGACTCTTCTTATAAGGACACCAGGGATTAAATTTAGGGCCCAACCAAATTCAGCATGACCTCATTTTCCCTTGATTATAGCAGCAAAGACTCTATTTCCAAATTAGGGCATATTCATCGATACCGGGTGTTAAGACATCAACATACGTTTTTGGAGGACACAATCCAACACTGGGCCAAAATGATATGACAGAGAAGGTCCATAGATACCTTTCTCCATGGCCCCCAGAGGCACCCTCAACTTACAGCTCCCTCCCCATCCAGCTTCAGGGAGGCTGAGCCATCAGCAGTGGGTCCCTGAGAGAATCCTACTTTTGTGCCACATCTTCTTTATCCATTCATCTGTTGATGGACACTTAGGTTACTTCCATGTCCTGGTTACTGTAAATAGAGCTGCAATGAACATTTTGGTACATGACTCTTTTTGAATTATGGTTTTCTCAGGGTATAGGCCCAGTAGTGGGATTGCTGGGTCGTATGGTGGTTCTATTTCTAGTTTTTTAAGGAACCTCCATACTGTTCTCCATAGTGGCTGTATCAACTACATTCCCACCAACAGTGCAAGAATATTACTCAGCCATAAAAAGAAACGAAATTGAGTTATCTGTAGTGAGGTGGATGGACCTAGAGCCTGTCATACAGAGTGAAGTAAGTCAGAAAGAGAAAAACAAATACCGTATGCTAACACGTATATATGGAATCTAAGAAAAAAAAAAAGGTCATGAAGAACCTAGGGGCAAGACGGGAATAAAGATACAGACCTACTAGAGCATGGACTTGAGGATATGGGGAGGGGGAAGGGTAAGCTGTGACAAAGTGAGAGAGTGGCATGGACATATATACACACTACCAAACGTAAAATAGCTAGCTAGTGGGAAGCAGCCGCATAGCACAGGGAGATCAGCTGGGTGGTTTGTGACTGCCTGGAGGGGTGGGATAGGGAGGGCGGAAGGGAGGGAGATGCAAGAGGGAAGAGATATGGGAACATATGTATATGTATAGGTGATTCACTTTGTTATAAAGCAGAAACTAACACACCATTGTAAAGCAACTATACTCCAATAAAGATGTTAAAAAAATAAAATAATAAAAGTATGTCTGAATGGCAAAAAAAAAAAAAAAAAAGAATCCTACTTTTGAGTCCATACATCCCACTGCAGTTTTCCTCCCAACACTGCCCTCTGTGTTTGTGGTGTCTTGATGAGAGTTATTTCTTGCCACTGAAATGAGTCATAAATAAAACTGAGCTTAATATTTATTTTTCTCCCATAAATTTGCTTCATTTTGTAATTAAAACCCTAAAAGGATTAAGATGCTTCGGAGATTCCTTTTGTTGGGAACCAGTACATTTCTCCTTTGTGCTGGCCCAGCCTCGTCCTTGTGATGTTTTTTGCTGAAACAGACCCTCCTGTCGCCAGGATAAACTGAGGATGCCCAAGACACCCCGAGGAAGCCTGGCTTAGTGTATTCCTAAGAAGGCTTAGGTTAGACCCTAAAGAAATCAGACCAGGAAACACAGCATTCTTGGAGCAAGCCATGAAAAAGCTGCCTGCCTCCAGTGGAGCTGGCCTGCCTGAGTCACCGCTGTGTGGGAAGGGACTGCAGCCCGCTGTCCCACCAGCCGGGGTTTGAATTTCTCTGCAAAGCCACACTTCATGTAAGTCGAACAGCCCCAAGGAGACGGCCGGGGTCAGATGGCAGTTCTGCTGTCTCTCCCCCGCCTCTCCCCCCCAGCCATACTCCCAGGCAGAGAGCTCTCACGGCAATTCGCACAGCCCTCCCTGCTAAGAGTTCTCCGGAAGGGCATAGGCCCTGGGGATGGTGCCAGTTGTACACATCCTGACCATAGGCGAGGAGATGGAGACACAGGAGGCCCTGTGCTCTGAAATGATCAGCTGCCATGGCTGTGCTAATTAGAGAAAGGCACTTATGTATAAGTGTGTCTATTGAGAAGATCAAGGTGGGTCAGAATTCCACAGCTTCGAGGCTCCCAAAACCCCTCTATCTGGTCTATCCCCAATTTCATGAGGCTGTCGCAGCCCAGCTGAGCCCCCCAGAGGACCCCCAACCTCCTGGAAATATTCCAGATCCAACATTTGAGGTAACCCCAGATCATTGCCCCTCGTACCAGCTCAGTGCTTTTGTGGACAAACATGCACAAATCACAGCGCTTTACTCCTTTGGGACATACAACGTTGATGTACAAATCACAAATATGGATCAATAGGGAAATCTGAGGAGTCAGCTGGAAAGCTGTTAAGCTCTGGGCCTCCCTTGCAGTTTAATGGTCCCGCTAATCCTCATTTGTACCTGCCTCCCTTTAAGAGGCATCCTGCCTCCCTTTAAGAGGCCTAATCCTGAACCTAGGCAGCAGGAACTTGAACTCTAGCCAGTGCCTGGGACTCAGCACCAGCATCGTTGGTGAGTCAGACCTCAACCCTCTTTCCTGGTTTTCAGCTGAGCTCATGCTTTGCTTCTGGGGCCTGAGTTACTTACAGAGTCTTGTCGACCATGTTAAAACCTCTTGGGCTGAGGTCCAGCTTGTTTTTCTTTTCTCTCCCAGGGACTGTGGTCCTAGTGAAACTCAGATCAGAGGTCACGTGACAACAAACCTCCCTTGTACTTACAGAGAGGGTCAGGGAGGACGGCCAGTCCTGCTGCAGGGACCCAGAGTACACTCTGTCGCACCCCAAGGCAAAACCTTGCATCGTATATGACCAACACAGGGGTGAGTTGTCCTTGTTGCCCATTTTGGACCTTGCCCTCAAAACAATCCAGCACTGAACACTCAACAGCTGGTTGTCAGAACATTTCCTAGGGTGGGAATAAACAGAAAACCCCATGCTGTCAGTCCAAGGTTTCTGAACTTAGAAGGACCCGTAAAAGCATCCAGTTCTATGTGTCATTTTACAGATGAGAAAACTGAGACCCCCGACTCTGGACAGGGCAGCAAGGTAAGATCAGAGGCAGAAACGTATTCATCAACAACATTTGTTGAGAGCTACTCTTGACTAAGCATTAGAGATACAGCCTCTGCTCTCAAGGAGCACAACATCTAGAGGAAGACAGACCAAGTGCAAAAACGAAAAAATCCAGTTGAGGAAGCACCAGGATGGCGGATGGTACATGATGGACAGTGGGAGTGAGAACAGAGGCCTCTAGCTCTCTAGGGTGCCAGGAAAAGTTGACTGGGGGCCAAAGAAATGTGGTGTTGCCCCTTTGAGATAGTATTTGCCCAGCTAGAGGTGTGAATCCAGTGCATTTCACCTTTTCATTTCTAATACTAAACCAAACTAAATATGGTAACAGATTGAACCAGGGAACTAGTTATGAGAGTTGCATATTAAACAGTCTTAAATTGAGGGCATATAAGTAAGAAATGGCTTTATTTTTCCCTAACCATTGCCTTTAAACTTACTCTTTCTGATTTCTCCTCCCTGTCCCCTGACACCATCTCAGGCAGAACTCAGAGCTGTTTTCTCCCTTATAGTCACGAGAATATTCTCTGTTTGGTAATTAAGACTTATTTTCAGGTATTAAAAAGTCCAAAGCTATCCAAATCAAAACCAGACAAACTGAAACTTCAATCTTGCATATGTCTCAAAGCAACTTCCTTTTGTCGAGCTCAGGACTCATCCCTGGGTCTGAGAAGAGGGAGTGGTCTACTGACCATAGAGAAGGTGTGTGGTCCACTGACCATGGAGAATGGGTGTGGTCTACTGACCATGGAGAAGGGGTGTGGTCCACTGACCATGGAGAAAGGGTGTGGTGTCTTCTTCCCCTTGCTTCTTTCATGCTCTTCCCCTTCTCATTCTCATCTCTCTGCTTCTTTTAGCTACTCTAGAATCAGGACAGAGATTAGAAGGAAAGAGAAGTCTTTAACCTAACTGGTCCTATACTTTCCTCTCAGGCAATGCTGTTGGCATTGATGCCCTTGATGTGACAGGTCTTCAAATACTGGATCTCTCATTGGGAGGTTCCTTCTGGGATCTCCATCCTGAAAAGTCTCTTGACACGAGCAGTGTGCCCTCTGGCTTGACCTCTTGTACTCCTCCTTCCACCCCAGGACCTCTACTGATGGAGTTGCCTTGCCTAGAAGGCAGACCGTCTTTACCACCAATGTTACCTAAGCCCAGCTATCCTCCACAGCACCCACTTCCCTCATGAGATACCTGTGTGTTCTTGCCACGTTAAACAGTGCTGTGCAGGCTGGCCATCCATTGTCCTACCTTTGGCCTCACAAATGATTCCACCCACCACTTGCCTTCAGAATTCTCTAGGTACCGGTTTGCATACATTCCAGGGGATGCATTCCAAGTTCTCCAAAGCTCTCCCACTGTGCTCCTCTCCAGGGCATCACCGGGTAGTCTTGGAAATTTCTGCTGCTCAGCAGTTATCCGGCTGGTGTGGAAAATGTCCATGTGCACTATTGCTGGCACCTCAGGCCCTGAGTAATTCTCTTGGAATTGCTGTCACTTGGTTCTGGGTAGGAGGATATCCCCTTATCTTCACCACAGAGCGGAGAGGAGACTGGCACAGCTCTCTTCACTAAGCCAACAGCTCACTACTCTTCCAAATTCCCTCCTTCAATGAGCTCTAGCTCTTCTGTCTACATGGGCTGAAGACGGATGATGGGGAAAAGACTGGGGACCAGTTCTGCTCTCTTTCTGGAAGCCTCCAGAGAGGGCATCTGGCAGCTACACTCTCCATCTTTGGTACTTTTGCCAACATTTCAAGACAGCAGATGTTGTCTTGAAAGCAAATTCAACATTGTATTTTACTTACATTATTGCTTTTTTAGATGAGGATAATGTGTTTAATTCCCAGACTTTGGAAATCATCTAACCTTATGCTGCGGATGAGAGCCTGAGGTCCAGAAAGGGGAAGGACTTGGCAAAGCGTGAGTCAGGGCAGATCTGGGACCAACCCCAGAGGCCCTGCCCTGAGAGATCTGTGTTCCACCCCATGCTTTTCCCTGGCTCATTGCCATCAGACCAGTGAATCATCGTTCTGTGAAAAGCATGCCCAGGACAATCCCCTGGTTACTGAAAGTCAAGATGTCTGGAAGAGCCCAGGGCCTGGAGCTGTGGTGCTGACTCAGGACAGAAAGCAGGGAGTGGATCTCTGGCTTCAGGAGAGGGAGCAAAAAGCTAATGCCAGGCAGGTCAAGAGCCCTTAAGGGGAAATGTGACAGTAATTAAGGAGAAAGCCGGCCTTCTTGTCCTGGGTCATGACGACTCTCCATAGTCTCTGTCGAGGTCACTTGAAGCGGAAGACTGTATCCGGCCAGACACTGGAGGCACAAGCCCAGGGAAGTGTTCAGAACAGCTTTATTTAATTCCCTGTCCATATGGAAATGCCCTCCACTGAACGGTTTGGAAGCCACAATTGCATTAGCTGTCTGGAGCTCCCATAAGCTCAATCAAGCCATAATCAAGGATCTTCCGTGATTGTCCATTATCTGCCTCTCAGCCAGAGAGGCACGTTCTTGGGGGAAAGTGATCAGAGAGCTGCGTTCCTGGCACTAATTACATGCTAGCCTGCATCTGCGTCCCTCCAGCGGCTGTCACGAGCTGTCGTGGATGGCCCCGGGATGCTTCTGTGCAGGTGACCCTGAGCAGGTTCAGAGCCCAGAATAGAGTCCATGCAGATCGCTCTGAAGACAGCTTCCCAGGCAAACAAGGTCTCGCTAGTTTAAATGTGGCTGTATGTTTTACATTGAAAACACCCCGGGTGCTCGGGAAAGGGCTACTGCTGGGTCAGCAGATAATTCACGGCAGGAGCCCAGAGAACATCTGGAGATGCAGCATAAACAGCCAGATGGGCACCTCGTGAGAACGGCAAGGATGGAGAGGAGGCAAGCGTCAGAGGCACCAGCAGGCCCCCACTGAACAAAAGGGCATCCTTTGGGGGTGGGGGGCTGGGGGGAATGGAGGACAAGCCTGCCACCACCTGACTTCAGTTCATTCTAGCAACAGTCTCACTGTCCACATCATGTGTCCTCAGCTCCAGCCAAATGGGTTCCTCTGGTCCGGCACTTTCCTCCTCTCTGTCTGGTGGCTTGCTTGCCCTCAACAGTGCACATCCAAACTTTATTTGGACCTCATTTCCAGGAGCAGCTTCTAATGCCTCGTCTGCCTGAAAGCCTCCAAGATCACCCAGAGCACGATGTGACCTCTTCCTCTATTCATTGCCCAGTGCTGTCTCAGCCTGCCTCCCAGCACTTAGCCCGGGCTGCAGCCATGCATTGCGTGAACTGAGAACTTGAGAACAGGAGCTGTCCCCAGCTTTATTTTTCCTTTAAGAAATGTGAAAAATCACACAAAAGGACAGGGGATAATAAGACCATCCCCTGGATACCCCCTCACCAGGGCAAATGATTGTTCCATTTTTATTACATTTGCTTCACTTTTGCTTTTTAAGACTGAAAATGTTGATAGATAAAGTTGATGTCACCCTAGCATAGTTGTGAGAGTATATAAAGCTCATAAGCAGCTCTGGAGCTTGAGTCTCTGGGTTCAAATGCCAGTTCTGCCACTTATAATCCAGGTGACCATGGGCAAGTTGCTTCACCCACTGTGCCTCAGTTTCCACATCTGTAAAATGGCTGTGGAACATTGTCGTAAAAATGTCAATAAGTTAATATATGTAAGGATCTTAGAACAGCACCTGCCTCGCACTTAGCACTCCATAAATGCTAAATTGTCTTCCACCCCTGGACCTATTTCTCTGTGCTCCTTTCCTACCATCCAAGAGTCAACCACATCACGGATCGAAGGTATACGCTTTCAGTCCCTGCTTTGTACTTTAACTTCCATATGTATATATAGATGAAAAAATATCTAATGTTCTTTTCTTTGTACTATTTAAGTTAAATAGTGGTCCTTTGAGTTGCAAACACAGAAAGCCCAACTCTGACTTAAACATTAAGGAGGATTTACTAGCTCCCACAGCTGAAAAGTTTAGTGGCAAGGAGGATTGCCAGGTTGATTTATCAGCTCAACAACGTCCTTAAGGACCCCACTTCCTTTGTCTCCTGGTTCTTCCTTCCCTGGCATCAGTTTCAGCCCAGGGCCAGCTCCTCCTTGGGGCTGTAATATGACTGCCAGCCACCCCAGGACTGCATGCCTCCTTGTTCCCATCCAGGGAAAGAGAGAATCAGTCAGGAAATGCTCTAAGAAGAGAGAGGAAGCTTCTTTCCCAGAAGCCCCGACGAGTTTTTCTTCACTTCTCATGGCTAAAATGGTCCACGCAACCATCCCTGAAGCAGACACCGTGGCCAGGGGGTGGGATTGGACCGCTTCACATCCCCCACTGTAAGAGGAGGCTAGAGTCGGCCCCTTCCAAAGCACACATGCTGCACAGGTTGATGTGGAAACCCGCAGAAAACTGTATCAAGAGAAGGGAATCGATGCTGGGGAGGCAGAAAAGGACTCTACAAGTGGTATCTACCACTTATTAGACAAATGTATATTGTTCTGCATCTTGCTTTTCTCACTCAATGTTTTGCTTTTGAAGTCTGTCCATTTGGTATAGAGAGACCTATACTTTTATTCCTTTAAGTGAGGAATATTATTCTTTCATGTGAATAAGCCCCATTACTTGGCCATTTTCCTATTGATGGATTTTTAATTGCTTTCATTGCAAACCAGGCTGCAGTAAACATCTGTGCATGTGTCTTCTTATGGACCGCCTCAATCATATTCCTGTTTGCCTCTGGCTCCTTCCCCAGGCATCAAGCCCATGGGAGACCTTGACAAGTATTTATGGAATGAATGAATGAATGAATGAATGAGTGAGTGCTCCTTCCCCCCCGCAGCTATCAGCTATTTAAATAGTCATTACAGGACGCTGGTCATGGAACCCTACAATGTTAGAGTTCAAACGGGGTCTCTAGTTTCACAGAGGAGCAAACAAAGGCTCAGAGAAGGAAATGGCGGTCCTCAAGGCACCCCATACTGTCTGGGGCAGAACTTGGACTTGAACCCAAGGCCGCTAACTCCAGACTGGGTTCTTCACTGCACTCCATTGTGTCCCACTGTATTGCTCTGGGCTGGTCCATCTCTCCTTTATTCAACTTCTTTTAGTCCTAGGATCTATTCCACAAATTCACCTGTGAGTTACCTGCAGCCTTGCATGTGCTTCTCCCACTGACGGGTGTGCGAGCTCCCTTGGGCAAGGCTCAGGTGTGATACTTTTCTATTAGCCAAGAGCAAGGCAGTGTCCAAATATGCTCCAGGATCTCCTCAACAAAGCCCCTCCTGAAGGGCAATGACCAGAGTCACAGAACCTCTGGTAGGAGTTGCCGCCAAAGATCTTCTAGCCCAATTCCCTGGCAAGTATCACTGCACGTGCCTTCCAGCTCTTTCTTGGCCTCTCCAGTGCTAAGCCACTTACAACCTCCCTCGGTAGCCACTATGTTTTGGGACAGCTGTGTTTGAAAGCCCCACCTGCCTCTAACACCTGTCCAGGGCTATCACCCTGCCTTCTAGAGCCACTGAGACTAAAGCCCAATCCATTTTTATGTGTCAGTTTTTCAAATACCTGAAGGAGCCTGAGTCCATTATTCTTCAGGGGAAAAAAATTGCCAGCTTCCAAATGCAACCTGCATAGAGTGGTTTATACACACACACACACACACACACACACACACACACACACACACACATCCTGGCTGCTCCCACCCCTCCCCTGCCACTTGGTTTGTACCGTGTTCCTGATAGGATGCAGACACCAGGACAAGACCCTCTCCCAATGGCCTGAGTAGCTTGTACTCAGCCTTGAATATCAGCCTAAATATCACTTCCTTTGGGGAGACTTCCTTGAACTGGCAAATCTGGATTAGGTGCTCTTGTAGGTGTCCTCCCAGCATCCTGCAGTTCCCTATCCCAGCAACCATCCCCCAACATCACGCAGCCTGTATTCTCATATGTACCTGACGAGACCACGTCCACTGCTTTATCCCCGGAGCCCAGAGCACTGCCTGGCAACTCAAAGGCACTCCATGCATATTTATTGAACAAATTAATGAGTAAGATAATTTTAAAATAGAAGAGAAAATGAAAGAAAAATAAAGAAATCTTTTTTTTTTTTTGCGGTACACGGGCCTTTCACCTCTGTGCCCTCTCCCATTGCGGAGCACAGGCTCCGGACACGCAGGCTCAGCGGCCATGGCTCACGGGCCCAGCCGCTCCGCGGCATGTGGGATCTTCCCGGACCAGGGCACGAACCTGTGTCCCCTGCATCAGCAGGCAGACTCTCAACCACTGAGCCACCAGGGAAGCCCAAGAAGTCATTTTTAAGGTCAGGTAGGGGGATAAAGAATAAAAAGGAAAAGAAAAAAATATGGTTTGATTCATGAAAAATAAAGGAATTGTCCCTTCCCTGCCTCCAACCTCAGTGCCTGTTCACGGAGCCTGAAACGCTCTTGGCTTCAATGGCCTCCATGGTCTCTCGTATTGTCAGCTGCTCCTGAACTTACAGGCAACTCACTCCTGGAGGCCTTTCACTGAAACAGCTGGTTTCTCCATTTGTTGTTGGGAAAACCAAAGCAAGGGCAAGACAAAGAGCAGGGTGAGAGGTGTGATGGTACGCCCAGGGTACAGGAAGCCACAAGATAACAGGGAGCATTGACCTGGAGCATTGATTTTACTTGAAGATTTGGGTGGGGAGTAGGGGCAACAATATAAAACATCTTTTAATATTAAAATAAAATTAGATATATTATATAGAAAGTAGAATGCAAAACTGGATTCCTTTCAAAGATAAAACATAAGACCTCAAGGAAATGTCATTGTTGTATAAGATGAAACCATTATTCAATCATTTGTTCATTTATTCATTCCATCTTTCAATGAAATTCCTCTATGCCAGGCTCTGAAGATACAACAGTAAATGAAACAAATAAAAATCATTGCCTTCATGGAGCCTAACTTCTAAGAATGGGACATAGACAACAAACAAAATGAGAAAAATACATGGTTATGTTAGGTGGCAGTAAGTGGTGTGAAGAAAAATAAGACAGAAAAGGAAAGGGAATAGGCATGTGGGCAGGAATGTGTGAATGAGTGTGCATGGTAGATGACATTTGGGAAAGATCCAAGGAAGGAAGGAAAGTACAGAAGGCATGGGAGTAAGCTACAAGGGAGGAGCCCCTTAAACCTATTAAGTTTGAGGGTCTTGGGGGAAATCCAAGTGGGATCCAGAAAAAAATATAAAAAATATGGAGTTCAGGAAACAAGTCTGGGTTGAGTTTGAGATAGAAATGTGTAGCTGTCAGCAGAGAGGAGACAATTAGATGACAAGAGTGGGTGAAACTTCTAAAAGAATCCAGGGCATGAGTTAAGAACTGGCAACCCATGGATGGGGTCTGGCACATGCATATGTTTTGTTTGGTCTAATAACTGGCTTGAATATAGGGGTTAAGAGCTTAGGTTCTGGAATCAGACTACCCAGATTCCAGATCCTGCACAACATTTACCAATCATGTGACTTTGAGCAAGTTCCTTAACTCCTCTGTGCCTCAATTTACCTATCTGTAATAATAGTACATGTCATGTAGATTTGTTGTGAGGATTCAATTAGTAAATTCAGGTAAAGTGATTAGAAAAGAGCCTGGATCTACAAATGTTAGTTCCTGCTACTATGAATATGATTGCAATTGTGATTATTAGGTACTTACCTTGGAGCAAATGCTTTCCAGTTTACTAAGTTCCTGCAGGACAATTTCATTTATTTGAATGACTTGCCTGGTCCTTTTCAGCATCTGAGTTTGTGACCACTGGTGTGGAAAGAGGACAAGGACAGAAATTGGGGGTTGACTATAATTTATGGGGCTAAAGACAAAAGCCTTTTTCCAACATTTAGACCTTTAATTCATTTAGAAATGTGCTGGTATACGGTGTGAGGTAGGGATCCAACTTGATGTTTTTCCCAAAGAGCAAGCAAGTTATCCTAATATCACATGCTGAATCATCTGTGTTTCTCTACTGTTTTAAATGTCACATTTGTAATATCCACATATTTTTCATATACTTAAGCCCATGGTTGGATTTTCTATTCAGTTCCATTGATCTGTTTATGGGATGCTGCAAGAGCAATACAACTCCAAGAGGAAAGAGATGTTCTTTTATACCATTACTGTATTTACAGTGTTAGAATAGCACCTAGCACATAGTAGGTACTCAAATACTCACTGAAATGGTGACTAAATAAATGAATTGGTTATTGAACTTTTGTAATTAAAAAAAAATCTAGTTGGAAAAGTCCAACCTTTTTAACTCTATTTTACAAAACACCCAGAGCTTGACTCATGCCTTTATTTCCCCCAAAGGAACCCAGAATGAGGAAGGGGAGTCAGCAAGAGATGAAGCTGGAGGGGTAGCAAGGAACGAGCCTGGAAGGGTCTTGTACCCAAGCCAAGAAGACTAGATTCCACTCTGAAAGCCATCAAAATGTTGTAGGCAGAACAGAAATGGTCAGATAGATGATTTTGGTAGCTCTCTCTGTGGACCCTGGGGTGGGTTGAATTTGAGAACGTAAGTCTGGAGATCTAGGCTTGCAAATAATTGCAAAGAGGAAGAAATGGACTTGAGAGCTTACTTATTGGGATCCTACTTATTGGGTAGGATCTACAGGCTACAACCTAATCTGATTTGGGCAGTGGAGGTGAGGCTGAAGGAGATGAAGATGCCCTCCAAGGCTTGAGTGACTGTGGGAAGAGTGGTGCCCTTTAACCATTAGGGGGTAGAGGAGGATTGGATTGGGGGTAAATTCATCATTCAGTTGTAGACTTGAGTTTGGGGTGCTTGTGGATCCTGTTTAGAACACATTTGGGTCTGGAATGCAGATGAGAGATGTGGAGACAAAGGTTTTCAGGCTATTAGAGATTGAAATCACAGGTGAGGTGAGGTGAGGTGATGATGAGGAAACTGAAGCCGAGTTTAAATAACTTTCCCAGTCACAGAGCGAATAAGACGTAGGTCTGTTTCATTGCAAAGTTCATGCTCTTAACCACTAGGGCTAGTCTTTTGCTGAAGGCAGTATCCCCAAAGACCTGCTGTCACCTGCATCCTGGCCTGCAGTTGCTATCTGACTCAAGTCCCGAAGTCTCCCTACAGGTTCCTGTATGATCCAGACCAAGTCACCCTTAAGCAGGTTGGGCCTCTGTGGGCTCTGGGGGCACAAAACCTGGTGAGAAGGGGGCAGACACCCCGAAGCATCATCCTACTCTTCCAGTGACCCACAGCTGCTTGCCTCACAAATGTTAGAAAACCAGCCCTGAGCATCCAACTTACTCTCTCTTGCATTATATTTAATAGATGCAAATGCATGATTAATATTTTCCTCCACTGATTCTGATTTCATTCTGTTAGTGATTATACTGATGGCAACAGTAGAGGGCATTAAAAATCCTGTTTAATTCACGTTAGATTTTTTTTTAACTTTGCTGATAAATTTTAAATGTCAAGTGCTTTGGCGTCTTCTACAAGATGCAGAGCCCAAACGAGGAGGCCAACAGTAGTAGTGGGAGCTTGGAAATAGCTTAGACAAAGTAGGAACTCACCTGGATGACCCATATTCCACACGAACTGTGAAAACAGAGCACTGAGTTTGACCTGGGATGAGAGCTCAGCTACCAGTGGCTCCTAAAGTCCTACTATGAACTGTGTCTTTTCCACTTAATGATTCACAATAATGAAGGCACTAGGGAGACCTTGCAATTTGAAGAAACTCCTTAGGGAACTCTTTCGTTAAGGCAATACCCCTTGGTTGATCTCTTTATAAATTCAGTGTGTTTTTTAAAAAACGGAGTGAAGCAATGCAGTTAAGCAAAACCCAGGATTTTTTCACTTCTACACCCCTTCCTTTCCACCCCAAATTCTATTTGGTCTTCAACACATGACGAAAGTTCTATGAGAAGAATCCAGATCCTCTGGGCACTCCCCAGATCCCTACTCTGGGGGTTGTATTACTGAGGGTTTATATAGCAAATTAATATCTTGGAAATGAGTTTGGTTTTGTTTTTGTTTTTTAGCTTGTCCACAAATCCAGGGCGCTGCTCCTATTTATGGTACCGATGACTTAGCTGGAACACAGTTTCACTAATTCAGACATGGTGGGGGTGGGAGCCAGAAAAAGTGGATCTGAATTAGTGAAGTTCCGCCTCAAAGTTTCCCCCGCCTCTTTCAGCCTCTGGGATATCCTTGCTGGTCTCTGGAGGCTTTCTCCTGCCCGTTCTCTGTATCCACGGCTTGTGAGGCCGTGGGCAACCAGCTGAGGGATGAAATGGTTCTGTTCATTGTCACTAACAAAGCTCTGGGCCTAAAATCCCCATAATCAGGCCTTGACCCCTCCACACCGTCAAGGACCTCCCCGTCCCCTGAAGACCAGGAACCCTTTGTCAGAAGCACTCCTCCCATTAGCATGTGCCCTGATTTCTTTGTATTTAGTATCACAATTAATTGTGTACAGCAATCATGTACAATGTCTAGTCTCCACTACTGTACTGAAAGTCCCTTAGGGCAAGAGAGCGTGTTTGCTCCTCCCTACCCCGCTTTTTATACAACATCCCACCCATCACCACATTTTGCTACTTGGAACTTCTTTCAGTGCGCAGCACAATCACCTGTGTAGATGAAACAAACAGACAAATATGATCAAACTTCACCCCAGAGCACTGAGCATCTCCCCTGGTGAGACTGGGCACCATTCTTACAGACGGCGCCCCAGGTGATTCTGATGTAACCTCTAGCCTAAGAACCTCGGCCCTAGGGCATGTTGGGCTCAGAGGGAGAGAAGAGGGAAACAGAAAAAAGAAGACACATAAAAAGATCGGAATTACTCTGAACCTCCACGTGCTCCCAACTCTATTTCATGCACCTGTCTTTCATCAGGTATAAGATCTGCTTCTTCTCTTGCCAATCAACCACTCATTCTCTACAAAGCTCTGAGAATATCTTTTAAAGACGCAAATTGGAATATGTCATTGCCCTGCTTAAACGCACCCAATGGTTTCCATTGCATTTAGAATGAAATCTCCTTACCACGGCCTTACCGCTTAGCTGGCCCCTGCCCATGTCAACTTCATCATACACCATTCTCCTTCTTTCTTTATCCTGCTCGGGCCACACCATCCCTGTTGGTCTTTGAACTTGCTGTTCTTTGTAGTGTGCCTTGCTCTTGCTATGTGATCCTAGAGCATTTGCCTTAGAATATTCTGTCCCTGGTTTTTCACACCATTGTTTCCTCATATTTCCAGCATCAGCTCAGATGCCACCTTCTCAAATAGACCTCCCTTGACGTAAAGGAGCAAGCCCCCCACTCACACTGTCACATGACCCTGTTTTATTGCCTCCAAAACACTTCTTACTATCTGAAATTATCTTATTTATTAAGCTGTTATTTGTCTATAATTATCTTTCTCTCATCCACTAAGAGATAAGCTCTAGGAGAGCAGGGATCTTATCTGCCATGTTCATTGTTATATTCCATTTGGTGCCTGGTACATGGTAGGGGCTCAATAAAATGTTTGTTGGACAACTAATTTACGTAGTTCTTATTGGTAAATATAATCTACTTTACAATAACTCATTCCATAATACTTCTAGGAACTTGTAGCAAAAAATGGAAAATTTTCATATTTAAATTGCAAAGGAAAATAAATATAAGTTTGCTAATTTCAAGTCTATACTTTGTTAACAAAGTTCTAACAATGTTACTTTAATTAGTAGACAAACTTATCTATAATTAGAACATCAATTATATGTAAATTACACTGTTGATCTCCTTGAATATGCTTTGTCCCCTTAAGGAATTGAAATATCCTCTCCCCACCATGTAATTTTGTTTATAGAACTATTTTGTTTGACAGTCTTTTAATTCCTAAACAGTATAAAAATAAATATCAGTCTTGCACCAGCTGAATTATCACACATCCCAAATCACTGAAAACCCAGTTATTAAGTGGTGGAATCATCTCTGAATATATGACAAGGGTAGGATAGATTAACCACAAGCCTGAATGACACTTGGGAAACATAAAGCAGTTTTGAGGCCATAATTTTATTCTGGGAAGCTAGCATCTTCTTCAGATATTGGTGGTAGCATCGAGAAACACTTCTTAAAGAATAACATTGTAAATGGGTAATCACCAGATAAGAGATAACTTTCTGACTCTGAAGTTAAAGATCAGCTCTCACCAACTGGAACAAGCTTCCCACCTCTTTTTTTTTTTTGTGATACGTGGACCTCTCACTGTTGTGGCCTCTCCCGTTGCGGAGCACAGACTCCGGAAGGCTCGGCGGCCATGGCTCACGGGCCCAGCCGCTCCGCGGCATATGGGATCTTCCCGGACTGGGGCACGAACCCGCGTCCCCTGCATCGGCAGGCGGACTCTCAACCACTGCGCCACCAGGAAAGCCCCGCTTCCCAGCTCTTGAAGGCCAGGGATTAACTAAAGAAAATCTTAGAGTTTGCAGACTTCCAGACATAGAGGAGTGAGGGGCAGGCAAATGGAGGAACGTGATTTCCAAAGAGGATCCAAATCAGTGGAGCATTATAATATAACTTTATGTTGAAGAGATTGTTGCACGTCTATGTCCATAGCAACATTATTCACAATAGCCAAGAGGTGGAAGCACCCAAATGTCCATAAGTGGATGAATGGATAAACAAAATGTGTTATATATACAATGGAATGGTATTCAGCTTTAAAAAGGAAGGAAATTCTGACAACATGGATGAACTTTGAGGACTTTATGCTAAGTGAAATAAGCCAGTCACAAATATAGTGTATAATTCCACTTATATGAGATATCTAAAGTTGTCAAATTCATAGAAATAGAAAGTAGAGTGATAGTTGCCAGGGGCTGAGGGGGTGGGGAAATGGGGAGCAGTTGTTTAGTAAGTGCAGAGTTTCAGTTTTGCAAGATGAAAAAGTCTGGACATCCATCGCACAACAGTGTGAATGTACTTAACATTAGTGAACTTAAAAATGTGTAAAGATAGTAAATTTTATATTATGTGTTTTTTTTAACCACAACTAAAAATAAATAACTATATATAAGGAATAACTTAAGATATAAGGAAAACAAACTGTAACCAAGATTTCATAGGATCAGTACTACTATCCAATGAAATTATCTTAAAACTGTTTATCATAAAACTATTTAGACTTTTTAACCTCCAGAAGAAATATTTGCATATTTGATTCCTACCAGTATGCTAGTTATGACACCTTTTCTCAATCTGATGGTTTGATCACATAATTGACAGGATTTTTTCCCATTAGGAGTCCCCAAATCCTGTTGGTTAAGCCTAAAGACATTGTGTTTATTCACAAGACATTGTGTTTATTCTTGTTATTATCAAGAAAATTCTTGATTTGAAAAAGCCCACAATCTTTTAAAAATAAAAATTAAATGTAATAACATTAAATATATGAAAAGAAAACCTCACCCATCATCTTTCTCCCTACATACTAATTATTCCCAATTTACATACTTACCTTTCCAGCCCTCATCCAAATGCAGGCATATTTTCACACCACTGTAGTCCTGGTGTACATACCATTTTGTGTGTTTTTTTTCGTTTGCTGGTTATGCTGCAGACATTTTTCCAAATTTTATATTTCATTGAAATTATCATTTTTAATTGCTGTCTGATATTTCATTGAGTCAATAACCATAATGAGCTTAGCCATTGCTCTATTTTTGAGCAGGTGTTTTTATTCTGCCCATACAGATAAAGCAGGCTTGGATATTTAAGTCCCATGTGATGTACTCAGTGTTTTAGACGATTGCTGTTTGAGACAAACTATCATAGAGCTGGAAGGGCCAAGGGGGCAACCAGCCCGGTTGTCCATTGAGGAAGACTGAACCTGTACACTGAACACCACTCCTTGCTTCAGTCGTATCTTCCTGGCAGCAAGTTCATGGACCCACATAGTGCCAAGTAGGCTGTGGAGCCACGGCTGGTTTTGACTACACTTTTCGGTGGCATTCATCCAAATGGCAGCAATAACAGCATGCTCCTATTTAAATCACACATATAACAACATTTGAGTGCTTCAATTAGTGAATTCCTCAAATTTCCTGGGTTCTGGGTAACTTTTGGAACCAGAGGATCCATTTGTAGGACTATGCTTGCTTGGCTATTTTTTCTTTTTGGTATTAAGAATAGATTTTATTAATCTGTTATGAGGTTTTAGCACATGGTGTTCCACTCTGCCTGGAAAGCCTCCTTCACAGGACTGACTCCTATTCGTCTTTCACATCTCAGGGCAAAATATCATTCCTTTGGGAAAGTCTTCTCTGACACTTCCTCCCCCAACCAGCTCAGTCCCCCCCCCC
>NW_006780610.1:3154389-3158609 GCF_000442215.2 Lipotes vexillifer | reverse complement strand
GATCATTCCTTGGGGAAAGTCTTCTCTGACCCTTCCCCCCCCAACCAGCTCAGCCCCCCCCCCCCGCCCCAGTACACATTCTCATTATTTCCTGGACTTTCCCTTCATTGCACTGATCAGGTTGTAACAATGTATACTCATATAAGTATTTGATGTCTGTCTCTCCTTCCAGATGTAAGCTCCATGGGGCTGGGTCTGTATTCCAATGTCTAGCACATAGTACGTGGTCAGTAATATTTGCTGAATGAGTTAAATGTCATAAGGGACAGCCATGAGCCATTAGGTTAATGAAAGAGGAGAGGAGGAACCAAGAGACAAGGTTTGGCTATCTTAGCACGGTCCACTTCTTCACACTCAGCAAAAACATTGTGATGACTTTAACAACCAATAAATCAAAGACTTCACCATAACTTTTCTTTCTAAAAGTAGTCTAGAGAATTTGCCTTCAGTTTTCCCTCCCTTCTCTACCCTTTCAAATTACATACATGCTTAAGGCACCTAGGCAGTTCTGTTTCATGTTTATTTGTTATAGCTTACCTTTTCTTATAAAACTGTGCTCTCTTAGAGGGAAGGCTTGCTTTTTCCCTATCTTGTATTTGCATTACCAACATGCTTAGGAGATAATACATACTCAATAAACACTAGTTCCTTTATCCTAAAATTCATTTGGAATCTCAAAGGATCCCCAATAGCAACAATAATCTTGAAAAAGAAGAACAAAATTGGAAGTCTCACATTTCCTGATTTCAAAATTGACTACCAACCTATAGTAATTAAAACAGTGTGGTACTGGCATGAAGACAGACATATAGACCAGTGGCATAGAATAGAAAACCCAGAAATAAATCTTCATCTATATGGTCAAATGATTTACAACTGGGATACCAAGAGGGTACCAGTGGGGAAAGGACAGTTTCTTTCAACAAATAGTGTTGGGAAAATTGGATACTTACACGCAAAAGAACAAAGTTGGATGCTTACCCTAGACCATTTTACAACTTAAAATGGATCAAAGACCTAAACATAAGAACTAAAACTATAAAACTCTTAGAAGAAAAAATAGGGGAAAAGCTGCATGGTATTGGATTTGGCAATGATTTCTTGGATATGACACCAAAAGCACAGGCAACAAAAAAAATAAATAAATTGGACTTCATCAAAATTTAAAACTTCTGCTCACAAAGGATACAAACAACAGAGGAAAAAGGCAACCCATGGAATAGGAGAAAAATTTTTGCAAATCATATATTCGATAAGGGGTTAATATCCATAATATATAAAGAACTCCTATAACTCAACAACAACAACAAAATAGACAATCTGATTTTTAAATGGGCAAAGTACTTGAATACACATTTCTCCAAAGAAGGTATACAAATGGCCTATAAACACATGAAGGATGTTCAACGTCACTAATCTTTAGGGAAATGCATATCAAAACCGCAATGAGATACCACCATACACCTATTAAGATACTACTCTAAAAAAGACAATAATAGCAATAAAAACAGAAAATAACAAGCATGGGAAAAGACGTAGAGAAATTGGAATCTTTGTGCACTGCTGGTGAGAATGTAAAACGGTGTAGCTGCTATGAAAAACAGTGCAGCAGTTCCTCCAAAAATGAAGCATAGAATTAGCATATAATCCAGCAATTCCACTTCTAGGTATATACACAAAAGAATTGAAAGCAGGGACTCAAAGATATATTTGCTCACCAATGTTCACAGCAGCATTATTCATATGAGCCAAAAGGTAGAACAACCCAAGTGTCCATTGATGGATGAATGGATAAACAAAATGTGGTATATACATACAATGGAATATTATCAGTCTTAAAGAGGAAAGGACAGTCTGACATATGTTACGAGATGGTTGACCATTATGCTAAATGAAATGCTCCAATCTCAAAAGGACAAATACTGTATAGTTCTGCTTCTATGAGGTCCATAAGATAGTCAAGTTTATAAAGACAGAAAGTAGAATGGTGGTTGCCAGGGACTTGGGGGAAGGGGAAATGAAGAGTTGGTGTTTAATGGACATAGGAGTTTCAGTTTTGCAGGATGAAAGGAGCTCTGTGGATGGATGGTGGTGGTGGCTGCACAACAATGTGAATGTACTTAATGCCATTGCACTGTATACTTAAAATGGTTTAAATGGTACATTTTATGTTATGCGTACTTTGTCACAATTGAAAAAATGGTTGCTTTTTCCACTATTCAAAGTAAGTGTGAATCCCCTCAGAGCCTAGAATGGCACCTTGCTTCCAGCATGTCCTCAGAAAATGTGTGAGTGAATGAGTAAACAAAATCCCGGAGTTGGAAAGTGCCTTAGAAGCAATTTGTGGAACCCTGCAGTCAGTGGACACGTGTCTTCTACGTTCCCACTTTTGCTGAGACACCTCCAGATTGTAGGACACTCCCTACCTTTCAAAGTACCTCACTCCATTGTTGTATGCATCTTTTTCACTAGAAAATTCTTCTTTAAGCCAAGCTAAAATATGATTTTCTGGTAATATCTCTCCATCCTCAGTGGTCCTACCTCTGCCTTCCAGGCCAGAGAGAATAGGTCAAATTTCTAGCTCACCTGACCACCCTTATACAATAAAAGGCAGAGCTCTGTACACTAGGAAAGTTAAAGCCTTACCCCAAATGCATCTTTTCTAGCCAAGAAATACTCCTTTTTTATTTAGACACACACTAAAAAGTCTCAAAAGGAATAGCTGACCTTGATTCCTTCTAGAGATTCACCAAATGGCAAGAATATGGAGGCAAGAAATGGGTCTGATGGAGTCTACTTGGAGAGGGGACTCCGATAATCATAAAACAGGAAGTATTTAGCCTGGAGCAGAGACATCTCAGAGGGAGATACTACCTGTCCTGAGGACTGTTCTATGGAAGAGGAAGCCTTGGGGTAGAAGTCTGTGGGAAGGCAGATTCAGGTCATTTATAAGAAAAGGCTCTAGAACTATCCAAGTACATAAAAACTCACAGAACAGTAAGTGACATAGAGTAGATGCTCAGTAAAGTGTATCAATCATTGTTATTATCAGGCCCCAGCTTGAACTTCATCACCCCTTTGAATTCAGAAAATAAACACACACACACACACCATATACCACACTGGGCTCCTGGTACTATCCAAGCCTGGCACAGAACATTCTAGAAGCATTTCTGTTTTTAATACAGATGCACATAGCAAACCTAGTTAAAAATCGAACAACTGTACAAACAGACACTATTCAAAGACTGAAAACCCTGCTCACTCCAGAGTACCTTAAGACCTGTTTCTTCCCACTGAGCTGCAGCTGATTCTAACCTGGTTCCTCCCAGGGCTGGGAGCCTCTGACCTTTTACGTCCTGGCAATAACTTCTATGTGTTTCGGCAGTGACTGTCTGAATTTCTGATTCCACCCTGATCTCAGCCTCTTGGGCTTTCTCCCTCCTTTAATTCCTTCCATGGATGACCAAGGTTTCTGCCGCCCCTTCCCTTCCTGGAGCAACCCGTGCTTCTGAAAAATGACCCTGCCGACAGGGAACTAACACTCCCAGCCTGCAGCAGGTCTTGTCAATCTGATTTTTAAATGACAGAGAAGGTTTGAGGACGAGGCTCAGGGTGGCATTAGCACTCTCCGGGCTGATGCAAAGATCCCGTGGAAAGGAAGAAAGGATCTTCTGAATGTGAGCGCATTCACAGACCCAGAGGACAGAGAGGTATTTAGAGTGAACTGGAACAAACCTGCAACGTCAGGTGCGTTCCGCCTTCAAAAATAGCTGCCAGTTAGAAAGGGTTATTTACATATTGATTTCATGCTAACTTTGTAATGGAATGTGCTGCCTGCCTGCCTGAGACCTAACAACTGTCATCATAATTTTTTCTAAAAATACAGTCAGAGAAAAACACTCTGAACCCCCCACTGGAAAGTGGCTGCCACTGACTCCCTAGACCACAGCCAAGGGCAAGGGTACTCAACATCCACAGCGGAGGGGATATTTCACAGTTATAGCTGGCCCTCCCTTCTTCCAACCATCCTGCACTCCAATTTATTTATTATTTTTATGGCATTCTAGAGAACCTGGCTTGTTCTAAGGTGAGGGAGATGTGTCCCCCTACAGAGCAGCCATTATGGAAACTCCAGCTGGCCCCGTATCAGAAATGACAGGTGAGAAAGGGGCCGGAGTCAGCCCACCAGCCCCAATGCCGCATCCTGGGTGCATTCC
>NW_006780610.1:3122771-3150271 GCF_000442215.2 Lipotes vexillifer | reverse complement strand
GTTTGTGCCCCGGTCCGGGAAGATCCCACATGCCGCGGAGCGGCTGGGCCCGTGAGCCATGGCTGCTGAGCCTGCACGTCCGGAGACTGTGCTCCACAATGGGAGAGGCCACAGCGGTGAGAGGCCCGCGTACCGCCAAAAAATAAAAATAATAAATTAAAAATAAATGAGCAAAGGATTTAAATAGACATTTCTTCAAAGAAAATATACAAATGACCAATAAGCAAATGAAAAGATGCTCAACATCATTAGTCATTAATGAAATTCAAGTCAAAAACCACAGTGAGATGCCACTTTACACCCACCAGGATGGCTATAATCAAAAAGACAAACAATGAAAAGTATTGGCAAAGATGTGGAGAAATTGGAACTCTCATAGGTTGCTGGTGAAAGTGTAAAATGATGCCGCCATTATGGAAAACAGTTTGGCAGCTCCCCAAAAAGTTAGACACAGAGTTACTACATGACCAAGCAATTGCACCCAAGAGAATTGAAAACATAGGTCCACACAAAAACTTGTATATGAACATTCACAGCACATTATTTATATTAGCCAAAACGTGTAAACAACCCAAATGTCCATCAGCTGATGAATGGATAAACAAAATGTGGTATGTCCAAACAATGGAACATTATTTAGCCATAAGAAGAAATTAAGTGCTGTTACATGCTATGAGCAAGACACAAAAGGCTACATATTTATGCTTCTATTAATACGAAACGCCCAGAATAGGCAAATCCATAGAGACATAAAGTAGATTAGTGATTGCCAGGGACTGGGGGAAAGGGGGAATGAGGAGTGACTGCTAAAGAGTACAGGGTCTCTTTTTGGGGTGACGAGAATATTCTAGAATTAGAAGTGATGGTTGCACAGCCTGTGACTATACTAAAACCACTGTACATTTTAAAAGGATGAATTTTATGATATATGAATTATACTTCAGTTATTGGTGTAGTTTTTTATTTTTATGCATGTGAGAAATTCTACAAATTGTAAAACACCACACACAATACAATTTCTGCAGCAGAGGCAGGAGGTCCTAGGTATTACATGGAATTGAGAATGCTCATCAGCCTAATTCCTGAGTCTACTCTCAGCCTCCATGCCAGCAGTTAACCAGGATGAGGCTGGCACTGTAGCCAGCGCTAGGCCTCAGGAGCTTAACTGGGGCTTCTGTGTGTTCCTGGTCTTCCAGAAGGGAATGGGGCACATGATTTCTAGGTCTGCTGAGCCCTCTAGGATGGGAGAATGGGGAATGTACAAGTAAGCCTGCCTGGAAAGCCAGCATACACAGGGAGGCCAACAGTATTGAGTCAGAATCAGAGAGCTCAGCCAGAATTCCAGGAGCAGGGTAACCCTGAGCAGGGCCCCCTACCCTGCGCCCACCACGTACACACACCATTGATTTCTTTCATCAGATTGGGCTAGACTGTGCCTTGAAATTCCAAGAAGAGATTCTTCCACTCATTCTGTGGTTTTGCAATAGCAACCAAGGTGGGCTTGGGATCCCCAGACCCTAAGCACAGCCCTGCTAGAGAAGGGCTCTGTGTTTCCCAGGGCAGACCTGCTACAGTGACTGGCTTGGGGTCACAGGAGCTAGACGTGGTTTCAGTCTGCTTCCAGGCTGTGGGTCACCCATGCCCACTGGATTCCTGAGCCACGCCCCTGAATCCTCCAGCTTGGTACTGGACCACATTTCTCTATGTGAATAGCTGCTGTGGCTGCATCCAGGATCCAACCTACATTTCAAATAGCCCCAAGGGCCCCATCTATCTTTGGCCATAATCTTCTGAGCTCTAAACTGGGCTGGCCTGAGTGGCTGGTACCCAGTGTTCAAAGGGTGGCCTGGGCTTCAGCTTATTTCTACATTAAGAGAATCTCCTGAGCTATAGGAGTCTATAGGATTAGACCCCAGGTTGTCTCTCTGACTTTATTCCCTACCATTCCCACCTTCCTTCATTCAACTCAGGCCATGCTGGCCTCCTGTGGGTCCTGGAACCCAAGCATGGTCCTACTTCAGGTCCTTTTCACATGCTCTTCTCTGACTGGAATTGTTCTCGCCTTAGTCACTTCACTTAGCTCTTTCCTTAAATGTAACCTCACAGAAGTCTTCTCAGACCACCCCATATAAAATAACACCCCTGTCACATTGTATCCCCGTGTCATGCTTAATTTTTCCTTCTTTATATGCCTTTCACGTGTAGTCCCCTCCAGAATGGAAGCTGGAATAGAGGCTCCATAAAAATTGGACTCTGTTTTGTATCCTCATCGCCTAAGAGTGCCTGGCACCTTGCTGACAGTACATATCTGTTGAATGAATGAATGAGCAGATGAATAAACGAATGAATATTTTATCCCATTTGAACCTCCTGACAGCCTTATGAGAAACGCAGGTTATGAGCTTTGTCTCAGCTCTGAGAAATGTAAACAGAAGGACGATAAACTCCTCATCCATGTTCATAGAGAGTTGGGGGTGAAGGAGGAACTTGGGTGGGGGAGGGTTTAAGGCCCTCTCCATGACTCCAGAGCCATCCCTCTGCTCTGCGTGAAATCCTCTGTGTGGAGAACTCCTGGATGGTTTAATGGAAGGTCAGGTTGGCCTAGGACACCAGGGCTTCAGGGGGAGCAGGTCTGGAGAACTTGGATGATGGAACATTCAAAGGGAGGAACTCAGAATCTCTCAGCACCTACTCCTGTCCCGGAGCCCCACCAGAGACTGCTCTGGATATACCTGGGGCCATGCTCTACCTTGCTGGTCCTTGCATAGGTCAAAGAGTCTTCAGAAGTTCCGGGAGGAAATACAGATGTGCGGTGTGTTGGAAATGACCATGCACACCTGGGACCCTGCCTTCATTTGGAGAGGTGTGGCAGTAAAGGGGAAAAGCACTAGGCTGGGAGTTTGGAGATTCTCACTGGAGTTCCAGTTCTTATCATTTAGAAACTGATACACAAGGCTCCTCTGAGCCTTGATTTTCTCAACCATTAAATGGAACTAATAAACCCAGCCTCACAGAGATGCTGTGAGGATTTCACGGGGAATGATTTCAGCACCGTCAGCTGCAGGTCAATGTGACCTGTTAGAGCGTGGTACATGCACACACAACAAACCTAGGAAGTTGCATGAGTAATGGGAGAAGAAGGAAACTAACCAATCAAAAGCAAGAACACTCACCCTCTGTGCCTCAATTTTCTCATCTGTAAAGTGGGGATAATAATAGGACCTTTGCATAGGATTGTCTTAAAATATAAAATATATGAAGTGCTCAGAACCCTTCCTGGTTCATGGAAAGCTCTTAGGGGAAGTTAGCTATTATTGTTGTTGCTATTATTATGAATGTCATGTACCAGTATTATATTCTATAAATAATGAAATATCAACCATGAGGTTTTGACACACCTGCCTCCACTTGGGCAATGTTGATCATCCATTCCACATCTACTCTCCATCCCAGGATCCCTGTCAAGGGTGAATGACTTGCTTGTCATTTCAGTTCCCTCCCCCAACACGCATCTCAGCCAAAAACTGGCTTCAGATCTTATATATAAAAAGCATTTTCGGGGTAAAATACTATAGTGCCTTTCTGTGACAAGAAAAGTTTGCTGACTTACATCTCTCTGTGACTTGGTGAGGAAATAGGAAGCTGTGAAATCATTGATTTAATAAAAATTAACCACCCCTATGGTGTCCCACCTAGAAACTTCAGTGGTCCCTGGAGGAAGAGACAAATGTCCGCACCCACAGGTTGCTTTTAACCATAGGAGAGAGACAGATGCATTCTCTGTGCAAGAGGCAGAGCCAGGGCCAGGGCTGCAGATATAAAGAAGCCGAATGCAGTTCGATATTAAAAAATACTTTGCACCCAAAGAGCTGCCTGGAAATGAAATAGCCTGACTCAGGAGGAAGGGGGTTCCCTGTCATTGGATGTGAGCAAGTGGAGGCCCCTGCTACAGAGGAGATTAATTCGTTGGGTAAAGGTCCGAGTTACATTACCTTTAAGGTCTTTTCAATTTTAAGTTTCCGTGACTCTCTAAGTGTATGAATTGCCTAGTAAGAGCAAAGGAAGCCAATGTGGGCCTGAATCTCAGGCCAAGATCCTATACACAGAAAACCAAAAGTGCTCAACAGTTGCCTTTGGTCATCTCCATTGCACCAGCCAAGGGACTATGGAGCCCTCTTTCCTTCCCCCTCCAATCTTTAGATCACAGCCTCATCTGTCTCCTACAGGAAGTCAACTGCAACCAACACACTCCACCAATGAACTTGCTGCAGGTGGAGATAACAGAGGGCCAGGGTTATGGTGCCCAGCTCTGCTTGTCACAGCTTCCTTCATTCAGCAAATGTTTACTGAGCACCTACTTTCTGCCAGACGCTATGCTGAGTACTGGTGATACTGAGTCAAGTAAGTAAGTATGGTGCCTGTCCTCAGGGAACCCACAGGATGGTGGAGCATTCACAGAGGTCAGCAAGTTGGGATTAACATATACACACTACTATGTACAAAATAGACAAGCAACAAGGACCTGCTGCATAGCACAGGGAACTCTACTCAATATTCTGTAATAACCTATATGGGAAAAGAATCTGAAAAAGAATGAATGTATGTATATGTATAACTGAATCACTGTTGTACACCTGAAACTAACACAACATTGTAAATCAACTATACTCCAATATAAAATATAAATTAAATTAGAAATTTAAAAAATTTTAAAGAAATATAAATTTACACATGTAATATAAGTATTCAATAAAAGCAACAACAACAAAAAAGAAACAAAAAGAAAAGTCAAAGAAAACAAAAAGATGTCAGCGAGGATCCTAGTACAGGACAGTGGAGGATGCAGTGAGGTGGGACGTCTAAGAGAGCCTGGAAAGACTCCCCTGGAAGACATGGCAAGGGCTGAATTTCAGAGGTCACATAAGCGTTAGCTAGACTTGTAGAATTTTCTTCAATAATGGAAATGCTCTATATTCTACTAATATGGTAGCCACTAGCCACACGTGGCTATGGAACACTTCAAATGTAGTCTGTGAGGATGTAGTGGGACTGAGGAACTGAATTTTTAATTTTATTAATATTAAAACGTGGCTGGATTGGACAGGACAGATAGGCAAAGGGCAAGGGAAGGTTGTGGATGCCATGATATGGAATTTCAAGGGGATGGGATTGGGGAAAAGGCCTCTCAGAGCATGTGAATAGGACCAACAGAAGAGAACAGAAGAAGGAACTCTGGAGAGAGAAGGCTGACCTTTAAAGAGTGAACCAAAAAAATCAGAAAAGCAAAAAGAAATCTAGAAGCAGTGGTGTCACTGAAATAGGGGAGAGAGGGTTTCCAGAGAGGAGTAGTCCAGGGTGTCAAATGCCATAAGCACTAAAAAGGTGGCAGTGAATCTGGCAATTAAGAGACTGAGGGTATGGGGGGAGGGGAGCAGACTGAATGGAGTGTTGGGGGACTTCACCTCCATCTGGATTTGGCAACACAGACCTGTTCCTCCCCAAGATAGCTCACTCCCTAGAGACATGGAGCCCGGTGTTTTTTGTTGTTTTTTTTTTTTGCGGTACGCGGGCCTCTCACTGCTGTGGCCTCTCCTGCTCCGGAAGCGCAGGCTCAGCAGCCATGGCTCGCGGAGCCCCGTGTTTTTTAAACATTTTGGAGTTTTAAAACATTTTGGAGTCACAAAGGACTTTGACAATCTAGCCAAATCTGTGTGTCCCCTCTCCAGAAAAATTCACCCACAAATGAAATGTTGATTTCATTTCAGGCACCTCTAAAAGCTCATCCATGGACCCCCTAGTTTTTAGAAGTCTAAATTATTTAGTTGTTATTTGCTGAGTTCTCATTGCAGATATCTGAATTGTAGCCAGGAATGTACAAGTAGATAGAAACCTACAATTTCTCCATCCCTGAGGCCCTCCAGCCTCAGTGCAAGCCTGGTTCATTCACAGTTCCGTGGTTTATTGTCCTGCTGCCTGTCAATCCATTACACAATTAGCATCTCTAAAGCCCACCTCAGGAGCCTCTGCCTGGAGATGTGTAACTAGTGTTTCCCAGGGTCCTCAGCTTGGATAAAAGATCTCACAAAAGAGGTTACAAAACTGGGGGGACTGTTTGCCACTCCCCCACGACGCCTGTGGGACTAATTGTGGGCCTTGTTCCCGGCATCTGCAGGCTTGTGGCCCAGCACCAGTGTGTCACTTTCCCATCCCATCCAAAGTCTTGGCTCACAGACCCTTTATGGCCCACTCTTCTAGTTTTTGAACATACTTAGGAATAGTTGAATTAGCTGATGGTCCACAGCCTTGTCCCAGTTTAGAACTCAGATATGGTTTGGGCCATTTAACCTAAAGAAAGGATCTGAAATCAGGTATTTTTTCAGGAGAAAAGAGGGAGAGAACAGGTGGATACATGGAAGGGAAAGAAGAAGGGACAAATCACCTGTCTTTTTATCTTGGGTTCTTAAAATCAGTCTTAGCTGTAAAACCTTTACAGAGTAAGATAAAACAGTTGCCTAAACCCTCTTACAATACTACTACTACAATAATAATAACAATAATGGCCTATCTACAGCAATATGGATGGACCTAGAGATTGTCATACTGAGTGAAGTAAGTCAGACAGAGAAGGACAAATATCGTATGATATCGCTTACATGTGGAATCTTAAAAAATGGTACAAATGAACTTATTACAAAACAGAAATAGAGTTACAGATGTAGAAAACAATCTTATGGTTACTAGGGGGTAAAGAGCAGGGGAAGGATAAATTGGGAGATTGGGATGGACATATACACACTACTATATATAAAATAGATAACTAATAAGGACCTACTGTATAGCACAGGGAACTCTACTCAATACTCTGTAATGACCTATATGGGAAAAGAATTTTTAAAAAGAGTGGATATATGTATATGTATAACTGATTCACTTTGCTATACAGCAGGAAGTAACACAACATTTCACAACATTATAAATCAACTATACTCCAATAAAAATTTAAAAATAAAACAAAAACAAAACAAGACAAAAAACCAATAATGGCCTTAAAATGTTACTATTCTTAAAGCAACTTCCCAAAAAATGACCCCTGCCTAGATGACTGTGCTCTGGCCGAGCTAAAGTGAATGGTGATTCCAGCAAGCTTATGCATGGCTACGGTTCCTGAAATCTTGGAAAGCCAGCAAACTTCCCACTAACTCACCCCAAACAAATTCACACATTAATTCTAGAATGCTATCTGTTAGCACCTCCAGTGTGTCAATATAGGATTGGGCTCCTCAGACGGCGCTGGCGGTTCGGAGCCACAGAGAGTGGGATATGGCCCTTCAGGTTTCACAGACACCCTCTCCAAGTACAAACACACACTCACACACACACAGACACACACACAGGCCCACTCCCTCAGCAGCCTGCCTGGTGCCTGCAGTCAGAAGCCGTGTGGGAAATGTGCAATCACACCTCGCTTTCGGAGGCAGTGAAATCTTTCTTGGTTTGGGAACTGCAACAGTTTGCGCGTTAAGAGGGTGCAGGAGGTTTCCAAGCATCCCGTGTGGAGTTTGGTGTTCTGGCACAGTTCACCTAGTTCCTATTTTGCCAGATCCTTTCTGGAAGTCCCCACACAGCCTGGGGAAGGCCCTCAACAGAGCATAAATCTGTGGTTCTTGTTAGTTTTCTCCAAGATAGTACATAGGTTTGTTCAGTTTTTGACAGTTTGCACACATTACTTATATTTCTTATCCCATTTGCTTCTTCCAGAGGCACTGAGAGGGATCCCAACAGGAATTATTGACCCTATTTTACAGGGGAGGAAAATGAAAGGCAAAGATGTCAAATGATTTACTAAATATACAGAGTTTTCTCTGTCAAAAGAGACATTTATCTGGAATCTTTTAAGGAAGTCCCATCCTGGAAGGTGAACTCCGGGAAGGTGAACTCCCAGAAGGGGAGGTGGACAGCAAGAAGAATGAGTGATGCCCGGTCAGATGGTAGTAAGTGTTAAAGGTCAATATGGTACTAAGTGTTAAAGGAAAACTTATTCTGGCACTTGCTAAAAACAGTAAAAAAAAAAAAAGACTTTATTCAAGACTATTGCAATAGGAGAGAGAGATCGGGCTCAACTCCAAACATCGCAAAGAAAGCTGACCAAGGAGTAGCGTGAGGGGGCCAGTGGATAAGAAAGTACTAAGAGGAGAGTCAAGGGCAGGGGAATTCTCGCTAAAGACAGGCCAAGAACTTTGACAACAAAGTGGGGGGATAAAGAACTTGATCAGATATCAGGGATGGGGGATTCTCCCTAAAGTGACCTAGTAGGATTCCTGCTAAAGTTTAGCTGTTCATGGACAGACACAGAAAGCCAGGGTCAAGACCTAGTCAAAAAGAGGCCTCAGAGGAGCCTCCCTAAAGTTTGCTCAAGGAGAGAATCTTTGTCATAGCAGCAAAGCTGAGATCAAAACCCTCGCTCCGAGGTCAGTTGCCATTATAATAATTATAATCTCAACCCATCCCTACATTTATTAGTAACTTTGCAGCATGTCAAGTTACATAGGAATTCCATGTAGCATGTCATTCTGCTCCTTGAATTAATACTAAGTCTAGGTAATGTTTTCTGTTTATTGATTCTATCTTCTTTTTTTTTTTTAATATTGGAGGTATTTGTGTATTTTATTTATTTATTTATATTTTTGGCTGCGTTGGGTCTTCGTTGCTGTGTGTGGGCTTTCTCTAGTTGCAGCAAGCAGGGGCTACTCTTCATTGTGGTGCACAGGCTTCTCATTACAGTGGCTTCTCTTGTTGCAGAGCACAGGCTCTAGGTGCGCGGGCTTCAGTAGTTGTGGCACGTGGGCTTAGTTGCTCCGCGGCATGTGGGATCTTCCCGGACCAGGGCTCGAACCCATGTCCCCTTCATTGGCAGGCTGATTCTGAACCACTGCGCCACCAAGAAAGTCCCTGTTCTAAGTCTTTATTGTCCTTCCAACACTAAGGATTAAGGAACTGTTCATTAGAAATAAATTTTTATTCAAAGACAATGCTGATTGATAAAATACCTGTGGGGACCAAATAATGATGTCATATTTTGGCCTCAGGTTTCAGTTCTACTATTCAATTTGTATGACCTTGAGTGATCCTCTTCACGTAAATGAGGGAACAGCCTAGAGGACCCTAATTAGAATCCCAGCTTCACCGCTTACTAGCTGCATGAACTTGGACAAAGTCCGTGCCCACAATTAGCCTCAGTTTCCTCATTTGTAGAAGGGGGATAAATCTAGTACTCACTGTAACATGAGGGTGATGAGAATTGAAATATTCAATTTAAGGCACATAGCACAGTGCCTTTCAAATAGTGCTCCAGACTCATCAACTGTTATGACCTCAGTGTCCTTATCTGTAAAATGGAGCTAATAGCAGCTCTCTCATGGGATCTTTATGACAATTGAAGATGTGCTTTGTAGCCTTTGTATAAGTTGCATATGATATTAATACTATGTGCTGTATACACACTACTATATATAAAATAGATAATCAATCAGGACCTACTGTATAGCACAGGAACTCTTCTCCATATTCTGTAATGACCTATACGGGAAAAGAATCTAAAAAAGAGTGGATATATGTATATATATAACTGGTTCACCTTGCTGTACAGCAGAAACTTACACAACATTGTAACTCAACTATACTCCAATAAAATGTTTTTTAAAAAATTAAAAATAGGGGCTTCTCCGGTGGCGCAGTGGTTGAGAGTCTGCCTGCCGATGCCCGGGACACGGGTTCGTGCCCCGGTCCAGGAAGATCCCACATGCCGCGGAGCGGCTGGGCCCGTGAGCCATGGCCGCTGAGCCTGTGCGTCCGGAGCCTGTGCTCCGCAACGGGAGAGGCCACAGCAGTGAGAGGCCCGCGTACCGCAAAAAAAAAAAAAAAAAAAAAATTAAAAATAACAAGTGTGAGAAAAATACTATGTGCTGAGGGGGTGGATTAAACTGGCCGTTTGATCTGGAAATACTAGGATAGTCTATGGGCCTCAAGGGTATTCATTACTACTGCTCCCCAAGTCCCAAGCAGGGGGAGGACAGCACAAAGGAAGACCCTCTTTTGGTTCTGGGTGGAGCAGCATGGTGGTGGGATACGATTCTTTCTAGATGGTAGGAAATAAGACGATGTTTTCCATGCAGAAATCTAGAACTTGGATAGAAGTCCAGGCAGTGGCCTGTACCCTCTAGTCAGTCAACAGCTGGAATTTGTTTATGAGGCCACTGGGAGCTCAGAAAAGCTCTTCACTGTTCCCCTGGGACTGGAGGATTATTTGATCAAACCGTATGAAATTGCCAATATTCGACTGGTTTTGACCAACAAAACCAGCAATATATGATTCAGCCAAACATTAAGCTCTTCATATGAGTTCATTTGTCTGTGCCACTGTATCCCGGACTGATCCCTGGGATTCAATGACTAATTGGTTCGGTCTTTCATTCCACAACATTTACTGTCGTCTAATGTGCGGGCCACTGTGCTGGGAGTTAAGGAACCAACCAGTTCTCCTCTTCCTACCTGAGTTCTGGACCTCTTGAAAGAGACGTGGAGCCTGGCAGGTGGGACTTGAAAAATTGGCTTCATTACTGGTTTTGGAGGGTGCACCTTTGTCGCAGGGTGTTGATGGGCTTCCTAATGCTGAATCCCCGGATTGGGTAGATGACCCACTCAGTCACAAGGGTGGCTGGAAAACTGTCACCCTCGCCTTTACTGCTAGGGCTGCCCGTGCACAGGTCCTCTGCTGAGATGGTTCCCAAAACAAAGGGGAGAAGGAGCTGCAAGCCTGGTTCCTCTCCAAACTCACCAATCAGTTCACCCGCCTCCATCCTGGGGGCAAAGTGAGAACCATCCAGTCAGGGCAAGAGTACGACTTGGTAATCTGCCCTATGGAAACTAACACTGGGAAGATAGGTTCCCCCAACAAATAGTAACAGCAGCAAAACAAAAGCAAACTGCCCCACTTACTAAAGACCTGCATGAGTACTGGAGCCTTTATTAAAGGTTTGGAAATGTGTTTCTATTCCAGCAAAGCTAACAAATTATATTCGTTATCAGAAATCTTTTTCTTAATAAGCTGCCACTTAATTTCTTTGTCCCTTTCCCCTCCTTTCCCTTCTTCTGCCCCCTCCCCCCTCTTCACTCTCCTTTATCTCCTAGGAGCATCCTCTACTCCCTTTCTCCCATTTTATTATGTAGAAATCAGGGTTCTTTTAAACCTCTATCCTCCAATTTCAGTTCAACTATTTCTTTGCATATTTTGTCTGTCTTCAGAAGATGCACCCCTTTTCTGTAATACAGAAGAAACTAACTTAAGAGTACATACTTCTAAGTCCTGAAAACCCCAAACCTCATTACCCCCATCCTTCCTGCCACAAAATAAAAACCTAAAAAACAGTTCTCAACTATGCCTACATTTGACATTCCCCAAAACGTCTTTTTCTAAATATAACTATTCTAAGTACTAATCCCAGCTAAGCTTTGCGTTCAAAAACACACCAGAACCCCTGCTCTCCAAAATTAATGTTACTACATTAGCTTTGTAATATAGGCATAAGTTAGTCTCAACCCAAATCATTGATTTCCATTCCTCCTCTTCCCCTTAAATTAAGAGAAAAATGAGGGAAAGCTAAGAAATTAAGAGAAATCTCTAATGACTCTTTCTCCTTAAAGAAAGGGATCCTTTCTAGTAAGCATCTTTCAGGAATTATGGCTCCTTTTCCAATGATTAATCACATACACATGACCAAGTGTGGGGAGAAGCGTAAATTGAAAAAAAAAGAGTACATTTCGATACAATCCTAAAAACATATTTCAAGCATGCACTCAATAACACAGTTCTACTAGATGAACATCTCTAATCCTAGGTATCAGGATAATAAAATGTGGAACTAGGTGATACTTTAGAAACCATCAGGTGCCCCCTCCTTGTCAAGACCTGGTTCAAAAGTCTCTGCCAAGGTCAGCCAGGGAGTGAGAGGCAGGGCAGGGACAAGCACCCAGGTCTCAACACGGCCCTGTGCATTCTTCTTTTCATGCCTCTTGTCAGGTTCTACTTTAAAACACCCCAGAACATCAGAGCAGAAACTGGGGTTTTCACCTTCCCTCATGGCCTATATGAATGAAATTCTAATCACTATAATAAAAGAACACCTAGAAGTAAAATCCTATGAAGTATTTGGAGCAGATGGACTTGGAATCTTGGTGACATCCCTCCATCTACCCAAGAAGCCCATTACTCTCCCCTCTGGAGACAGCCTGCTGATGCGTGGAGCACCCTGATGCTAAGACCTCCTGCCTCCGTGGTACATCCTTCCAGCAGTTCCGCCAGCCCACCCCTCTCCACGCGTCACTCTGTTGACGTCTGCTCTAGGGCAGCATGGTTCACTCTTCTCTAGTGAAATGTTCACACTTGCTCAATGAAGAGGAGGTCCTTCAGCCCTATTATAGCAGCTCCTGAGTAAGACCAGGGCTATTTCTGACCCTTGCACTGGAGATAATATTCTTACTTAACCCCTTATTGGACCACACAAAGGAAAAGCACGATAGAGCATACGTGACGCAAGCTTCTTTAGCTGTTTTCACGGATGTCCAATTCTAATGCTCTTAAAATCAATTTTAACTTAGTCTAAGAGCTCATTTGCATATTTGCTTTCAGAAATACAACGTGCATGATGCAGAAACAAGACCCAATGACTACATTATGTGTATATCCTGCTAGTAGTCTAAGATAGCCAGGTGCTGTCAGATGCTTCCCGTTCAATTTGGGAATCAGGGTTAGGAGTTACTCTTTTTACGTTAGAACAGGGGAAATGAAGGCAGGAATTTTGCCTGAGTTGAATCCCACAAAGCAAAGGCAGAAAAGCCTATGTTAGAAGCACAGAGTTCTTCCCAGCCCAGTCCTCTTGAGTGAAGAGAATTCTCATCTCTACCCGTTATCCCCAGACTCTGGCTCTACTGTTACAATGACTTGGGGAGGAGGGGTAAGGCGATGAAGCAGGATGTCACAGACAGTTTTCAAAGGGATAGGGAGTTATACTTTGGGAACAAACACCTTGACTTTGCTGAGGCAGTAAACTTCACAGCAGGAAACCATTATTTCAGTGACAAAGCTTTGTTCCGTTGGCATTATCTCTAAATCATCTGCCTAAGAATGCATTTGTCAAGTTTCAAGAGATGGGATTGATAACAAGAAACCTGCATTTCTGCACAACATTTTAATTCTGAAGACAGAAGCAGCACAACATACTAGAAAAGAACTGTGGGCGGCTTGTCTTGTCTGCTGCTGGCTGCGCACGGATTCCAACCCCATAACTACAATGAACTGTGACCCACCCTGCCAAACCAGGTCACCGGGCTGGGTCGGGGTTTCTGGGGCCACAAGACTAAGGCAAGATTCCTGGAATGTCTTGGGCCAAATGTTCCACAACTTGGGAAGACACAGTTCACTGCCACTTCCCAAAACAGAGCCAGCGTGCTTCCCTTGGCCATAGGTGCCACACTCCCGAACATGGGTGATAATCAGAGTTTCTGACCGGAAGCCACCTCCTGGCCGATTTACCAGGATACCAGACGCCCAGCTCCTTCTACCCCATCCTTTCCCCTAAATGTCTCCAGCTCCTCACTAAACAGCCACAGGGATTTTCTCTTCATGTCACTGAGGCGGCCCTTCCTGCAGTATTTTCACCAGGGCAAGATCCAGCTATGGGTGGAAACAGGGTAGCTTCTGGGCTTGGATGACCTGACTGACAATATTGTAAGTCTTTAAATTATTGACAATAATTTAATTGTCGGATAAATACAGCTCCTTCTACAACTCCTAAGACATCTCTGATCCTTTCATTCTGCCAGGGAATTTAGAAGATGTTTCTCAAGGGGTGGACCACATCGTATTGTCAGGGTCTCCACTCAAAGGACATTGAGACGCAGGTGTACTTTATACCCCAGTAATCTGCTCTGAGATTCCAGAGTTTCCTGGTTGGGTGTGCAGTTTAGTGTCCCAACATGACCCTCATTACAAGGAGCCAAAGACAGAGGCTTAGAGAATACCAACATTTAGAGGGGTGGGCTGGTGGCAAGGAGTCCACAAGAGACCAGGAAGGAAAACTGGGCAGAACATGTGTGTCTGCCCACACCTGTGCCCCCCATGCTTGGTCAGAGAGAGCATCTAGGGGAACTGCTAAGTGACTGTGGCAGACAGAGTCACCTCCAATTTGTTTATACCTCCCTGTATCCACACCCTTGAGTAGTTCCTTCCTGCACCGACTCAAGGTTTGCCCAGGTGACTTGCATTGGCCAAAGGGTCAGTAACTAACACGATGCCAGCAGAGACTTGAAAGCACTTGCACTTGGAGCCCTGCCACAGCCGCCATGGAAGGACACCCTGGCAGGCCTGCAAGCACGATGAGAGGCCCTCAGCCCACTCTCCCAGGTGACAGTCTGCCGACCCCCAGATACGTGGATGAGGCCATTCTAGATCATTGAGGCATGGCCCAGCCGCCTGCTGACCACAGCTGCAGGAGTGAGCTCAGTGGAATCAGCCCAGCAGCCCAGAGCAGAAGGACCACACTGATAATAACTGATACACTGACCAAGATGAACTCAGATTAGTGATCCCAAGTGTGATGGCTAATTTCACATGTCAACTCAACCAGGACACCGGCTGCCCAGACTTCTGGTGGAACATGATTCTGGGTGTGTCCGTGAGGGTGTTTCTGGATGAGGTAACATTCGAAGCGGTAGACTGAAGGAAGCAGATGGCCCTCCCTAACGTGGGTGGGCCTGATCCAATCAAAAGAAGGCCCAACTAGAGCAAAAAGGCTGAGTAAGATGGAACTTCGACTGCACGATGGTTGAGTTGGGACACTGGCCTCCTCCTGCCTTCAGATTGGAACCGACACCCTTGGCTTTCCTGGTTCTCAGTCCCTCAGACTCGGGTTGGAACTTACACCACCAGTCCTCCTGGGTCTCCGGTTTGCTGACTGCACATCTTGGGACTTCTCAGCCTCCATAATCATGTGATCCAATTCTCTCCTTAGCATGCACTGTTCTCTCCCTTTCCCCAAGATGGCTGAGACAGTCTGCAGGTGGGACTAGAGCCTTCCAGACTCCTTTGTTCTATTTGCAATCAGCAGTGACTTTCCACTCACTTGGTGCCACCGTTAGCTCCTTGGCTCTGTTTTCTCCACTGCGGGAGGGTAGCCGTCGCCCTGGAAATGCAGTCCCGGGCTGAGGAGGGGAGGAGATGGAGACGAGGAAGGTTATAGCTGATTTATGTCACACACGGGCCATTCTTTTTCCTCTTTTTCTTCCCCCACAGAAATGAATCCAAAAGAAATGAACAGACTCAACCATTCCTGAGTTTTAATGGAACTAATTATCTGACTGCAGAGTCCCAACTCTGTGACTGCTTCCATTCTGGCTAGTGTTAGATTGCATTACTATTTTCATTTGTTTTCATTATTATTAGCTTTTAGCAATGAAATGGAGTTAAAATTATTACAGTTTGTAACATGCTTTTTGTACTAATAATTCAAGTACTTTGGAGTAGGAGCTGAGAGCATTAATTTGTCAATCACTCCCGCTTTGTATCTAGTCCTACTTTAAACAGACTAAACAAAAGAAATGAACACTATATATTTCCCCAAGGAATAGAACTTGTAAACATTCAGATATGTTAGGCTTTTATGAAATTACAAACCGTAATTCCAAGGTATATTGCACAAATAATAGGGTATTTTGAAATCAGTGCAGCTGACACACAAAAGCTTCAGCCCTGGTTCAGATAATAACACAAGGCAGCCATCTGTGCTCAGAGTCTACTAACCTAGTCAGGAATCAAGGTGAAGGTGAATAAATGCAAACATTTTTGGAGGTTGAGCAGAAGGTCTTCAAGAAGCTCTGAGGCAGGGACCTTTGCACTGAGGAAAATGAGAGCCTTTCCCGGCTTCTACACCCACTCAATCGGAAGCAGCATTTCAAAAACAACAACAAAATGGGAATAGCCTGAACTACCACTAAGAAGTGCCACGTTAATTCTCCCAGGAGTGTTTACAACAAAGAGAAGAGGAAGCAAGATGCAGAGCTAGAAATAAATGTGGTGATGGGACTGCATGTAAACGCTCTATTAAATGGGGTAAAAAAAGAGATCAGTTTGTATCCCTGGAATGCCTAGGACAGAAAGAAATGCTGTCTTATTACCTTAAAATATACAGCGCACTCAGTCAGATTAGCCCAATATTAGTCCTCCAGGACCTACTTTAATGAATGAATAAGAATGGTCTGAAATTATCAAATCAATTGTCTCGTGTAAATAGGTCTTTGGGTAGTCTTGAAAATAGTTGAGTCTCTTAACTAGGTTAAGCACTCTGAAAATCTTGTGTATCTTTGTTTTGTAAAGGTTTTTTTTTTTACCCTAAAGCAAAGGAAATCTGTAACCTGGCTTCATGGTCAGTGGTTACAGGTCCTGGATTGGAAGGACGCCCGCAGAGTAGGGCGCCTTGGGTGGGCACAGATGGGACAGTGGAAAGGTTTCTTTCCACTGCAGGTTTGATTCTACTTCTGATTTTTCTCAAGCCAATTTTTCGTCCCACCTGAGAAAAGCCTGAATGTCAAACTTAGCCCCTAAAATACACTTCCAAGAAAACACAGGAATTCGTATGTTCCTGGGTTTCACTCCCACTGCTTAAGACTGTGATTTAGATCATCTCAAATTTCTGACAAGAATATATTTTGTCATTAGTAAGAGGCTTCCCTGCACCTGTTCACTAAACGCAGGTCTTTCAAGTTTGGATTTTCTTTGGCAGAAGAGACCTTGGAAATTGACCACTACCTGATGAATCCTGTTGACTCTCCAAGTCCCCTCCACATGCCCTGTCCCCTCACACTCACCTCTCAAGCTGCTCAAAAAATAGCTTTTGACTGTGGCCTTTAACAATATGATAATTTATTTAAAACAGATACAGTCCTGAAAGTGACCCACTTAAAATTATTAAAGAGATACTGTGTTTATTTTTGCTGTCCATAAAACAGAAAATGGTTTATGAATATGCAAACCGATCTGATGTAATTAGCATGATTGGCTCCTACTGCACTCCGTTTTATGTGGTTAGGAGAGTAGATGCACAAACTAATGAGGTCATGTTAATGTGCCTGTGAAGAGAGCTTCAGCTGTCAGAACCACGAAGGCAAATGTCTGCAAGAATCCTTTCTTTTCCGCAAAATCACTGGAAGTGGGCATGCATGGGCTGAGCTCCTGCCTGGGTGCTGGGTACCACCAGCTCTGGGAGCCACTTTCCATTCTGCAGGTGGGAAGTCTAGATGAGAAAGAAAATTCTGTGTCCATTCGGAGCAATGATTAATGTGCTATTTAATTATCTAGAAAGTCTTCAACAAGTGCTAATAACCGAAACTCCTCCGGCAGTCGGCACATGCCACAGGGTCCCATTAGACGAGCTAACACCCCATTCTCTGGCCCTTCTTAATTAAAAGTAAGAGGCAGAAATGTTAATTGTGCACCGACCACCTCTTGGGATTAATCTGCCCTGGTTGTTGGGTCCTGCGAACCTGGGAAAGCAGATCTCTGATTCAGGCATGAGGCTTGCACAAAAGGCTTCTGGTCCTGATGCGCTGCTACCCACTGGGCCCTGCCAGGCCCCCGCTGGGGGAGGGGAAGCAGAAGGGAGGAGGCCACGAACGGGCAGGGAGGCTTTGTAATCAGAATGCTGGAAGGCATGTCGCAGAAAGCTTCTTAGATATTGAACAGGACACACAGACCGCCACCGAGCTGTTCCTTTACATCCCTTCAAAAGCATAAACATATGAACTTGAAAACCTTATTTTCCATTTCTGCCAGCTCCTCTCTAGCTCTAAAAATACACCTCGCCTCTGCCTCTTTGTACCCCCACCCTGCCACACACACACACACACACACACACACACACACACACACACACACAATTTGCAACAGAAACAAAGAACATCTTGAGAGTGCCACTGTTAAAAGGGGGTGGGGGGGGGCCTCCCTGGTGGCGCAGTGGTTGAGAGTCCGCCTGCCGATGCAGGGGATACGGGTTCGTGCCCCGGTCCGGGAGGATCCCACATGCCGCGGAGCAGCTGGGCCCGTGAGCCATGGGCGCTGAGCTTGCGCATCCGGCAACGGGAAAGGCCACGACAGTGAGAGGCCCACATATAAAAAAAAAAAAAAAAAAAAAAAAAAAAAAAAGGGGGTGGGGGGGAACCAGTGGAAAGTTAAAAATTGAGGTTTGGGTGTTAATCAAAGACTCAGCCAAGTTCAATGTAAAGGGATCTCACTGGAAAGACATTGAATTGGCTCATACTCTAAAGACACTTAAAGAAAAGGCAGTTGGTATTCTTCAGCCAGCACCTGGCAGCATCCATGACTCTTGCTTGTGGAGAAGCAGCTGGTCCATTCCTCATGGCCTCCAGTGACAGGATCTCAAAGAGAAAAATTGTTTTGTGTGTCTACTGTGTGTCTGGCACTTTTCTGGATCCTACAAAGTAAAGATTTTTATCGCCATTATACAGATGAGGAAACTGAGGCTTAGAGAGGGTGAATAACTTGCCATAACTGAAGAGCTAGTCAACGGCAGAGGCAGTCTCCACATCCAGGTCTGTTTTACTTAACAGTCCATGTTTTTTCCCCATGTTATCCTTGGATGTGGGACAAAAAGAGAGACACAGGTATGGGTCCTACCCTGTGATGCCTTAAGTTTGTCTTGTTTAAGGAAAAGAACAGCATTTAGCCAAAAATAGTTCTACGGCCTTGAAAACTGGCTAGAGTTTGACAGTGGGAAACCACAGCAGATCTCATCCAAGTAACCCCAGGGAAAGGGATTAGCGGGAAAAACAGAAACTGGGTCTCTTCAACCTGGCCTCCCAGTACTCTTGTTCTTGGGCTCTACATCCTGGTCACACGGAATTCACTTGCCACTTCCCAGACCTGCCATGAGCCTTCACATCCCCGTGTCTGGGTCCTGCTGTTCCCTCTGGCTGGATTCCCCTCATGTGCTGCATCTCATTTCACTTCTTTACATAGCAACTGGCCTCATCCTTCAAGGCTGAACCTGAACTTCCCTTTTCCTATAGGATTACATTCCTACAGAGGCAGACACATAGAACCTACCTCTGTTTCATATCATTATCACACCAGATTATAGTTATTTGTTCATCAGTCTTTCCTCTTGGCCAGACTGTGTGTTTTTTTAAAAGATGGGACTTGAATGTGTGTCTGTGGCACTTACTCATCACCAGGTACCTAGAAAGGACTTCATAAATGTTTTTGTTAAATGAATGGAAAAAGGAATAAGTAAATTTTAAAGAAGTGTGTGGTCCTTTTCTTAGGGATTTTTATACTTTAATAAGTACACTTCTGAGATCATTTTTTTTTTGGCTGTGTTGGGTCTTCGTTGCTGTGCACGGGCTTTCTCTAGTTGCGACAAGCGGGGGCCATTCCTCGTTGTGGTGCGCGGGCTTCTCACTGCAGTGGCTTCTCTTGTTGCGGAGCACGGGCCTTAGGCGCACGGGCTTCAGTAGTTGTGGCACGTGGGCTCAGTAGTTGTGGCTCACGGGCTCTAGAGCTCAAGCTCAGTAGTTGTGGCGCACGGGCTTAGCTGCTCCGCGGCATGTGGGATCTTCCCGGACCAGGACTCGAATCCATGTCCCCTGAATTGGCAGGTGGATTCTTAACCACTGTACCACCAGGGAAGTCCCTGAGGTCATTTCTTACCTTTGCACACAGAAAGCCCTACACATGGGCAGGGTACAGTTCCCAGCCATGAAAGCAGAGGTGTGACCACAGAGATGTCAAAAGGTGCCATCCCAATCCAAAATCTCTCACCCACAACACTGTCCAGAGTCTGTTTTCATCCTGATTTCATGGCACATGGTACCTCCCTCCTAAATATTTATCATAGTTGGAATTTTGCATCTACTTAGGTGATTCTTTGATTAACAGCCAGTACCACCTCCTTCACTGGGCTATAGGATCCACAAGGGAAGGTTTTGTCTGTCTTTTTTTAAAATCACCATTGTCCATCCCACACCTGGCCCAGAGGAGGCACTCCGTAAATATCTGCTGGGTCTCAGTCAGTCCATCTCTGCAGCAAGGGCCCTGCCAGCCCTGCCATTCTGTGATGCCGTGCTAGCTCCACCTTTATTTTTTTCCAGCTTTATTGAGATATAATTGACATAGAACACTGTATATGTATGTAAGGTGTACAACATAGTGACTTTGTGTATGTGTATATTGAAAAAGGATTACCACAATAAGGTTAGTTAACCCATTCATTACATCATATAGTTAAAATATTTGTGTGTATGGTGAGAACTTTCAAAATCTACTCTATTTGTAACTTTCATATGTATATACAATATTGTTAACTATAATCACCACTCTGTACTTTGCAACCCCAGAGCTTATTTATCTTATAACTGGAAGTTTATGCCGTTGGCCCCCTTCGCCTGTTCCCCAGCAACCACCAATCGGCTCTCTGCTTCTATGAGTTTAGTTTTTTAGATTCTGCATAAAAGTGAGGTCATACAGTATTTGTCTTTCTCTATCCGACTTATTTCACTTAGCATGAGGCCCTCAATGTCAAAGATTTCCTTCTTTTTATGGCTGAATAATATTCCACTGTATACACACAGACCACATTTTCTTTATCCACTCATCTGTTGATGGACACTTAGGTTGTTTCCATGTCCTGGCTGTTGGAAATAACGCTGCAATGAACATGGGGGTGCAGATGTCTCTTCGAGATGGCGATTTCATTCCTTTGCATGTGTATCCAGAAGTTAGCCCCACATTTAGAGTCAGTCCTGGGAGTGAAAGCTCTAAGTCTCCAGAAGACCCAGGTTAAAATTCAAATCTATCTACTCAAGCAAGAGTACACAAGAGCAAGTGATGGCCTAACAGACTGGCCAACTATCATGAAAAGGCACCTTGACAAAAGGCCAAGAGACGGGTATGGTGGTGGCGGTGAAGACAGGTGAGTCCGGGAGGACCCCAGCTGGAGGGGGCAGGCCCAGGTGTGGCTGTCAGGACCCAGAAAGCCAGGGAGGAGCACACCGGGGCACAACACAGGAAGAAGAGCAGAATAAGGGATTGTGTGAGTTTCCCAGGGCTGCCATAACAAAGTACCAAAAAACACTGGGGGCGTAAAACAACAGAAATGTATTGTCTCACAGCTCTGGAGGCCAGAAGCCTGAAATCAAGGTGGTGGCAGGACCATGCTGCTTACAAAGCCTTTAGAGGAGGATCCTTCCTTGCCGATTCCAGCTTCCAGTAGACAAGGCCTTCCTTGGCTTATGGAAGCATCACTCCAATCTCTGCCCCCGTCTTCACACGGCCAGCTTTCCTCTGTGTCTTCAAGTCATCTTCCCTCTATTATCACTGTTTCTTCTCTTCTTATAAGGACACCAGTCCTATTGGAGTGAGGCCCATCCTACTCCACTATTCCCTCATATTAACTTGATTATACCTGCAAAACCCCTTTTTCCAAATAAGATCGCATTCACGATAGCAGTAGCAGGAGTTAGGATCTGAACATATCTTTGGTGGGGGTGTGTGTGAAAATAATCATCCCAGAAGACGCATTAAAAAGCAGAGTCTTAGTTCAGCAAACCTTTGACGGCTACCACGTGCCCGGCTGTGTGCCGATCTCTTCGGCGGGGGAAAAATGAGTCAGATGTGAATACAAAGTACAGAAAGGAAACACCCTCAAGGGGCACTCGATGACGTGAGGGTTCAAAGAAGGCAAGATCCTGTACAGCTGGAGAAACCTGGGAAAACTTCACAGAGGTGGTTGGGTTTGAGATCATTGCTAAAGGATGGATCAGAGTTCAACAGGTGGGCACGGGGAAAGCAAAGGTGGTCAAGGAAAACAAAACAGCATAAGCAAACCGTGCAGTATAGGATGTGTGCTCTGCCCTGTGATTAGGTTTCGGTTTTAGCAAAACTTCCAGCCAGTGCAGCAGGGCATCCAAGGCCTTGCCTAAGGCGGTCACTGCCCAGCTGCTAATCCAGCACGAAATCCTCTCTCCCTACCGTCCTGGGGGCACCAGACATACCAGGTCAGTGCTCTTGGGAACTTGCTTACCTGAAATCTCCTTCTTACCTTACTGTCAGGCAAATGCCTACCTGCCTTTTATAGCTCAGCTCCAATGTCACTAGTTTGGTCTGTTGTGACTTGTTTATGCTTCCAAAGCAGTGTCAGCTCACTGCTGTTCCGGTACAAACGACACCTTGTTGTCACCATCTTCACAGTCTAGCTCCCCTACCAGACCATGGGCTTCTAGAGACCTGGGTCTGGGTCATTTCTATATCAACCAATAACCAACTCAGTGTCTGACGTGGGGTTGGTATTCGACAGGTGCCCCTGCCCACAGTGCTGAGGAAGGATGGCAGGAGAAGAAACCCAAACCAGCAAGACCGATTTAGGTGACTCTCAAAATAGCACTGGCAAGAAATGATAAGGTCAGAAGTACCCCCGAGGTAGTGTCAGGGAAGGGGGAAGGAGGACAGACTCCCCCAAACCTAGAAACACTGACTTCATAACTTGGCTTCCTACACCTGGAACAACTCTTTCTAAAGCCCCAAGGAACAGGCATAGCCTCAGCTAGTCCGTCCTGATTCTAGGCAGAGAGCACCAGACCTTCAGCCTTAGCCTGAGGCTCAGCTGGGGAAGAGCTTGGGTCTGGTACAGTCCCAGCCAAGGCCCCAGGGAAGCTCTCTTTCTGCTTCTAGCCCAAGGCCTCCCCTTAAAGTCTCCTCTAGAGCCCCAGAAGGGCCCAGCTACGGCCCTGCAGTGGGCTAAGAGCGACCCCCAGTGCCTGGGAACCAGCCCAGTCAGGCTCCTCCCTGTAGGTTCTGTTTAAAGGGAAAGTCTGAGCTGTGCTCCAGCCTCCTGATAATCAGCGGAGAGCCCAGTCGGTGCCCGACAGCCAGCCTTCCCGATTCAGTAAGACCTGCCTCCTCCCTTAGCACCTCTTACATCTTTCAGGCTGCCTCAGCTTCTCACTGTTTTACCTTCGGAAGGGCAAGCCAGCTCTGATGCAAGCAGGACGCGATGGTCCTGGGTGTGGAAGGCTCTCCAGAGGCTGCCATGGGAGGCTTTTTGGGCACCATTCCCACAGGGCTCCAGGGGGTGGTCTATACCAACCTCACCATCCTGTAGGAGGGGACCCCATGCTCACATGCACACCACAGACGTGGCTGCTGCAACGATCCAGAGGAAACAAGAAAGAGGGAAGAGGTTATTAAGTGTCCCATTGTTTCAATCTGCATGTACCCCATAAGGAGAATGTCACTCCTCTGACTGGGAATACCCAACTTGGGTTTACAGTCATGGAATTAAATCCAATGATCAAGTCCGTGCATATTCTCTCTCTCTTTCTCTATCCCTATCTTTCTCTCTCTCTCTCTCTCTCTATCTTTCTCTCTATCTCTTCCCCCCACCTTCTCTCCCTTCCTTGCTTCCTCTGACTCAATCATCCTCATCTTCCATCACCTTTACCTGCAGCTGTGGACTCCCCATTTTTTTTCTGTTTGCAACACTATTTTGGTGTCAGTTGAAGGCAGGGCTCCAGATACGAAGCCAAAAAACTCAGAATGGGCCAACTGGAATGGCATTCTGACAATGCTATTGAGGTTTCCCATTGTCCTGCTTTAGGGTGGGAGAGGAAAGACAATTAGAAGACAAGGCAAGGGACGGAGGGTGTCCTGCTCTCCCTGCCCTCAAAAAGTCGAGGGGGAGGCTCCCTTTGGCTGCACAGACACGGATACAAAACCATCCATAGGCACAGGACACATCCCTTCAGCAGACACTAACTAGGTACTTATGATGTACTGGCCACCCTCACACCTGTCCATCTTCAGTTTTCAAAGCACTCTCAGATCTCTTACAACTTCTGATTCTCACAACAACTTATGAGGCACATATGATTATCCTAACGTCACTCATTTAGAGCCTGGAGCCTGGAGAGTCCACAAGAGTCAGGTGAGAACCCAGGTCTTCTGACTCCTAATCCAGGGCTCCTTCTCCTGCAATGGCCACAGAGCATTGGCCTTTAAGTTGCCAAGTAAAACCGTTCTCACAGCCCAGCACCTCCAACCAGGCTCTGCCATGCCGAACAAAATCACTGCCCTTCAAGAAGGCCAGAAAGAATCTAAAGGATGGTGACAATGACTTTGTGTTGACAGATAGAAGTCCCGTAGTCAGCATGGTCAGAGGGTTCGGAAGAGGCAGGATCCAAATGCACAGTCATCAGGGGGCTTAGTAAAAGGCCACTGTCAGCCAACCTTAGGTATTTGAATTAGGGGTTCCCTTTGAACTTGGAAGAGTCAGTTTTGAAATGACATAGAAGTTGTTACCTTATGCAGTGAGTGGTCAATTTTTGCAATTCATTACTCTAAGTTGTCTACTAAAAATATAGTCACAGAGAAGAATGGAACTGAAGGCATCAAATAATACCACCTCCTTTAATGCTAAAATCTGTCCAAATGATTTAGATGAAGTTGTGGGTAGTAACTTACGAAACGATCTAGAATATTCTTTGAGTTGACAACTGTCATATAGCTATTCCCTTTAACATAATATTCTTCAATGTCCTAATCAATGGCATAATTCTGAGGCCTAATGATCCAAGAAGGAATCTCTGGCATTCTTAACTCATCTATATCACAAATTCTTACTGAATGCCCATTCTGGGCCCTGGGTGCTGGGGATACAATGGTGACCAATACAGACACAGTTCCTACCCCCAACTCACAGCAAAGTCAGAGATGCAGACAATACAATTCTAATACAAAGTGATAGGTTTTGCCGTGGGGATAAAGGATGCTATGAGAGCCCAAGAGGGGCACCTGACCAAGCTCAGAGGATCTGGAAAGGCTTCTCTGAGTGGTTGACTTTAGCCAAAGGATAGAGATGGAGTGACAGTGGGGAGGTTGAATTCCAAGCGGAGCAAACAGCTTGTGCAAAAGAATGGAGTTCAGTGAGAGGATGAGACACGTAAGGGACTGAAAGTAGCTCAGAATAGCTGCTAAGTCAACTGCAAGAGGTAGAAAGAAGGGCTTTAAGGGAGATGAGGTTGGAGAGGCTGGTAGGGGCCAGACCATGAAAAGCCTTCTATACAATGGTCAGATATGAGAACTTGAACATGAAGGCAGAGCCTTAACAAACCAGAGAGCACCTTTTGGAGGGTCCAACTCAGGCTGGAATCTGTCCCCGGATGCCCCCTGAAGGCTTGACAGAAAGAAAACGTACACTGTGAATGAACTGCCCAAGCTGAATTGCCTCAAATGCAAAATACTCATATTCTTTGGAGGGTCAGCTCCCAAAGCAGGCGCAGATGTGTCCCAGCTCTGGGCTTCACTTCTAAGGACAATGGGGTAGTAAAGTGCATGAGGGTGTGGGCTGTGGCATCAAAGACACTGGGGTTCAAGTGCTGGTTCTGCACTATACAGGCTTCCTGACTTTGGAAGTATTTCTTAATGTTCCTGGAACTCAGTCTCCTCAACTGGAAAATCAGGATAACCACACCTACATGCCTCCAGGACTGCTACAAAGATAGATGAAATGAACATAAAATTCCTAACGCAGTCCCTGGCACATACTGCACAATTTATGGTACTATTACTTTTTAATGTATTTTGCCCTGAACTGTAGGGTGCTAAAGCTGGTCATGGGCTGATGAGTTTTGATAAAAAGGCAGAGTCCAAAATGGCAGCTACAGAAGCTTTGTCAATCCTGCCTCATAGCGGGGCCCTTATTTCTAGTCCTAAATTGTATGCCAGGGTGAGCTGACATTGAAATTCTCCAAGGTAAATGCCTGGTCTCTGAGTTCCGGGGAAGGAGAACCTTCCTGGGAAAAATCACCTGGGACCTGGATGCAGCACAGCAATGTGACTTGGTTGGGCTCTAGGGGGCCTCCAGCAATGGTTCCAGATGCAAAACCAGAGAATATCATCGTCAACTTAAAATGCGAGGCAGTGAACCTCCCTGGGAGGTTGTGGGAAGGGGTAGAGCATGATGTGTGTTTCTTTCCTAGGGCTCTTGTAACAGATTACCCCACATTTTGTGGCTTAAAACAACAAAAATTTATTCTCCTACAGTTCGGGATTCCAGAGGTCTAATCAAGGTGCAGCAGGGCCACACTCCCTTGGAAGGGTCTGGAAGAGAATACGTCTTTGCCTCTTCCAGCTTCTGTGGCTCCAGGCATGCCTTGGCTTGTGGCTGCATAATTGCCATGCCTGCCTCCATCTTCACAGGACCTTTCTCTCTCATCTTCCTGTGTGTCTCTCCTCCCTCTGTCTCACATAAAGATACTTGTTATTGGATTTCGGGCTCACCATGATAATACAAGATGACCTCGTCTCAAAATCTTTAACCTAATCACATCTGCAAAGACCCCTTTTCCAAATAAAGTCATATTCAGAGGTTCCAGGGTTTAGGACATGGACATATCTTTGCGGGGCCACCATCTAATCCACTACAGTGGTTGTGGAAGGTGGGTCCCAGCTCTCTGAGGCTTCTGTTCACTATTGGCTGTTTGGCACCAAATGGATACAAGTGTGTACAGGCAGAGACACTGGCAGAAAGCCTTGCTGCTTTGTTGTTCTGCTTCTCAGAGCTTTCCCTTGTCAACCCCCATTGTGCCCATCCTTTTCTCCCTCCTCTTGCATGAAGGGGTTAGCGATGGGATGCTGAGATGTCCATTTCCCCAGGGTCCCTAGATGCTCCCCCCGAAACTGCATACGCTACCTGGCTCTGGACAAACATACATCATTTCAAGAAGCCATACAAAGATAGGTAGCTTGACTTTTCCAGAGCCGTTCTCACCTAGAAGGGCAGACAAGGGTTTCATTATTGTGGGGATGAGAAAGATACATACAAGGAAATATTAATTCAGGCAAAAGGTTCATTCTTTCTTTTTTATGTACAAATTATGCAACATAAATGTTTTACAATGATTAATATTATTTCAGGGGCCTAACAAACACCATTTACAATGCAAATCTCCAGGCTGCAGAAAGGTACCGGTAATCAGGGAGTGATGGCTGCCGAGCTGGAGTGGGGTTGAGATGGAGCCTGTGGAAAGTCATGTGGCTTGCCTTTGAACACAGCGTCCAAAAGCACACGCGCCCCTCCCAGCAAAGGCTCTGGGAAGACGTTCCCGAGTGGCCCAGCATGCCCTCTGAGCGATATGGCAACATCTCCACATCTACCCTCCTTTCCTGAGGCGTCCCTTTAAAAAGTCACATGCTTTTACTCCTAACCAAGAGAAAGGCACATGACTAGGGGTGGGAAGATGGGAAATCGGAAAATAACAACATGGGGAAATGTGTCAAAAGTACCCATCTGTTCTAATCCATCCCATCATTAATAACCTCTCCTCCCCCCTTCATCAGGAAAGAAAAAGCAGGAGACCTCCCGCTGTGCTGTATCCCCCCC
>NW_006780610.1:3072557-3122326 GCF_000442215.2 Lipotes vexillifer | reverse complement strand
CCACCGCCCGCGCCCCCCATCTCCCCGGTGCCATCTCCATTGCTCGTGTGATCTCATGCTTTGATGTTGCTTGATTCCTTAAATGTGTGATTAGCACACACTTTGCACCACACACCCAGTTTTAGTCCTTCCCAGACCTGCTCAAAAGTTAGAGCCCCATAAGCCGTGACACCGAAGTGTCCTTGTGAGATGACTGCTCTCTCTAACTCAGCTTCCCCGCACAGGGGGGATCCTAATGCAGGATGAACCATCACCTAGTTCTGCCTGTGCTCAGACAGCACCAAACACATCCCAGGGAAATCTTGGTCATTCTGGAATCCAATTTTTCTTTACAGCTTTACTCCCGTTGCTTCCGATGTCCTGTGTTGAATGTAGAAATTCAGTAAGTGTGAAATTTTCTAGAGAGAGGGAGGGAAAAAACCTTATAGCATGGCATATACATTGCTGAATCGTTCATTTGTTAGCACAACAATATCCCTGCAATGTTGCAACTGGTTTCCTTAGTAACATGTTAAAGTATACAGGAAAACATTTTGGGGTAATGTTCCCACTTGAATTTTGAATAAACTTTCACATGAGGTAAGGAAGTGATATTCTAAAAATAGCAGATTAAGCTTATTCAGTCATTCCATGAAACTTTAAAGTATGAAAATGTTGTACTTACTGGAAATACGCTGGGCTACCAGAATTGTGACTGGGCTGGTCAGTTACATTTTGAAGAATCACTTGGAAATCTTTTCCTGTGTAACACTCGGCAGTGCATAGAAACAGTTCACCTGAGCACTCTGAAACGAAGAGTTTATTTTTAAGGAGCCAATAATCAAAAATGCATTACTTCCCTAGTGCTGGTATTCAGACAGTCTGGATTTCCAAATCGTAATTTTCTAGGGCAATGGTTTTCAGACTTTACTGTGCCTCAGAATCCTCTGGAGGGCTTGTTAAAACACAGATTGCTGGGCCCTACCAGAGGTTCCAATTCAGCAGGCCTGGGGTGGAACCTGAGAATATGCATTTCTAACAAGTTCCCAGGTGGTGCTGATGCCTCTTATTCAAGAACCACACTTTGAAAACCATATTCTAAACAAAGACCTACTGTATAGCACAGGGAACTATACTCAATATTTGGTAATAACCTATAAGGGAAAAGAATTTGAAAAAAAAGATATCTATATCTATATCTATCTATCTATACCTATCTATCTATATCTATATCTATATATATATAACTGAATCAATTTGCTGTACACCTGAAACTAACATATTGTAAATCAACTATGATTCAATTAAAAAAAAAGAAAACCATATTCTGGGGATGGCTAAAAATGATCATTCTGGTCCCCATATACCTAAGCAACAAAAAGGTAATTTTTTTTTTATCACCTTAAAACAATCGGAATCCTAAAGCAACGTCACGGCCAGAGCTCTTCTTTTCCGTACATTTTATAAAAACCTTCAGGAGATGGGTCCATTCTCCTGGAAGATGGGGAAATGTAGATGGGCACAGAGGCTTCATCATATTTTAGAAAAGAATAGTCAGGAGGCTGAGACCTCGCCTGGGATCAGGCCAACATCGCACAGTGTAGAACAGGGACCCTGTTTGTAATCACCTCCATCCCCAGAGCTTTGCAGGCAGCCAGACAAGGGGCAGGAGCCCCAGATGTGCTTCTATTCTTGAGTTAAGGCTACAGTCAGCGAGTACCTTGGTTTTGTTATGGATTTTACTAAATGTATTCACAGAGTCATTGGTGACAGGAAAATGCTTAAGTCGCAGTCCTGGCCCTTTCACGCCTAATATGATAATCTAGGTCTCCAGGTAGACAGTCAGCTTATAAAATGGAAAGTGCCCTGGGCCGGAGTCAGGACATCTTTTTGCTTCTGGTCCTGAATTTGCCCTGACTTGCCATTGACCTTGGGCTCTTTTCCATCTCGGAGAGGGTCAGACCAGTTCCCTGAGAATGCCTTCCAGCTCTAGTGATGCAGCAGTCAACTTTGATCTTATGCTTGTTCTTTGTTTTGGTTTGTTTTTTTCCCTCTTTCTGTACCAAATCAAGTTCAGTTTGAGGTAAAGGAAATCCCCAAATTATTGTTTTGTATCTTGCGGAGGATCGCTTCCCACAGCTAATTTCTCAACTTCAGTTTCCTTACTCCAGAAGCTTGCTGTGTCCACATTTCAATTAATTGCCTATTGGCGCACACCCGACTCCAAATATTTGTGCAGTTCCCGAGAAAGCCTCATTCAGCTAAGTACCTGATCGCGTCAACCTGCTCTCTGGTTCCAACATCTCAGAATATCCAAGCGAGGAAATATGCAAATGCCAAAGTCACCCAGAGAGAATTCATCAGGGGAGGCAGTCATTGGAGGCAGGGAGAGAGGCTCGGATGAAAGATATTATCTCTCGCCGGAGACAGGGAAATCGAGGTGGGGGAAGGGAGGAGGTGGAGAATCTGAAGACTGGAAACACTCACACCCTATAGCACAGGATGCTGTTTGATTCCAAGGGCTGAGCAGATCAGCTGAGCTACAAATAAGGTATGGAGGTACTTGCAGGGAGCCAGGGCTTAACAGCCGGCAGAAAATGGAGTATTATTAGAGAGACTACCCCAAGTCTCTGTGCCAATAAATCCCCCACTCTCACTTGCTGACAAACTCCTACCATTAGAATCATGCTTCAGTGTGTTTGAGAACGTTGCAAAAAGGTTAGGATATACTGCTCAGTAACAAAAGTGGTGTGCAAAATTGTGTCAACAGAGCATGTCAGATGCATAGAAGAAAACAAAGGGAAAATATGTCAGTGCTGGCTGGCCCCTGGGTGGTGAGATCATCGAAAACTTTGTCCCCTACTTTATATTTTTCTTTACTTTCCAAGTTTTCTACAATTAATAAGTACTGCTTTACTGCTTTCAAGGTAAAAAAAATTTTTTTGAAGTTTTTTCTTTTTTTAAAAAAATATGCTTTGAAGTTAAGTGACTGTCTTCAAAAAGCTCTTGGTAAAATGCAAATCTATTACCTGAAAGGGACTGTCCATCACTAATTCTGCATAGTTTAGTTTGTCATCTTGGTGACTGTCATCCTGGAAAGCTGGATCCGGGGCTGAGAATTGTATTTCATTCATCTTTGCATCCTGTGAGCTCAGTACAGATCAAGGCACAGGGAGAGGCATCAAATGCGTATTGAATTGTACCAAGGACAGAGGAGACAACAGATGTCAGAGGAAATGGAACTCAGGATGAGCTTTGAAAGAACAAGGGTGATTTGGGAAGGCTCGGGGCAGAGTAAGCCCCAGGGGACGATGTACAGTGGGAGTCGCAGTAGACAAAAAAGCAACATGACGGCCTTAAGCACTGGCCTCGGGAGGGGAGCAGAGTCCAAACAGGGTGTGACAGGGGACCCTCACTGCACAGATTAACCACTAGCCAGCCCAGTCTTGTAACACAGTAGTTTAACCACTTTGTACACCCTTCTGCTGAGCTCTGGTTTCAAAGTTCCTCCATTCACAGAGACACCAAAAGCAAAATGGAAGTTAAATGATGGAAAACATGCAAAACTTCTTTGAAGTTGGCTGGGTCTGCCCCTCCAGGCCTGATGACATGGCGCTGAATGCTAAAGAAATCTCCAGGGAAATGTCAATCGCTTTCAAGTTTGAACAGAATCCCACAACAAGACTGGGGAATCTAGGGAGGCAACAGAAGGCACAGCCAGGCAATCAGAGGCACAGAATGGAAGAAGGGCTTTGACAAAACATAGTGACATGATGTGGTCGGGTTCATTGCCACCACACACGTACCCTGAGGAAATGACTTACAACAAATAAATGGAAAAGATACTACCTTGATTTTCTCATTTGGGACAAGCTGCTTACACATATCATTATACACACTCATTTAATAAATATTTATTGAGTGCCTACCGTGTGTTAGGAGCTGGAAATTGGTAATGAATAAAGCAATACTCCCTGCTCTCCTGGAATATGTGAGCTGGAAGGAACATTCACTATCTAGTTCAACAGCTGCCGATTACAGATCCAGAGAACGCAGCCTGCGATGGAGAAGGGGTCTGACCAAGAGCACCCAGCTAGGGCACTTTCACCATCTTTTAAACCAGGAGGTTTCGTATACAACTCTCAGGGTTTTCTCTGCCTACCTGTGATGCTTGTGCCCTATACTCCATTGATGAAGATTCTACTTACCCTCTAAGGCTTATTAAAATGTCAGCTCGTCTCTGTGAAGCTTTTTCTATGCCTTCCTTTGGGTTCCCATTGCCCTCTCTGCCTCTGTTATAGCATTTGTCAAGTCTGCCTTGAGCTTTCAAGAGGATACACCTGTCCCGTCCACTCGATGCTGAGCCCCCTGAGGGCAGAGATGACCTCTCATTCATCACTCTACTCTCAGCGCCTAGCACTGCTGGGGGGGATACTGTTTATGGAGGAGCCACCAAAACGCAGACACTGAGCTAAACACTTCACACACGCTGTTGCATTTAATCCTCACCCAACTCTCCAAAGTGGATATGACTTTGCTTGATTTAAAGACGAGGAAACCAAGGCTCAGAGAGATTAACTAAATTGCTCGAAGTCACAAAGCCTAGTGGAGAAGCCGAGATCCAGCCAGTTCTATCTAGCTCCAAAGTCCATATTCTCCTCATCACGTACTGCAAGGTCCCTAAGCTCAATGTCAAAGACTCTGCTGTCCTGTCTGTAGCACCTGGCACAGTGTCTAGCACGGTGGTGTCCGACTGGTCACACAGACCAACCCTGAGTCAGTGTGGGAGGGGACCACAAGAGAACGTGAGTAACAGGGGGTAGGGGCCACTGGGGGCATCATGGAGGCTGCCTGCCAACAGAGGGCATGGAGTCGAGATACTGTCAGATACCCCTTACACAGTTCTGCCATTATAACAACCGTATCATGTTCAAGGGCAGAAAGCAAAGTAAACACATGGTAACCTGAAAACAAAAAGCAAAAGACAAAATGAACCCTACTATGACCATGACATAATTCCCAGGAGATAAAGTATAAAGCCGAACCATATGGACAAGCAATAAAGCCAAGTAGGGGCTGGGAAAATGATGATGTGACTGAGATCCAGGGATGGTCAAGGACAAGGATGCTGGGACTGTTCCAGTAGCAGAATGTGGAGAAGCGATCTCAGGGGGCAGTCTGGCACCCAGCACAAGGCTGAGTGGGACTGCTAAGAGTTGTCTCCCAGCTTTAGACATTTATTTCACTTCCTAATTCCCCAGCCAAACCTCCTAGGGGACTGGTTTTTGTTCTAGGTCACTGCCAGCTCCCATCCCCCACCTCCTGCCAGCCCCCACCCTACCCCACCCACCCCGGCTTTGCCTTGGCCTCAAACACCAGATCCACGTTCTCAGAAGCTCCAGAGCAAACCAGGGAAGGCTCAATGCATCCACATTTTCATGTCCAGCTAAGAAATGACCACATCTCTGGGAAATTCATAAAAACACGTGAGATTTTTTTCCTACTGGGTCCCTTCAATATTTCTTCAGTATTTACAAAAGGGAAAAAAAATCTACCTCCCCGTGTACGCTGAGAACCAGATAAGCCATGTGATTTCTCTGTGCATTGCCTTCTAAGAAGCTCTGAACTAAATCCAGTGTTTGTGTTTCACCCCAGGTTATAAGTTCCTTACAGGTGATGAAGGGTGGATTTTTCCTTTCACTCCTCCAGGGTCTAGCACAGTGTTTAGTGAAGGGACTCAGGGAAGATTTGTGGGAGTTAAATGTTCAAAAGCACAGCGCTCCCACCTCCATCCTAAGATTTCCAACCTTCCTTTCAATTTTTTAAAAACCTGTCTTAGGATAAATGTGTGTTTATTGTGACCTACCTTAAATCCTTTTTGTAGGCAGGCAGGGAATGAATGAATAAGCAAACAAATAAATGAATAACAGACTCCCTCCTGCCTGGGGGTACTTGCACAGGGCTTTGTCAGCTCTGCTTCCAGAAAATCCTCCCTAACAGAGACTGAGCTGAGAAACAACAGTTTGGGAGCTCAGCGGGTTTCCTTTTCTTTTTTTTTTTTTAAACCTAGATAAGCTTGGGTGCCTCAAGTAAATTCCCCTTTGATTGGTATGTTTCATCAGTTGAACTCTAATTGGTGCAAACAGGTAATTTGGAGATTACAAGATTTATTCTTCTGTAACAGTGATTACTGATTGCTAATGATAGTGCTGATTTTTAGGTATTTAAAACCTTGACAGTTACAATGTGATTCACTACAGTGTCTCCGAGACAGCCTTCTACGGATCCCTGAGGACAGAGACTGTGTCCTTCGTGAGCCCTGGCCAGTGCCCCACGGGCGTGTGTGTGTGTGTGTGTGTGTGTGTGTGTGTGTGTGTGTGTATGAATAAATGCTTATTAATAATCATAATAAAGCACACACTCAGAATACTGAGTCACTTAGTCTGCTTGTAATTTCATGGATTTTAAAATATATACCTTCTCTTAACGATGCCTAATTCAATGAGATATTAGGATTATTAGCTTTGGAAATAATTGGCCTTAAAGGCACATCATAGAATGTGATGAAGTCGACAAATCTCCTCCCTGACGTTTGGAGCCAGTTTGTTTTGGAAGCGCTCAGCGGCCGTAGAACTACGAAGCAGCTGCCTTCCTGCCACCCCAGAGAAAGGAGCTAACCCAGGCTGCCCTGGCCCAGTGGCGGCTCAGGAGCTGGGCGCTGCCTATGGATGCGCTCTCTTGTTATCCCGTGGTAACAGGCCAGGCACTAATATGTCGAAACACCAGTGTGTGAGTGGATGGAAAGTGGCGGCGCCCAGACAGGAAAGTTACCTCCACCCAGAGAGCCATGCGTCTGATCGTACGGGATGAAGCTTGGCACACAAGTACACTTGCCAACAAAGAGAGCAGAAGGGATCAAGTCAGGCCAACTCATTCAGAAATGTGCACCAATTACCTCTGGGTCAGGCATCGGACCCAGAACATAATAGCAACGCCCCAGCTTCAGTAATTATGTGATTTTCCTTTTTGTTAAGACTTTAGGTGAATAACAGAATATGCCACCTCCCATTTCCTGCCTCTAAGCTGCTGCACGAGCTGTTCACTATGTAAGTTATACTGCACGTGCAAGACCTTCTCGTCAGGTAAGGGCCAACTCAATGCCACTTCCTTCCCTGCTTCTCCCTTCCCTCTCCCTTCCATGCTGGGTGATGCCTCCCTTCTCTGAACTCCCATGAAATTCTGTGGGCACTCTGAAGTGGTGGGTGCACCCTCTCTGAGCAGCGCCAGTCACCTGGGCATGGGTACCCTCACTAGATTGTGAGCTCCAGCTCTAGACAACCAAAGACCGTTGTCCTCCCAACATGCTCAGCACACTTCCTTAGATGTAACTTGTGTTTCACAAAGCTATTGATATTTTGACTCAATCAAAAACTTTCCTCTAGGTTGATAGAATCATACACCTTTAGAGCAGAAATGGACCACTGAGGAAACCTATTTGACCCCTTCATTTCAGGGATGAAGAAACAAAGGCTCAGATGAATGGGCAGAGTCACTCCAGGAATTTCAGTAGATGGCAATGTAAGACAGAAGATGACTTTTTAGCTAGAAGGGCCTGAGAAAAAGTATCCCCAGTCACCTACAAGTAGAAAATACTCCTCAACCTTTGCTCTCAGAAAAGAGCAGATCTCTCCATTAAACCCAATGCTCATGGCCACCCAGGTTTCTTGACTGTGAAGTGAACTCAACAACTGCCCTTTTGCATCCCATGTTCAGGGCCACGATGGGAATCACAACACCCCATCCCTGCATAGTAGTATACAACACTCAAAGTGCTTTCAAATGCATGGTTTGATCCTTGTAACATTTTATAATGGAGTTATTACTTTTCACCTGAGAGGAAATTTTGGTGAAATGCCTTTCCCAACGTCACACAGCTAGTAGTACATAGGAGAGCTGGAACTTGAACCCAGGACTTTTGATTTCAAGCCCAATGTATGTGTTCTTTGTTCCAAAGCTGCCTCTCCCAGCTCATCTCCACGGAAACAAGCTTCCCATACCTCCCTTTGGCCTGTAGCTTCTGGAGACATGTGTTTTAAGCAGGTTTTACCTTTTACCTTCCTCATGTAACCCTAAAACTTGTCCATCAGATTGTTCTCATTCTGCTTTTAAAAGTCTCTAAAAGCCTTGATATGTGAGACTTTCTGAGGTGTCAGCTAGAAATACAGGGCTATGATTTGGCCTGGATGGCATCAATACCTTGTCCCCTCAGACTGAGTTCTAACCTACCACAATATGTTTTTTCCTGAAAAATTGGGAAAAGTTCACTCTTGCTTGGGAAGGCCCATCACCATCAACATGAAGTCACAACATTATCTTCAGTTTTTTTTTTTTTTTTTTTTTTTGTGTCCGGGGGCCCTCTCTCCCCTGGGGCCCCTGCCTCTGTGGAGCACAGGCTCCGGATGCGCAGGCCCAGCGGCCATGGCTCACCGGCCCAGCCGCTCCACGGCACGTGGGAGCCTCCCGGACCAGGGCACGAACCTGTGTCCCCTGCATCGACAGGCAGACTCTCAACCACTGCGCCACCAGGGAAGCCCCTATCTTCATTTTTGATAGAAAAGAAACATGGAACGATTTGGCCCACTTCCATATCTGACTCATGCTTTCCCGCAAAGGAGAAAGGAGCAAGGTTACAAACTAAACTGTCTGACTCTGGTTGGTCCCCTCAGCTTTTGCAACAAGAGGCAATATGGTCTTGAAACAAAAAGAATCCAGCTGTCATCGGCTGGAGTGGCTCTCAGTACAAAAGAGCACTGGTGGTCCTGAAAAATCTTCTAACAGATCAATCACACGGTCATCCTCTGGAGTTTTTGAACTAGGAGCAAAAAGGCATTTGACACTGCACTAACCCCTTACCAAGCAGCGGGAAGCAGCAGGAACCAGGCCAGATTGCTGTCCCTCCTTCCTCTTTTGAGAGGAGTTCTGGGCCTAACTTGTTTATGTTGGCTTTGACAGCTTTATTATGCTGTATTTGATCATTACATAAAGCTGAGGTAAGTCTCTCTTACTTTCTCTCCCTAAAGAACTTTTAAAATAACGAAGTGTTTTACAGAGGATCTGAAGGCAAAATCAACCATGACTGCAAATCATCATTCTCTAGAAAGTTCCTTAGTATTAAAAATTCCTTTTAGCACTAAAATGTGCAATTACATTTTGTCTCCCCTGCCACCCTACCCTCTCCCACACGGAGAGGCTTTGATATAATCAGCAGCACCCCAATCTACCTGATTTTGAGTGATTTCCATGCACACTCACACCCAGAGTCTTGCTTAAATATGATATGGGTCATCATTTTGCATTCATTATCAGGCATCTTCAGTGATCCCAAGAGAAGCTTGGTCTGATAGTCCTAAAGGGGAGGAGTCTGGGTTTGCTAATTACAAGTGAGAACCCAGTAGAACTTCCCAGATGAGCAGCTGGGCATCAGCCCACTGGGCTGGTCCCCCGACTTTGCCGCTGTGTGGCCTTGGGTATTCACAAGCCCAGCTGCCAGGAACATGTACCAATCTCTGCCACCCTGGTGGCAGGGAAGATGAAGAGGGCAATGGGCCAGATGACTTCATGAATCTCTTACACCCTGAATGCGCTGCTCTTTTCTGTGACATCATAATCATAGGAGTGGGTGGGCCGTGGAGCTTGTTCCAATTTGAGGGAAAGACTCTTAGCTACATGTCCTCCCCTTCTCCTTCCCTCCCCTACTTGTCCTCTCTAACTCCCACAAGCCAGGGCTAAGGCAGTGATACCCACCCAAATGCCATTTCCCCACAGAAGACAGGCAAGGGGCCAGTGGCCCAAAAGGGCACCTTGGGGTGTGCAGCACCTTCCTTGCATCAGGGAAGAGCCGCCCCAGTGAAGACATGCCTTGGCATTGAAGAGGAGGCATTCAGATCACAGATGCAGTATCTCCTTCAGCATCAAATGGCACCAGCAGGCACAGGCCCCAAACTTGAGACACCGCCTAGTAACCAAGCCAAGCCCTTGAGGCCATGACAACCCTCCCAATGCTCAGTGAGCTCACAAACTAAAGCTGCCGACGGAACTATCCAGGGAGACCATCCTGATATATGGGGGTCCAAGGTGGGGAGCTCTGGTTCTGTACACCCTTACTCACAGCATTCCCCCTGAGACTATGGAAGAAAGATGGGCCAACCAGAGCCCTTCCTTCCCTGTCTCCAACAGGACTATAACCCACACAGGGGGTTAGAAGGCACTAAACACCGAGTGCCCTCAGCGACCTAGCTCCACCCCTTCTCACCTCCACTCATCTGGTGCTTCAACTCCAGTAGGAAGGTTCTTTTCACATAAGTGTCATGGAGGTGGAGAGGAAAAAGTCACTGCATTTGTGTCCTAGGGCTGCCCTAACAAACTGGTGGCTTAAAACCACAGAAATGTATTCTCTCACATTTCTAGAGGCTAGAAGTCCAAAGGAAAGTTGTCAGTGGGGCCATGTTCCCTCTAAAGTCTCCAGGGAAGATCCTTCCTTGCCTGTTCCTAGTTTTTGGTGGTGGCTGTCAATCCTTAGTGCTCTTTGGCTTATAGCTGCATCACTCCAATCTCTGCCTGTGTCATCACATGACCTTCATCCCTGTGTGTGTTCACATGGCCTTCATATAAGGGCAGCAGTCATTAGATTTACATTTACCCTAATCCAGTATGACCTCATCTTAACTTAAAACTCAATCTGCAAAGACCCTATTTCCACATAAGGCCACATTTCTGAGATTCGAGGTGGACATGAAATGTGGAGCAACACTGTCCAATCCACTATAGTTATCCCAGCTTCCGGAGCCTATACCAGCTCCTGGTCTCTGTGCTTCATGCACCAAACCCAGTGATTTTAGCATCTCAGAAGGTGGAGCAAGAGCCCTGGGGTATATCTGGGGTACAGCAACCCAGTAATCCCAACAGACCTGAAACTAAGAACATTCCCAGCAAGCAGAGCATATTGCCTCTGGGAGAACATCACCATTTCAAAACATTTTTGCACTCATCTTCTCATTTGATCTACCCAACATCCCAGCGAGGTAGGCAGAGCAAGAAATATTAATCTCAAAATACAGAAGAAACTACAATTCACAAAGATGATATAACTTGCCCCAGGCTACCCTGATGGTTAGAAACATAACTGGGATTAGGATTGGGGTCTTCTCGTGCTCAGTGCAATGTATGCTCCACCATCTCAGCCAGTTTACTGTCATAGGAAGAGACACCATCAAATAAGAAAAGTGTCACCACAAACCTAGAGTTCCCAATGTCCAGGCTATTCCTTAGGTGCTCAGTACTGAATTCATTTAGATAATAGACACTGGAGAATCTAGTATTAATAAAATAAGGCCTCTGTTCTCAAGGAGTTTCCAGTCTGGAGAGGAAGACCAAAACACCTGAACAAGCACATAAAGTAAAATATTATGTACATTATGATGGAAGACTGAAGAGGTCAAGTGGGGAACAAAGGAGGGAGAGGTCAGCACCGTCAGGAAAAGGGCAATTAGGAAAGGTTTCGAGGAAGAGAGAGCATCTGGATAGTCTTTACAAAGACATTGTTGGTTCTAGATCAGAAAAAAATATTTGCTATAAAGACTAGTATTCAGACAATTGCAAATATGGATATGAACTCTTTATTAGATAATGAATTGTTATCAATGTTAAATGTCCAGAATGTGACTGTTACATCATGGATGTGTTAAAAAAAAAATCCAGGTTATCCTTTATTGAAGTCTTTAGGAGTAAAAAAAGGGTACTGGTGTCTACAATTTACTTTCAAATGGTTAAGAAAATAATAATAACAAGATGAGTGTGCGTACATAAAAAGGCATACACATAATACAGAGAGAGAGAAAAATACGGAGGCAAATGTAGCAAAATGCTAATAATTGGTGAAGCCAGATGAAGGATATTGGAAGGTTATTGCAGCTTTCCAATATGTTTAAATTTTTTTCAAACTGAATAGCTAAAAAAGATCAGGATTGAGTGTGAACAGGAATGAGTCACTTAAGAAATAGGCTGAAAAATTATTAGATTAAGATGGACTAAACATCCTTGCTGCTTAGCAAGAAAGGAAAAAGAGGTTGATAGACCACCTGGGTGGCAGTTACTATGAGAAATGAAGCTATTTCATCTAAAAAAAAAATTATTTGGAGTTGGACATGCAGGCTGAAGGGAGAGAAGTAAGAAGCAGTGATGGACAAAAACCCAGAAGCCCAGCCAGTCTGGATGTGTGCTGGGTGGGCATGGCTGGCCATGGAGAATTGGAGCAAGAGTGGCAGCTGGAAAGGTTGGCAAGGACCAGATCATAGCCACATGAAGGAGCTTAAAACCCACCTGAGAACCTACTGGAAGTCACTGAAGGGCATCAGGCATGAGAGTGACTGAGATTTCCCACGTGTGGAGGGCGGCAGCAGTGTGGAGAGTGGGTTAGAGCAGAGTGGAGACCATATGTGAGATGTGTTACAAGTTATTTATCACAGATAATAGGTGAAGACAAAAGAGGATTTACTTACTTTAATAAATTACAGTGGATTCAAGGTTACACTTATAATAATAGCACCTTGTTCATTCACCTGCATTCTAACTGCTTTATTGTACATCAGGTGTTTATACCTAAAACAGGAAGTGTGCCCAGCATGATAGCATCACCCTTCGCGTGCATCACAGTCAAGACAAGATTAAGAACCACTGGACTAGATGGATGAAAGAACAGAGAGCACGATCCTCTGCATCCCTGCAAAAATCCAGGAAAGAAATGATATGGCTTGAAGACCAATGTTTTTCAAACTTTTGGCCATTGAATGCTCCTCAAACAACACGTAAAACAGATAAACATGCAATTGCTCTGGTTGAATCAGGGGTGAGAAGCCGCAAGTCTTGCTTGATACCCTCTTCCATTCCAACCTCGGAAGCGCCTAAAAGGACTCGAGTGAAACAGAAAGCCACTGGCCTAGACTGTTCAGGAGAGGATAGTAATGAGAGTCTAGAGAGGAGATGAGATATGCAGAAAGTTAGGAATCAGCTTCTCAGTTGAGTGCAAATAATAGAAAGTTATTAGACTAGTTGCTAGTGTTCTAGGTTTCTCGTTTGAGGGCCTGGGGGGAAGAGGATGAAGACAGGAGAAACAGGCTTTGGAGAAAAATGAAGTCTTCCATAGGCTGAATTGCAAGTGCATGTGGACACACCCTAGGTAGGCAGGGGAACAGAGGGCAGAGGAAGATCAGGGGAGAGTCTACCTGGAGAAATAGATGGAGAGTTCATCAGTGATTGTGGGTAACTGAAGTCCGGGGGAAAAAAAATCCAGAAAACAACAACAACAACAAAAAAGGTATGACAAAAGAAAAGGAGAGAACCTAGGATCGAATGATGATTAATACCAACATTTAATAGTTGGCTAGAGAGGCAGGAAGGTAAGCAGGTTCATGTCTTAAAAGCAAAGGAGGAAAAAGAGAGAACAGGGGTCATGGCTACACATTCTCTATGTCCCCAAGACACCAAGATTATACTCACAACGTAAGAACCATCACAAGGAATTAGGTGAAGAGAGCTGAAAACCTGTTTCTTCATTTCAACTGAATTCGAGGCTAGGGATTTTCTCATTTATAAATATATCCTGTGCTTAACAGAGGCCCTGGAACATAAGAGCTTTATAAACATTTGTTGAATGAGTGAACTAATTAATGAATCTTTAAGAACTATTTGGAGAAAGCATTACAATAGCTTTAAGAGCTATAGCAGAACTAGGGAGAGGGTCAGGGTAAACTTGAGGACCATCTGGAATGTTCCCCAGGGGAAGACACATACCAAACTGTGTGCTGGCTTCTGGAAGACCCAGCAGCCTGGTCATGTCCCACACAGGGCAAGATTTAAGGACAAGCAATGGAAACAAAGGAAAGCCAGCCCAAGTAGGCCTCATGGCCCAGGAGCACAGGTGGACAAAACTCCATGGAATGGAGCCAAAGGGCCAAGAGGAAATGGAAAGTAGTGGAGGTACTTAAGAAAACCTAAGGTAATAAAAATAGAAATTCTGGATTTGGGTTATCACTGTATTACCGAAACATATATTTGAGAAGTAAAGCAGACAGCCCTGGAGGGAATAATGCCAAAGCAGCAGGCTTGCCCCTGAAAACCAGGTTGACTTTCACTCCTCCTGACCCTATAAGCAAAATCGAAACTCCAGTGGTGTTTCCTTCTTCCCAACAACCAAATGGAGCAAGAGAATCTAGGACCATGGGGGGCAAAGCTTCCTGAAAGGAACCAGGTCCAGAGCCTGCCTATCTTTGCTGATCCTTGAAGCTCAACAGGAAGGGCACCCCCTACTGAGCAGAAGCTTATTTGCTCCTTAAACAGGAAGCCATCAATTTCCCTCTTATATTATGGTAACTAGAAAATAACAGAAATTCACACTCTGCAATTTGCTGGAGAGGACTTGTGCATAATCTGAAAGGTGAGAGTAGCATTAAGGCATGTTCCTGCTTGGGAAGATGAGGAACTTACATTTCTGCCAATAATAATCTGTTGACCAAGAACACTGCTCAGCAGTTTTTGCCTCTGCCCTGTGACCCAATAAAGAGCCCGGAATGGAGGACAGGTAGGAACTGAAATTCTTTTCTTATTATTTCTTCTGCGGTAGAGACTACGTTGACATTGCGGGTTATTCCTTTGGGCACATGTCTTCAGAAACTTCTGGGCACATAGTGTTTTGAAAGTTGTCCTTTCCGATGCAACTTCCAAATGGTCTCGGCAGGAATTGGAGCATTTTGATCACACATTTCTTGGCTTCTCTTCAGTGTTTTATCACTTTGCTTGGTTTTAGAAAGTGTTTTTCTACCCATTGGACGAGTAAGACCAAACTTTGATCTAGATGAGAACTCACAAAGGAAAGTGACCTCAAAGTTCCTGAAGAATGGAAGGGTGCAGAACTGCCTCAAAAGGGGAAAAAAAGAAGGAAAATGAGACATGGAGAGAGGGGGTGAGGGACATTCTGGAAGGATGCTAAGATTTTAATGTGGCTATCTCTAGGATAAGGAATGTTTTAATTTACCTCTTTTGGTTTAACTGCATTTTCTACTTTTTCTTCAAGGAACTTATTTTTAAGTAATGGAAAAATAAAAGTTATTTTATGACAAAAAATCAAATTAACAAGGTCTAAATATCCTAAGGTAAGATTTCTTACTGCTTTTTTTTTTTTTTTAAGTTTTGGATGTGTACTAAAATATACATGACATAAATTTTACCATTTTAACCATTGTTAAGTACAATTCAGTGGCATTAAGTACAATGTTGTACTTAATGTTGTACAGCCATCACCACCATCTTTTTCCAGAAATTTTTCATCGTCTCAAACAGAAACTCTATACCCATTTGACAATAATTCCCCATTCCCCCCTCCTCCTGCCCTATAACCTCTATTCTAATTTATGTCTTTATGATTTTGCCTATTCTAAGTTCCTCATAGTAGAATCCTACAATATTTGTCCTTCTGTATCTGACTTATTTCACTTAGCATAACATTTTCAAAGTTAATCCATGGTGTGGCATGTATCGGAATGTCATTCTTCTTTAAAACTGAATAATATTCCATTATATATCTATGCCACATGTACCATATGTTGGGTTTTTTTTTTTCCTTAAAATATCTGGGGGGAGGTAGCTCAGTGGTTTTCTTTTTTTATTGAAGTATAATTGATTTATATACATACCACCTGTTGATGGACAGTTAGGTTGTTTCCACCTTTTGTCTATTATGAATAATGCTGCCATGAACATTGGTGTGCAAGTGTCTATTCGAATCCTTGCTTTCAATTTTGGGGTGGTATATACCTAGAAGTGGAATTGCTAGATCATATAGTAATTCTATGTTTAACTTTTTGATGAACCCCCACACTGTTTTCCACAGCAGCTGTACCATTTTATGTCTCTACCAGCAATGCACCCAGTGTCCAATTTCTCCACATCCTTGTCAACACTTGTTATTTTTCTTTTTTTTGATTATAGTTATCCCAATTTGTGTGAAGTGGGATCTCACTGTGGTTTTTATTGGCTTTCCCCTAATGATTAATGATGCTGAGCAACTTGTCATGGGCTTGTGGTCCATTTGTATATCTTGTTTGAAGAAATGTCTATTCAGGTCCTTTGCCCATTTTTTTTAACTTATTTATTTTTTATTTATTTATTTTTGGCTGCTTTGGGTCTTTGTTGCTGCGCGTGGGCTTTCTCTAGTTGTGGTGAGCAGGGGCTACTCTTTGTTGTGGTGCGCGGGCTTCTATTGTTGTGGAGCACAGGCTCTAGAGCGCAGGCTCAGTAGTTGTGGTGCATGAGCTTAGTTGCTCTGCAGCACGTGAGATCTTCCTGGACCAGGGCTCGAACCCATGTCCCCTGCATTGGCAGGCGGATTCTTAACCACTGTGCCACCAGGGAACCCCCCTTTGCCCATTTTTGAATTGGATTTTTTATTGTTGTTGAGTTGTAGGAGTTCTTTACAGATTCTGGATTTTTATTCCTTATCAGATACATGATTTTCAAATATTTTCTCTCATTCTGTATGTTGCCTTTTCATTCTCTTGATATTTTAACAGACAAAAGTTTTAAACTTTGATGAAGTCCAGTTTATCTAATTTTTCTTTTGTTGCTATGCTTTTATACCCAAGTCATTGCCAAATCCAATGTTATGAAAAATTTCCCCTGTGTTTTCTAGGTCTTTAACCCATTTTGAATTAATTTTGTACATGACATAAGATAAGCATATGACTTCATTCCTTTGCACAGATATTCAGTTTTCCCAGAATCATTGTTGAAAAGACTTTCCTTTCCCCACTGGATGGTCTTAGTGCCCATGTAGAAGGTCTTACATGCTTCTTATATTGTGAAAGACAAAGATTTCAATGTACTCTGTGGGTAAATGTGAAAATAAAATAGCAACACTGTATATTTGCGTAAATGGTGTCCGGGGCTGGGGGGGGGGGTAATATAATCCTGTATTTATACAGTGCTTTATGTTGTGAGGTAGTTTTGTGTCAATTAGAAAATTCATGAGTTTGGTAGTTGTACTGTCTGCGTTTGAATCCTGGCTCCATAGCTTATAATTGATAAATTATAAGCTGTATAAACTTGGGCAAGTCATTTAACTTTTCTAGGCCTCGGCTTCCTCATCTGTAAAATGGGATTACGCTATTCACTTCACAGGGTTGTTATGAGGATTCAAGGGGATAATTCACGTAAAGCACTTAGCACATTTTCCGACACAGAGAAACTGCCTGATGTGTGATTACTATTGCAATCATATTGTCATCATTAACAACATACATGGAGTGGTTTATACCCATTATTTCCTGTGATTCCCACCTAAACCCTGTTAGGCAAGCAGGAGAGTAATAATAGTCTCATTATAGAGATACGTTAGGTTCAGAATGTATTTTACTGGACTAATACCATGTGGCAAGTGGCAGAATAAGTGTTTTGTCCACAACCTGTAAAAGGGACAATATCAGAAGCAAAGTAACTTTTACAGAGATCTGGTCCCTGGGCTAATGTTCCTTTTACTAAGAAATTTGTCTGTCTTCACACATCCTACAATAGAGATGGCTTACTGTTCTCTACCTTGGACAAAGAGGGAAACAATGACAGAGAGGGTATAAGAGTCCTGCGTAAGGCAGACTCAGAAATAACGGCAAATATTTTCAAGAACCAGGAACAGATTCAGAGCTACCAGAGTCTCATCAGAATATTTCTTCAGTAATTATAAAAGCCCTAAATGTGAAATAGGAAATTCATGCACCCCACCTCCTGGCCAGATAGACGGTGTAAAGCACTGTAGACGTGAATTGCTACAAGCACAGGGAGCTGGTGCTGTCACTCCAGGCTTCGGGAAAAAGAACCACCTGAGCTGAAACTGATGTAAGGATGGCGGCTGAAATTCACTTAGGAGATGGTTACACTCCTAAGATGGTCTCCAAAAAGAAAGTGATTAGGTACCTACTGTGGACAAGATGTTTTAGGAGATGTGCAGATATAAAGTTGGTAATCTTTGAGAAGTTTCAAGACAGAGGGAAAAATAGGAAACAAGAAAGAACTACAGTTTAAGGCATCATGTATTAAGTGCCTTAAGAGCGTCTTGTGAAACTTCTGTAATGCTGCTCCTATCAGCAAAGGCAAGATCCCTAAGTTTGTCCAAAACAATGTCCCATTGGTTAGTCTCCATCAAAAACCTGCCTGATGGATTTAGCCTCTCTGTACTGAGCCCTCGTTATGCAAATCCTCTTCCATATCTTCTAGCACTAAAGGGAAACACAGACTTCCTGATGTAATAATGTGATGGATGGTGAGGCTATAAATTTATTTGGATTTACGATCTGGCTCTCTCTCTTACCTCCATCTGTGCCAAACCATCCGGGGATGCTCCTGATTAATCATCTCTGAATAAAGTATGTTACTGCAAGGTGCGTGTTCTCACTCAAGTGCTTTCGACAAGACCCTGGATGGTTAGTTCAGAGGCTTTCAGGAAAAGAGCTGCTCAGAGGGCATCAAATATTTGGCTTTTTCTGTACCTCACTGTTTTCTAAACCTGGAATGGAAAGAAATGCCCTCAGGATCAGGGAGAATAGAAAAGGTAGGCAGGCTTGGCAGTCTAAGCCTCAGTGTGAGGCTGGGCAGATGTCAACAAAGCCACCTGAACAGGTGACTCTGTGGGTGGGATGTCGTCTTGTTTGTCCTGAGGGACTTTATCCAGCCACAGGAGGCAGCATGAGATAGTGGGAAGGGGCAGGCTTTGGAGAAAGACGGGTTCAAATTCTGGTTCTGCTACTTAGTTTATGAGCCTGAGTTTCCGATTCCTTTTCTTAAAAAGGAGAGAACCCTATTATATAGAGTGGCTGTGGGAGTGTGCAAACTTCTAAAATGGTTCCCAACTGTTCCACCTCTTGGTGTTCACATCCTTATGCAATCTCCCCTTGAGTGTATGCTGTAGCTAGTGACAAACAGAACAGGGCAAAAGCGATGGAATGTCTCTTCTGAGATTAGGTTACAAGAGGCTGTGACTTCCACCTTGCCCCACTCTCTCTGTTTCATCTCCCTTGCTGCAAAGTGCCTTATGGGTGGTCCATGTGGCCAAGAACAGAGGAAAGCCTCCAGCCAATAGGCAGCATGGAACTGAGGCCCTCAGTCCAACAGCCCCCAAGGAGCTGAATCCTGCCAACAACCCTACAAAGGAGCTCGGAAGCAGATCCTTTCTCAAGTCAAGCCTGAATCTAACGGCAGCCCGGCCAACACCTTGACTGCAGCTTGCCTGAGACCTGAGTCAGGGGGCCCCACTGAGCCACATGCAGATTCCCAACTCACAGAAACTATGAGAGGGCAAGTGGTTATTGTTTTAAACCACGAAGTTTGGGAGTAATTTGTTATGCAGCAATAGATAGCTAATACCGTGATATCGAGGACTGATAGCCAGTCCATAAGTGATACTTATGCTACTATCATTAGCATGAGATGGAATCACTGTCTTCTAATCCATTTACAGGAAAGATGGTGGTGAAGATTAGGGGATGGAGGGAAGGAAAGAGATGACATTTTCCAGGAAGTCATGAACTAGGCAGAAACTAAAACAAGAAATATAGCAAATGGCAACTATTTTGTAATGTGATCATCTCCCTTCTGAATAGTCCCCAAGTATTTCATTTGTGCCATGATTATAGCCCCAGCACAGCAGGCTGTATGTTGTGTGGTTGTACCCTTCTCCCTTATCCTGTCCTCAGAGATAGGGGCCATGCCTTCATTTTCTTGGTCCATCATCACGCCAAACACCATACTTTGCAAATAATGATAGTGAGACTAGCCTATAATTGTTCTTCCTCCTGTTTTTAAAAAAAGTATTCTGGTAAGGTTTTTCTTTCCATTCTTTTCCTATTGAAATCCACTTCGTCCTTCAAAGTCTGTTTCATATAAGGCAGAAAGAGAAAGACAAATGCCATATGATATCACTTACATGTGGAATCTAAAATATGGCACAAATGAACCCATATACAAAACAGAAACAGACTCACAGACATAGAGAACAGACTTGTGGTTGCCAAGAGGGAGGGGGGTGGGGGAGGGATGGAGTGGGAGTTTGGGATTAGTAGATGCAAACTATTACATATAGGATGGATAAACAACAAGGTCCTACTGTATAGCACAGGGAACTATATTCAATCTCCTGGGATAAACCATAATGGAAAAGAATATAAAAAAGAATGTATATGTGTATATAACTGAGTTACTTTACTGTACAGCAGAAATTAACACAACGTAAATCAACTATATTTCAATTCTAAAAAATCAATGAAAAAATTGTAAATCAACTATATTTCAATAAAATTTCTTAAAAATAAAAAAAAAAACAAAAAAAGTCCATTTCATAGTTGTCCTTTTCTACATGGTCTCCCTGACTTCTAGCTCTTTTTTCAATGATATTCACTCCCTCTGCAAAGCTCTTAACAAACTATTTGTTCCTGCTATTAGTACTCGCCTTATCTGGCTTTTGGTTAGAATGAGTGTGTTATAGTCACCTCTCCCTCTAGGTGGCAGCCTCCAGGCCAGCAGGGGCAATCTGTCTTACCCTTGTGAGCTGCAGTGCCCACCCCAAGTTTGTGGTGGGTTCTCAGAACCAGTGGCTGAAGGAATAAATTCAAACAGTTCTCTGAGGTTTGAACTAAGAATCTCTGAGAACAAGATGAGAGGGAAAGTCACAAGTTGTAACAGACTTTTTCAAAGCTGCAGCGGGCCCCAAGTCCCCTCCAACCCAACCAGGTTTTCAGAGCTTGTGGGATTTGCAGGTTTCTATTCCAGGCATGCTGTGGATCCCTGCTGGCCTCAACCCCAGGACAAAGAAAATGAAGCTGTGAACATTGCACCTACAATGAAAGGAAGATCAGGTGAAAGGACACAGATAAACATTGTTAGAAACATAATTCAAGAGGTACAATAAACAGGCACTTCTGGAATTCATTAGCCAAGGCCAACCTATGCTCCCCTGCCCCACTCCCTGCTCCAATACACCCGGGGCCAACAGGAATTGTACCTCCACACAGAACACAGTTCTGTACCAAACAGGACAAAAGCCTCTGGTGATCTCACAGTTCTAGCTTCTTTCTCATGCAACAGGGGAGGGGCAGCCAAAGATGCCATAAACAAGGGGGGAATGGGGAATGTCAGCAATGCTACTCTGACAGCAGCAGGCCATTAAAGAAGATGAAGCAGGGCGATAACTCCCACAACCCATGCTGGGTGAGAGAATGCCTGTTGCCTTGGCAACCCCTCCTCCCTGAGGGCAACCTCAGCTCGAGGATGGCCAAGCCTCAGGCTGGGGGAGGACCAGGCCTCCCCACCCCCAAGTGCCCCCAGTTCCTGGACACAGGGTCTATGCTTCCCTGGAGGCACCAAATGAGCCACAGACAGGTCTGGGTCTGGGCCTCATGGCTTCAGGTGCCCTCATTTCAAAGGCTAGTCAGCAACCACCTGTGCTGCCTACCAGTCAGAATAACCTATGCAGGCTGGGGATTGGTCAGCACCTGCCTGCTTGGTGGTGATTGGTCAAAACTTGCCTGCTTACCTGATCGCTCATTGCTGTCCATGAGCAGGGCTTTGAATTAAGTAAATACATTTGTCAGGGAGGCATGTGCCTAGAAGAAGTGTGAGGTAAGTGGGAAGGAACGTATATCACATACTTTACAGCGTCCTGGGGATTTTAGCATAGCATGGTTTCTTTCTTTTGCTCTTCACCACAACCCTGTGGGGTAGGTACAGTCAGCTCACCTTCACAGAGGTATTCATTCACTTATTTCAGAGACTTTTTGGGAGCACATATTCTGGACCCCACTCTGGGGAATTTTGGGGGGCAGAGAGATGAATAAAATGCAGCTCCTACTCTCAGACACCAAGAGAAGAGAGGAGGACATCATCATGCTCATCCTAATAACAGTTAACGTTACTGAGCTCTTCTGAAGCCAGGCACTGTCCAAGCCCTTCATGAGTGATAACTCATTTAATCCTCAGCAATTCTGTGAGGTAGGCACAGTGATTATCCTTATTTTACAGATAAGAAAACAAGCCCAGAAAGGTAACTAAATTCCCCCAGGTTCTCCCGGCTAGCAAATGGCAGAAGTAGGATTTGAACCCAAGGAGTCTGGCTGTAAAGTCTACCCCCCCGCACCCAGGCACTATAGATAAGCAAGCCCAATGTGACATGTTAAGTACCAACTTAGAAATGTCCACCTTTCCACTGTAGTGGGTAAGGCAGAAGACGGGAGAATCTAAAGCAGGAGGCAATGTAAACAGGGCTCAGCCAGAGCCCCGAAGGCCCACATCACTTCTGTTCTTAAGACTTTGGTATATTAAAATAAACACATAAAATCAAAGTTACAGAATTTTGGTATATTTTAAATGCTTATACTTAACAGATGATTGTCATGCATATGTGTTATAATGCAAGGTAATTGTGCTAGTCACAAGGTAATTCCAAGATTGTGAAAATATACTGATTTCATTGTTCATTTCAGGTAGGATGGTCCAGTAACAGGACACAGACTAAGGCTGCATGACAAACATCTTCCTCTTTCAGTCCTGTCAGTGTTTCTCTGTGACTGGATAAAGGTTTTCACTTGGAGATAATGTCAAAAATTTAAATTCTTTGCTCTCTGTGATTGAAGGTCTGGGAGCCAAATGGCCTTCTGGGTCTCCCGTGACTGGCCTTGAATTTCAACAATGTCTCAAAGCCAGAGAGGCAGTGCAGTGTGGTGGCTAAAAATGATATCCTACAGCAGTGTTGCCTGGGTTTGAGTCTCAGTTCAGTTGCTCACTAGTTGTGTGATCTTGGGCAAATTACTTAAATGGTATTTACATCAGTTACCCCATCCATAAAATAAGGATAATAATAGTACCTACCTCCTAGATTTGCTGTGACTATTAAATAATTTAACACATGTCAAGTGCTTAAAAATGAGCCTGGCATATAGCAAGTCCTCAATAAGTATTAACCATCATTATCTTGAAGAGCAGGAATTTTAGGTGTACAAAGAATAAAAGACTTTCTAGTCAAAAGAATCAGTGTGTACAAAGGCGCAGTGGTGTGGAAGTGCAAGAAATGTTAGGGGAACTGAAAGTAACTTCTTGTGGCTAGATTACAGATTCCATTCGAGGCCGGGTAAGCCTGGGCTCAGATGGGGCCAAGCCTTGGATGCCCAGATAAGGAATTAGAGTGAATTCTTTAGGAAATGGGGATACTGGTGAGTGGTAAGCATTGAGAGAGGAAGGCATTGAGAGAGGTTCAAAATTATGTGACTCATGCAGGCAGTACATGGAAGAATTGGGACTGAAAGGTTGGTCTGCTGCTGCTTTTAAGTCCCACGTTCTCTTCTTTCCACGAGAATGAACTTGCTTACCCACCTCACCAGCCCATCGGCCCAGGCCGCTCACACAATCATTTCATCCATCTTCTAGTGAGGCCAGACTGGATTTCCTCAGTAAACAACTCCTCCTCCATTTTTAGCCCATATGGCCCAGACATAGCTACCACCTCCACTTCAGGGACTCACAGATGAGTCTGGTTCTGCCCATCACAGTGTCACACCCCCTAGAAACAATTCAAGAATCATCATCATCACCACCATCCACATTATCTGAGCCCTTAGCAGGTGCCAGGCACTGTTCTAAAAGGTTTCCATGTATTATCTCATTTCATCTTCACAACAACCCTTGAGAGGAAGTACTACTATTTTTTTTCTGTTAGAAAACTAAAGGCATTCTCACTCCAAAGTCCATTTGCTTAACTACCCCGTTACTCTGCCTCCTGCCCATCAGTCTGGAGGAAGATTGGCACCTCCCCAAAAGGCAGCTCACGAGAAGCATTGGAACAAGCTACGCTCTTATTGACAGGGTTACTCAGTCCCATTATTTAAAATAAATATAGAAACCAAGCCCACATTCGTCCTTCTAAGCCTCAAATATATGCTTACTATAGGAACTGATGAACACACACACGTTCATTCCTCAAACATCCATCATCCCTCCTGGGCCAGGTGTCATGCATGGCCCTATGAAGTACAAAGATGAATAAGGCAAGAGGCCAGCCCAGGGGCAACAGCACAGTCTAGTGGGAAGTCAGACTCTGCAGTGGCTTGCTTGTGAGCAGCAGATCCTAACCCTACCCAAGGTACTATCGGTCAGATGCAGAATTGGGGCTCCAGCCTGGCTGCTCCCCATATCAGATTGAGGCAGCAGGAAGAGGGTGGGTAGCAGCCACATGGGCAGTGTTATCATGCCATGATATGCCACGTGACTGGGACCCTACTGATGAGCTACTTTGACACTTCATAATTTGCACCAAAAGCATGATGTGTTTGGCTTACAAAGTACACTGTCCTTAAAATGACATCCAAATCCATATTCTACCTTGGAAATTAAGTATTACTTAGTGAATTTTTAAAGCCACACTCTTTATCAATGGCAGGAAATTTGGAGGAGGGGGGGAAGGCAAGGAGAACATCAAAATCACCCATCATCCCACCACCCAGAGGCAACCACTGTTCGCTTCCTTCCAATCCTTTCTATATACATTTTTAACACAGTTGAGATCATACTGTATAATCAATTTTGCATCTTGCTTTTCAGAAATGTGAATTTAAAAGTCAAGCGCCCAAGAACCCCAGCTATCTCATCAACACTTCAGATACCTCAGAAATGCATTGGAATTTTTAAAAATTGATTCTACGAATCTCCCCCCCCGCCCCCCCGCTCCACTTCTCTCCTGACCACGTGGGATTTGCAGCAGTATACACACGATATAGACACATCCCCTGAAGTGTAATAGATTTGAATTGCACACAAGTTGGTGAATGAATGTCTAAATAATTAGGAGGTTAATTAATCTAAAATAGACGAGGATGAGAGAAATTTGAATACAGATTCAACAGAGAGATCTGCAAGCGTCTTGCCAGTGAAAATATGGAGAGGTGAGAGACTGCAGCTATTTAAAATGGTAACAGATACAGTTACTCAAAAGGGCGTCCGATTTCTCAGGACCCATCGACTGGGCTGTGCGGTGCTTGTAGTCAAGAGGCCCCTCGGTAGCAGAGATCAAGGACACAGATGCTAAAGCTGAACAATCTAGGTTCAAATTCAAGTTTTGCTGCGTGTTAACTTTGTGACCTTGGGCAAATTATTTAATCTCTCTGAACCTCAGTCTTCTTATCTATAAACAGGATGACGTTAATAGCACCCAACCTCACAGTGTTGTTGTAATGATTAATTAAGCCCGTATAGATAAAACATTCCAAATACATAATGAAATCTTAGTAAATGTTAGCTATAACTAGCTGGAAAGCAGTATGTCCTACAGAAGTAGCCCTCTCAAATTCGTGGTAAGAAATATATTTTCCATCATCACTCAGAACATACAAACATACATGTTATAGTTGTATATATGGATGTATGTGTGTGTATATATATATATATGGGTGTGTGTATATACATATGTATATTTCATTAAACACAAGTTATCCTTACCCAAGCAATGCAGTGGTAGTTTCCATTTTATTCTATTTCATTTTTGAAAATGCTGGTTGCAGTGCAGTAAAATGATTTCATGACTCACTACCGGGTCTTAGTACTTGGCAATTTGAAAAACACTGGCCTAATGGAAAGCACACCGATTTTGACGTTAAAAAACAAAAGAAAAAACAGAAGAACACCTTGGATTCAAATCTCACCTCTGCCACCTATAGGAAAGGTTTTTTGTTTGTTTGCTTTTAAAAAAATATCTGACCTTCAGTTTCCTCATCTGTAAAACGAAGACATTTCTGTGGCCATCTTACCAGTATATATTCTATGGCACAGGACTTGGCACTCAGTAGTACCCCATAAGCTGTAGCTTTTGTAATTGATCTGCTTTGCGTAGCAGTCGGGACTTCCAGAGAAGCTAGCCCCCATTACCAATGCCTCTGGGACCTCCAAATGCAATTACCATGGGGCTTTGTCTCAGGACTCAGTGTGGAAGCCGCTTCTGAGGTCTATGATACTCTGGCTTAACAGCACGTTTCCAAGCCCTGCTATTTGGATTTGATTTTTTAAAGTACTTCCTTTATTTTAATTCAGACCCCAGGGACCTGGAAAGTACACCACTGCTTTTTCCCAATAAAAATCAGACCGGCAATAAGCATATTGCATTTGAAATGGTGAAGCTGGACGCGCCTTCAAAGGACACCGCATTAGGGCTTGGCTCACTCCCAGCCTGTGTTACAGAGTCGATTTCCCTAGAGGAAACTCGGCCAGAGCCTCACAGTCTGGTGGGCTGAAAGAAACCTTGGCTCTAACTAACTCTTTTACGAATGGGCCAGTGAGATACTAAGGGGAGAGAGAAACTGTCTGGCGACATCAACTGATGGCAGCAGGCTGGGATTCACACCCTGCAACCCATCCCTCCTCCTGGAAGCCCTGAGCCAGAAGGGATCATGCACCCTCTTGGTCTCCCCAGCCTGACCCTAGGAGACCTCTTCTCAGTTATCAGAGGCATTTTCATTCCTGGGGAGGATACCCTCAATGTTGCTATACTTATAAAACAATTTCAGTAGTAAAAAAAATTTTTTTTAATGTATAACATTTACTAGATGTCAGGCACCATTTTGATTGCTTCACACAACTTCACTCATTGAATTTTCACAGTCCTATAAAGTAGCTTTTATTATCATTAACTCCATTTCAAGTTTTAAAAAAACTAAAGCGCAAGGGGGTTAAGTGATTTGCGTAAGTTCTCTTAGCAGACCTGAGATTTGAACCTAGGCAGACTGGCTCCAAAGTCTGTGTCCTTAACTACCTTTGCCCCCTGGTTATGACATGAGTAGATTACCTTTCTTGTGGGTTCACCAGGACCCAGGCACTGTCCTAAGCCCTTTATTTTTTTAGATTTATTTATTGGTTTATAGTTGACTTACAGTGTTGTGTTAATTTCTGCTGTACAGCAAAGTGATTCAGTTATAGGTATATATACAGTCTTTTTTTTTTTTGCGGTACGCGGGCCTCTCACTGTTGTGGCCTCTCCCCTTGCGGAGCACAGGCTCCGGACGCACAGGCTCAGCGGCCATGGCTCACGGGCCCAGCCGCTCTGAGGCATGTGGGATCTTCCCGGACCGGGGCATGAACCCGTGTCCCCTGCATCGGCAGGCGGACTCTCAACCACTGCGCCACCAGGGAAGCCCTATACACAGTCTTTTTCATATTCTTTTCCATTACAGTTTATCACAGGATACTGAATACATTTCCCTGTGCTATACCATAGGACCTTGTTGTTTATCCACCCTAGATATTACTAAGCCCTTTATATGTAACCACTTATTTAATCTTCACAACAACCTAATGAGTAGACGTTGTTATTATGCCCACTTCCTATGCAGTTCTATACCTGTGCCCAGAGCTACCTCTTCTGGAACTTCCATAACAGAGGAGCGTGAAGGATCCTCCACTGTGAAACAGCATGGGGACCACGTTGCCTGAGGGAGAAGGGTTTTGCTTGTCAGTGGTGCCTGCAGCCTGAGTAAGAGAGGCTGCAGCTGTTGACCTGATCATCAAACATGCATTTTGGGTTTCTTCTTCCAGTTTTATTAAAATATAATTGACATACAGCACTGTATAAGTTTAAGGTGTGCAGCATAGTGATCTGATTTACATACATCATGAAGTGGTTATCACAATAAGTTTAGGGAACATCCATCCTCTCATAGAGATACAACATTAAAGAAATTTTAAAAACTTTTTCCTTGTGATGAGAACTCATAGGATTTACTCTCTCAGCAGCTTTCATATGCAGCACACAGCAGTGTTCATCATCTTTCTCATGTTGGACATTACATCCCTAGTACTTATTTATCCTTTAACTGGGAAGTTTGGACCTTTTGACTGCCTTCATCCAATTCCCCCTCCCTCCACCTGCCTCTGCTAACCACACATCTGACCTCTTTTTCTATGAGTTTGTTTTTGAAATATAATTGACCTACAACACTATGTTAGTTCCGGGTACACAACATAGTAATTCATTATTTCTATATATTTCAAACTGATCACCACAGTAAGTCTAGTTACAATCTGTCACTATACAAAAATATTACATAGTTATTGACTATATTCCCCACACTATATTTCATACCCACAAACACACATTTTCTAAAGACCTACTCCATGCCAGGCAACTGGGTGAGTTCTGAGGAGTCAAAGATGCACTCAGTCCCTGCCCTCAGGCAGGTTACAAGTTAGGAACAAAAAGGTTCATAGCTACTAGGTTTAAGCTCTTGCCATTGGTCAGACACAGTGTTCAGGGGTTTCCATACATAAGATCATTGTCTCCTCCTAAAAACAATTCTCAAGGTCGATACAATTACCCCTGAAGTCAAAGTTGGGTGAAACCAAGATTCATAGGTTTTCCGGACTGCAAAGCCCATATCCTCAACCAAGTCATACCCAACCCCCATCCTGGGTGTAGAACCAAGTTAAGTGGACATCAAGGTTATCACTCCAACATGCAGCCCACCCACCCTCCACTGTGAAATAGCCTGTGATTTGACTCCACCCTTGGCTCCAGGAGGGATTGGTCTAAACCAATCTGAATGACCTCACCCTCTTCCATGACGATTGGTTTACGTACCAGACTCAAGCCAATCAGCACACGGCATGCACGCATGTGCGTTTGAATGGGTTTGACTGATCTAATTAGAGAGAAGCTCAGGATGCTCTTCTGATCATTGTGGGAAGGATCTTTCTTCCTTTATAAATGTGAGAAAGCCTGAGGCGCGGTGACTCTTGGCAGCCATCTTGCCAGGAGGAAGAAAGACATCCTGCATGGCGTCAACAGTAGAAGAGGACAGAGGTGAGGGTATATAGCAAAGAAGGAGGTAGAGCCTGGAAAACAATGCCTGAAGCTTACGTACCTCTCCGTTTCTCATTTATGTGAGTCAAGGGCTCCTCATTAATGTATAAAGTTAACCTACTTACTTTCAAAGGTGAACATCCCAACTAATAAGGTGTTTGGGAGAGGTTGAGATTTATGAAGGTCACAGTTATTATCCTAAACTTCTTGTCTATTCACCAAGTCAGTATGACAAAACTACCCAAAAATCCATACATGAAAAAAATGTAAACATTTGACTAATAAAATTCTTTAAAACAATTTAAATTCTCTCAAACGTAATATAAATACAATTGAATATGCAACAAACCGGAAAACATATTTTCAACCCATTTGACAATTAAGAAGCATATATCCATAAATTCGTATATATTAATAAGAAAAATAAGCACTTCTACAGAAAAGAAATGAACTTAAGACATGGAGAAAGAGAAACAATAATGAACATAAAATTATACCAACAGTGTGATACCTTGATTTTACTTGTCAGATAGGCAAAGAATAGAAGGGATGATAGTACTTAGGGTTGGAGAGGATGTGTGAAAACTCACACTCTTAGGCTCTGCTGGATTCAGTGTAGATTGCTACCACCTCTCCGGAGGATAATTTAGCAATAAGTATCACAGTTTTTAAAATATGCATACCATTTGATTCACCTACTTCTCTTCTTAAAATTTTGTCTAAGGAAATAATTTAAATAGCATGCAAAGTTGTATGTTCAAGGATATTCATTGCAATTTTTTTTTTTTTGGTAATAATGAAAATTAGAAACTATCAAGTACACAACAGTAGGTGGTTGGTTAAATAAATGTGGCAATTCCATATAATGGAGTTCCATGCAACTATTTATAAAGACAGAATAGATATATAAAAAATTGAATGACATACTGCTTAGTTATAAAAGCAGTTTACAAAAGAAAAAGATGTAGGCATTATATATATATGACATACATATATATAGAAATGGGAAAAGATATTTTATCTGGAGTCTAAAACTAGAAGCATATAAACACTGGAACATAGGACACAGATGGAAGATCTAAAATCTTTCGAATAGAAAGTTTTATTCTAAAAGTTGTTTTTTACAATTCTTTTAAAAATCCTATTCCTTTAATAATTTATGACAAGTTACAGATGGTCCCTGACTTACAGTGATTCAACTTAAAATTTTTCAACTTTACGATGGTCTGATACACATTCAGTAGAAACCACAGTTTGAATTTTGACCTTTTCCTGGGCTAGTGATATGCGGTACCATACTCTCTAATGATGCTGGGCAGTGTCAGCCAGCTTCCAGCCAGCCTCACAGTCACCAGGGTAAACAACTGATACGCTTACAACCATTCTGTACCCGATCAACCATTCTGTTTTTCACTTTCAGTACAGTATTCAATAAATCACATGAGACAGTCAACATTTTATAGTAAAATAGGGTTTGCGTTAGATGATTTTTCCCAACTGTAGGCTAATGGAAGCATTCTGAGCACTTCCAAGGTAGGCGAGGCTAAGCGATGATGTCCAGTAGGGTAGGTGGATTAAATGCATTTTAGACTTATGATATTTTCAACTTATAATTGGCATATCAGGACACAACTCCATTGTAAGGGGAGGAAGATCTGTACTGTGATGGCCAGAGGTTGATGTGCAGCATCTTTGTAACAGACTTGCTTGAGCAGGGTGGAGCAGGTCATCACAGGTAGATCAAATGACCATGATGGAGGTCATATATGTAGTGAGAATGCTGCCTTCTGAGAGGAAGGTCACTTACCACCCTGCTGAAGGGGTGCCCTGAGTGCTCCAGATGCCCCGAGTTGAAGGAAATTTGAAAGGAGAAATGTGTTAAGAGCAAGGAGTTGCTGCCAGTGGAGGTTTACAAAAGAGCCGCAGTTTCTCAAAAGCTGTTACAAAAAATCCTAATGACAAGTGATTTTCACCACAAGCCCATCTATAGATCAGGTAGGATTTCCTTATACATAAAATTTTAGTATGCATTTTTATTATTGTATAACACTTCTTTAAAAATGTTTTCCTAAAGAAAAGTGTGAAAATTCATAAAGAAAATGCTGTATTGCCTTTACATCACTAAATATATAGGTTTTGTGTAAGTTTTTTTCCCCATTTTCAGGTAAAAGGAGACATTTTCAGTGGATACAATTCGATGACATTTGTAATCCATACTTCACTACATTCACAGGGCATAATTATATTAAATAATAGTTTTTACATTTAATTATTTCTTACCAAATACTACATATCATATCTTCCATTCTAATGTATTTTGCCATCACTGTGCTCCTTTGAAGTTAAGAATCTAAATCCCAGAAATGTTGTCAATGTAAAATAAATCAGATTCTGGACCTTCTAGATATCTAATCTCTGTGTGTGTGCGTGTTGTGAAAATATTAGCAGTGGTTGTCTGTGGGTGATTTAAATTATTCTGGATTTTGAGTGATTTAATTTTTTTCACTTGCCAACATTTTCTAATTTTTTTACACTGAGCATACTGGTAATACGGTAGTATAAATTTCGATCAACAAACCCAGGTATTTAAGCAATGTTACTTTCTTAATTTCCTCATGAGTGACTTTAATTCTTATTTCTAGCCCTTACTCCTCTTGTGGCAGAAACATAATCTTATTCAGATCAAGTCACTGGGGGCTTACACAGTACCAAGCCACTGGAGGCCTCTGGTCCACCATTGCCACCGTCTGTGCACACTGGTCACTTCTACCCCCGCCTTGCCTGGACGGGGTGAGCTCTGGGAGGCTCTGTCAGGCCCCCCCAACCTGTGTCTCTGAGCAGCCTCTTCTTGGCAACTGCTCCCCACCCTGCGGGAAAGTTCTGCAAGACTTGCTTCCTCCCAGGCTCTGCTCAAAGCCAAGGCAAGAGAAATCTATGTCCTTGCATCCCCCAAGCACATCGGGAGTGGCTGTCACCCCTGCCACTGCAGCGTGCCATCTGGGGGTCTGGGTGGGGCAGAGGGCAGGGCATAGGGTTCCTTCCACCCCTTGATCAATTAACACTCACTTTCTCTCTTTTCTTTCTGTTCTACCTCCCCTTTATCTCCCATCCCCTACTGCTTTTGTCCAGCAAATTTTATCTAGTCAGGGAGGCGTATGTTTGCTGGAAAAACAAAAACAAAACTGACTCTGCTCAGTCACATATGTTTCTAAATCAATTCTGGTTTTTTTGTTTTTTGTTTTTGTTTTTTTGCGGTACACGGGCCTCTCACTGTTGTGGCCTCTCCCGTCGCGGAGCACAGGCTCTGGACGCGCAGGCTCAGCGGCCATGGCTCACGGGCCCAGCCGCTCCGCGGCATGTGGGATCTTCCCGGACCGGGGCACAAACCCGCGTCCCCTGCATCGACAGGCGGACTCTCAACCACTGCGCCACCAGAGAAGCCCTCATTTCTGTTTTTATAAGTATAACCTGGAGAATTTGATTCTCTTGTTCTGATTATATGCTGTGTCACATGTCCTATTATACATATATTTAGTTATTTATTTTAAATAAATAAATAAGTAATCCACATAGAAAACAATGGTGTTTATTCTCAATGTATTTTTATCTTGCGCAATTATTGTATTATTATTATAATGATTGTAAAATGATGTGTGAGCCATAATTTAATACTTCTTTTCCTCCATAGCAGGCACATACCTTCTATTAACTCTGCGGATCCTCAAAACAACCCTTAAAGTAGGGGCTCCTAAGATTCCCACTCCGTAGATGGGGAAACTGAGTCAAAGAGAGGTCATGCAACCTGCCTGAGGTCACACAGCCTATTCGTATCAGAGGCAGGATTCAGACCCAGGAGTTGGGCTTCAGGGTCTTTGCCTCTCCGGACACTGTTAAATTTAACCTAAAATTAATTAATGATATTGTGTGCCAGTGAGAGGTGAAGCATCTGGCTGAGCATCACCCAGCTAGTTTAAGAGATTCAAGCCTGGGAGTAGAACCCAGGTCTTCTGACTCCATAGCTCACCTTTTTCCTGTGCTTCTCTGCTTTCTGAGACTGACAAAGCTGATGACTTTGCCAACTAAAGCCAGTGCAAAACTACCAGTCACTTCCAGACAGGCTGCCTGGGAAAAGCTTTGCTCTGATTTGTAAGTCTAATCCCTAGTGGCACTGTCATTGCTTAAGATTCTTAATAGACATGAGTGTAAGGTCCAGCTCTCAAGTTCAAAAAGATAACTGCTCAAGTACAAGACAGGGAAGGGGAGACTTAGCCACAGCCAGTGAGAAATTCTCAGTGGGGATTTTCACTGCAGTGGAGCTGAGAATGAGTCAGTGTTCTAGATGTGGGTTCCCAGATGCTCTGGGGCTGTATTCATGCAAGTTTCCCAGTGTCCCAAATAAGGGACCTGAGGGTCCTGTTCTTATCTGTCTCGCCTGAGCCTAGGCTCACTCTACATTTCAAAGGGGGCCCAACCACTGGAGCCCTTGAGGAGGACTCCAAGTCTGATGGGGAGAGGGTTGAGCCATGTCATAAGAGAATAGGGAAGGATCTGAACCGGGGCTCTTAAGAATGGAACAGTACGTCGTTCAGGAGACATGACCACTGTTTGCAAAGTTCCAAAGTGCTATCATGAGAAAGAGTGAGAAGACTTGGCCGGTGGGGTCTAAAAGAGCAAACCTGGACCCAAGAGGTGAGAGAGATAGAGAAGAACCCAAATAAGATATTTAAACGCTCAAGCTATGGAGTTAGACAACCTGAATTTGAATCACCACTTAGCTGTTACTTAACCCCTCTGTGTGTCATTTTCCTTGTCTGTAAAATAAGAATAACCAAATCATCTACCTCGCAGTTTTTCAGAGGATTATATGAGATAATCCATGTAAAGTGCTTAGCATTTGGCATATGGAAGTGCTCTATAAATGCTATCTGTAGAAATTATTATTATCATAGTGGTACTCTTACTATTATTGCCAGGGCGACTGAGCACTGCGGCATGCTGCCTTAGGTAGTAACAAGAACCCCAACCCTGGACATGTATAAACACAGGTTCAAAGGCTGACCACGTGGTGAAGATGCTGTAAAGTAGATGCAGGGAGAGCTAAAGCGTCTCCAGGGCTCTGGATGCTGCCTCTTTCTGCCGCAAGTCAGAGTGCACTTCAGAAGAATCCATCCTTAGTCCACTCAGACTGCTGTAACGAAAATACTACAGACTGAGTAACTTAAAAAACAATGGAATGTATCTCTCTGGAGATACATTCTGGAGGCTGGAAGTCTAAAATCAAGGCGCTGGCAGATTCGATGTCTGGTGAAGGTCCCCTTCCTATTTCATAGACAGCTGTCTTCTTAATGTGTCCTCACATAGTGGAAGGGATAAGGGATCTCTCTGGAGTCTCTTTTATAAGGGCACTTATTCCATTCACGGAGGCTCCACCCTCATGATCTAATCACCTCCCAAAGGCCCCACCTCCAAATACCATCACACTGGGGATTGGGTTTCAACATATGAATTTGGGGAACACAAATATCCAGTCTCTAGCACCCTCCACCCCCATTTCTGGAGTCTAGGGAGCAGCCTCATGTGCCTGATGACACTGTTTCCAATGAGAGTCGCCAAGCCAGTCACCAGGAACAGCCTGGACTTGGTCCAGCAGAGACAAGCAGAGAAGGCTCATTCCCTGGCAGTGACCTCCAGAGGTGTTGAGAACAAAGCACTCAGTAAGCACCATCGCTGTGCCCACACAAGGTGCGACAGCGAGCCCATAAACACCTTGGGAGTGCCCTGAAGCAAATGCAGACAGAAGCATCAGGCACATGATCTGGCTGCTGAAGACCCTGCTGCCATTGTATTCATACGGTCTGTGCGTATCTGTGGAAAGCTTGGGGGTGAGCACAAATTTAATGTTGAAGGGGCTCATTACAGAATCCTGGAGGTGGGTGACTAATAAGGAGGGGCTACTGGGGAATGGGGGAAATGTGCTCCCTGAGTGGGGGGGCTTAGGGAGGACAGTTTCTCTGAACCACCCTTGTAGAAGGTGCCCATCCAGCCCTCACCCTGCAGGTCTTGGTCCAAGAGAGACACACAGCAGAGAGCTTAAAATGTTTGCAAAGTTCATCTCAGTGAGATGGTGAGAGCCCAGGGCAGACATCTTAGGGCTCATCACAAACAATGCAGCTGGCTACACTGTGCCAAGGGACTGTGGGGAGAAAATATTCTCTTCACTTTATCAGGGCAGTTTCCTCAGGATGTGAGGCTGACCCAGGGCAATGTTAGGACCGTCGACAAGAGCCTGCACCTATGGTGATAAGCAACCTGGCAGTAATAACATTTTCACTCATTAATAAATTAACTAGTTAATTAATTAAATGATATTTACTGACTACCTATTGTGATTGCTAATTTTACGTGTCAACTTGATTGGGCCACCAGCTGCCCAGACATTTGGTCAAACATGATGCTGGGTGTGTCTGTGAGGGTGTTTGGGGATGAGATTAATATTTGAATTGATAGACTTAAGAAAGCTGACGGCCCTCCCTAATGTGGGAGGGCCTCATCCAATTACTTGAAGACATAATGAGAACAAAAAGGCTGAGTAAGAGGGACCTTCACCTGCCTGACTGGTTGAGCTGGGACATTGGTCTTCTGTCTCAGACTGAAATTTACACCATTGGATTTCCTGGTTCTCGGGTCTTTGGGCTCAGACTATAACTTACACCACTGTACTTCCTGGGTCTCCAACTTGCTGACTTCAGATCTTGGGACTTCTCAGTCTCCTTAATAATGTGGGCAATTCCTTATGCTATGGAATCTTTATACATCTATATCTCCATCCTGTTAGTTCTGGAGAACCTTAATATACCTATTATGTATCAGGCACTCTGTGCTCAAAAAGCTTCAGTCAGCAGACCCTTTAGCAGTGGACATCAGAGAAGAAAGAAACAGGGAGACGCCATATCCAAGTGACTAAAGTTGTTCTTGAGCACCTGTAAGGCATCCAGAAATAATTTGAGGGGTGGGGAGGACCGAGAGGCTGGGGATCCTAAAATACGGGGCAAAGGCCAGGGCCAGTGAAGGACCAGTTCATTACTCCTGAGGGGACTGCATTTAAAACCCCAGAGTGCTATAGGCTGGGGAAATGTGTGTGTTTGTGTTTGTGTGGTGTTTGTATGGCCGGGGACTGAATCCAGACAATCAAATGCCAAATCCTATGCACAACCCCCAACACTGTACACCACCTTTAAGAAAAGTGAAGGGCACAGGCCTGGATATTTAGAGAAGGATGAGAAAACATGCTGACATATAAAGTTTGTATATGCATGTCTTTTATATACGCACAGAATGTGTATAGATGCATTCACACAAATACAGATACATACAGAGTTTTTAGGGTTCTTTAGGATTTGAGTCTTTGACCAAATTAGGGTCCTGGGTCTCAGGCCTACTGGGGTCCTGGTGTTCATGTGACCCATCAGACGGAGCCCATGCAAGGAGAATGCTTCTCTCTTGCCCCAAATGCACCTCTGCAGACAAGACTAGAGCAGGGCTCCCAGCCGAGCTTCCCTTCTGTTTGATAAGGAGGCTCCCCTGGAATAGACCTGAACTTAGGGCAAACCTGCCTGGACAGGAAGACCAGTCATCAGGCCTGTGGGTGAGTCAGGTCTTCATGGCTTCTTGCACACAAAGCCATTGTAAGAGCTGCTGCCTAGTTTCTTGCCAAATCTCTGAAGCCCAGGTATCAGAATTTCTCAGGCTGCCTCATGGTCTCTGTCCGTTGTCCTGACCTGGCTTCCTGACCAAACACGGACTTTATTTATCCTACAAACACTTTTTTTTTTTAACATCTTTATTGGAGTATAATTGCTTTACAATGGTGTGTTAGTTTCTGCTTTATAACAAAGTGAATCAGTTATACATATACGTATATCCCCATATCTCTTCCCTCTTGCGTCTCTCTCCCCCCCTCCCTCCCCCGCCCCTCTAGGTGGTCACAAAGCACCGAGCTGATCTCCCTGTGCTATGTGGCTGCTTCTCACTAGCTATCTATTTTACGTTTGGTAGTGTATATATGTCCATGACACGCTTTCGCTTCGTCCCAGCTTACCCTTCCCCCTCCCCATATCATTAAGTCCATTCTCTAGTAGGTCTGCGTCTTTATTCCCGTCTTGCCCCTAGGTTCTTCATGACCATTTTTCCCCCCTCAGATTCCATATATATGTGTTAGCATATGGTATTTGTTTTCCTCTTTCAGACTTACTTCACTCTGTATGACAGACTCTAGGTCCATCCACCTCACGACAAATAACTCAATTTCATTTCTTTTTATGGCTGAGTAATATTCCATTGTATATATGTGCCACATCTTCTTTATCCATTCATCTGTTGATGGACACTTAGGTTGCTTCCATATCCTGGCTATTGTAAATAGAGCTCCAATGAACATATTCGTACATGACTCTTTTTGAATTATGGTTTTCTCAGGGTATATGCCCAGTAGTGGGATTGCTGGGTCATATGGTAGTTCTATTTTTAGTTTTTTAAGGAACCTCCATACTGTTCTCCATAGTGGCTGTATCAATTTACATTCCCACCAACAGTGCAAGAAGGTTCCCTTTTCTCCACACCCTCTCCAGCATTTATTGTTTGTGAATTTTTTGGTGATGGCCATTCTGACTGGTGTGAGATGATATCTCATTGTAGTTTTGATTTGCATTTCTCTAATGATTAATGATGTTGAGCATTCTTTCATGTGTTTATCCTACAAACACTTTTTATGGACCTATCATGGACCAGGAACTGTATTAGGCATGAGGAATTCAGGCATAAATAAAACACAATCCTTTTCACAGAGCCCTGGAAATCAGTCAGTATTTTTTAATCGTACGAAAGCAAGAAAACAGAAGGGCTGCAGAATCCAACACTAATTTTCATCCATTCATATGTGACCAATCATTTCCTGAAGTCAGATTTTTGGAATGATTATTGATCCCACTCTTTTCTGCCCTTCCATAAGTAAGTTTGGAACCAACCAAGATATAAGACATAGGATACAGATGGAAATCAAAATATTATCTTCGAAGGTGGTTTGAAGAACATGGCTTGAGATCTGTGGCCACAAGTGGACTTCCCAGCACTTCACTTCAGGGGTCAGTTTACCCATCCATTAAATGGGCTGACCACCATGTGCCTGCTGCCTAGGGCCGGGCTTGCCCTGGGAAGCTTACCACCCTGTACTAGGTCTTAAATGTGTCCTCCCTGGAAGTGGATCCAAGAAAATAGAGAGATGGCTGAGCTGAGCATGCTCAGCTCCTTTTCTGAAACTTGCCCATCAGATGAATCACTCCTCCTCTGCAGACTAGTTAGTGAAGGTGCATAAAGGCCAGAGTGTTACTTCTGTTGACACTCCTGAACTTAAGGACATGGGACAAAGGGAATGGAGGTTCTCCAGACACCTGGTATGTGTTGAAGTTCTAGGCTGTTAATAATAAGAAGGTGAATGTCATAGTCTGCTCGGGATGCTATAAAAAAATACCACAGACTGTGTGGCTTAAACAGTGGACGTTATTTCTCATAGTTCTCAAGAACCTCATAGTTCTTGGAGGTTCAGAAATCCAAGATTAAGGTGCTGGCATATTCAGTTCCTGGAGAAAGCTCTTCCTGGCTTTTAGACAGCCATCTTCTCACAGTGTGCTCACATGGTGGACAGAGAGAGCTCTGGTCTCCCTTCTTCTTCTTATAAGGGCACTAATCCCATCATGGGGGCCCCACCTTCATGACTTCATCTAAATCTAATCTCTTCCCAGAGAGCTTACCTCCTTATCACCTCCATGTTAGGGGTCAGGACTTCAAAATATGAATTTGGGGAGGACAAAAGCATTCAGCCCATACCAGTGAACTAGGGATGGGTAGGCTCCTGGTTCCCATGGAAACCACAAAGGAAAGAGCATTGAATCTGGTGTCCAGATACCTAACTTTAAATCCTGACTCTACCACTTATTAACCAGGCCACCTTGAGAAAATCATCTTATCTCTCCAGGCCTTAGGTCTGTCCTCTGAAAGACAGGGATAATGATGTTCAGTCTTCTGCAGAGGATTGTTGGGAGGACTAAGTATGAGCTTGGGTATGGACAGATGGGAGGGGTTGTGTTTGTTGTTGTAATTTCTGGTGTCCTCTGACCTTGACACTCTTTGTCCTGAGAAGGGGAGTGCAGTGCATGAGTCTACCTGCCTTGAAGTCTTACCTGGACAACGTCTTGAACTACTTGAAGAAAGGAGACAACTTCCACCTACAAGGTCTGTTGAGTCTTCTCTGTTTTACAAGGTCTCTCATGAGCTTGTTCAAGACCAAACCACTGGACTGGACACTGCAGATTCTCCAGCATTCCAACAACCTCTAAGCCCTTGAGTGGCTCAGGGAAGATTTTGGATGACATTAGACTAGAGCACTATTGGTCTTGTTCTTCTGGTCTACTCCCTACACTGCACTACACTACACTATGCCACACACACACACACACACACACACACACACACTTACACACAACAGAGAATCCATCTCAACTCCAATGGCTTGGTTGTTTTTCAAGTACAGAGAGAATTTATAAACAATTCCTTAGAAGTTAAAGGAGGGAGAAAAAAATCTTGTATCCTGCTCACAGTGGATTTTTAAAAAAATCTGAGTCAAGCTTTCTCTTCCCCTGACATATGATTATGATTTTTCTCTTCTTTTCTCCCAGTGGTTTCAAGTGCATTAGATACCCAATATGGCACTTGATGGTGCTGCTTGCTGACATCTGGTTCTCCTTCCAAGCACATAATAGCGTTGCCTTTCCTGACTCTTGTGGCTGGATGCCACCAGGGGACCAGTCCTCATTGGTGAGTGGTCAGCAGTGGTGGCACGTGTTGCTTCTGGGCCAGAGCATTTAACTATTTAGCTACCATTCAAGTCCTTCAGAGCCCTATCCTGCGGTGGGTGGTGACGGGCAGTGTTCAAGGTGGTGGCTGCTCCATCATGCAGACTCAGGCTCTCAAGAGAAGACAGGGAGCAGAGCCTCCGGCTGACATATAAGCAGCATGTAGGTGAGCAAGAAAGTCACCTATTGACATAGGTCATTAGAATCTGAGAGTGGTTCCTACAGCTTAACCTAGCCTTTTCATCTGATCCAGCCCTAACAAATGAGAAACTTCAAACCAATTGTCCTGATGCTGTTCTACGCCCCAAAGGATCCAAGTTGGCCATGGATGACACCAATTCATAGGAGTTTGGAAATGTCCTAGTTCTGCGTTGCCCACTGCATGGCCTGGCTTCAAAAGAAGACCATGCTTCCCAGAGAACTGATTTAGCCTTTGCATTAAACATCAGGCTGCTTCCTCTACCGCATGGCAGGTTTTCATCTCCTCTGAATAATTTTTTAGCAACTTGAGAAACTGCAATCCAAACATATAGTATTTTTGGCTGGAAATTAAAACACGTCACTTTTAAAACATAAGCAGCATGCCCTGAATGTTTATGGTGAAAAGCTCACTCCTGGCCAGACTGCAAAACTCACATTACCGAGAGGCAAACCCTGGAGCATGCTAGCAGTTTGCCTCCCAGTTCGCCCTTCCTACACAGCGCGATGACTGTGAATCATTTCTCCTCTGGCACATGGACTCCCAGGCTTTCTCTCTGCTTCATATCCAAGGGCGACTGGCTAGAATCTCCCCTCGCTGTAAAGGGACAGCTGCAGTGACGAAGAGACAGGTTTCTGTCCCCTGCACTGCCCTTGTGACGAGCCAAAGCTACCAGATCCAACAAATTTCCAAAGACACCCCACTGAAGGCTCAGCCACCGAGGCTCCTGTCAGGGGAGCCACCTTATTCCTTTGTTTACACATCCATTTATTTAAGCATCATTAGTTAATGCCTGCCATGAGCCAGTTGCTGGAAAAGGTGTGAGGAGGGACCCAAAGAAAAAAATATCACACTCTGCTTCTTAGGAGGCTGTAACCCAACATTTGAGGCACTTGCTAATATAGCTCATAAGAGAGAGACAACATCGTATGGAAATTTAGAGGAAGGTGATGTGGCGGGGGGTCCATAAAAGGAAAGAGAAAGAAAGAACATAGAACATTTTTGACTGTCTGTTACCTATACTTTGTCCCTCCATTTCTACCATACCCTAATGAGCTGGTGTTTCATGTATCAGGTGTGGACACTGAACTTCAGAGACATTAAGGGATTTTTTTCAAGGTCAGGAAACAGTTAGAGGACTTCCCTGGTGGTCCAGTGGTTAGGGCTCTGTGCTTCCACTGCAGAGGGTATGGGTTCGATCCCTGGTTGGAGAACTAAGATTCTGCATGCTGCACAACATGGCCAAAAAAAAAAAAAAGAAAAGAAAAAGAAAAAGAAAGAAAGAAAAATTTGGAAGAGTTACATTTCACTGCACTGGTAGATTCCTCTGACTCCAAAACTGGCCTCTGTTGAGTAATTTAACCTATCTAAGCAACAACTTACACATCCATGAAATGGAGATAGAATAAAAGGACCTATCTCCTAAAGTTGCGTTGAGGATTAAATGAGATATCCATGAAAATAAAGTTCTTAATCTGGCACATGGTAAGTGCCCATACGTGTTAGAATATAACTGTATTCTATGGGCACCTACTGTATTGCAGACACTTGCTTGCGTTGTCACAAATATTATTCCTATCTTCCTTTTAAGGATAAGGAGAGTGAAGCTCAGGCAAATTAAAAACTTGCTTAATGTCACCTCATTGATAAGTAATTGTGCTGGGGTTAGGATCGAGGTCTGCCTGACTAGAATATCGATGCTCTTTCTGCCATGCCAGGGTGTCTCCCAAAGCTAATTCAGAAGATCAAAAGCCTCCAGGGAATGAATAGCATCCACCACTACTTTACGCACTGGGTAGTACTCAGGAGTGTAGTTCTTTGCGTTCCCCAGGCAGCTCCACATTTTTCCGACCCTATGACCTTGGGCAAGGTATTTAACTTCTCTGAGCCTCCCCTTTCCCCATCTGTATAGGATCTATGCCATATGACTGTTGTGAGGACTAAACAAGATAATGCATATGAAGTGCTTAGCAAGATGCCTGGCACATAGAAGAATCTCAGTGGATGTGAATATTGATGATGATGGTAATGATGATGATGATGATCTGGCATCATTGACATAGCCTGGGTGACACACCCATGGGAGCTGCCACAAAAGAGGGGAAATGGTATTTACTCCAAGACTATTGCCTGGGCCAGCACACACTTCTGGTTAAACAAAGACTGTTTATGATGCGACAAATAAAGGAACTGCGGAGAATGATGATACCTACCAGAATTAGCGTGCTAAGAACATACATTTTCAAGGCATTGCTTCTTTGTGTGACTTCTTAAAATGTTGGTTGGCGACAAAGCCAGAATTCTCTTATCAAAATGAAATCTGAAGAATACAATTTTCAGCTCAAACAATGTGGTTTATACGAAGCACCACCCTTTCAAGTCAGATGAGGAAATATCAAACTGTTCTATAATAGATATATTGTTTGCACACAAAAAAACATATGAATCCATGTTTCATGCCAGGCGTCATTTGGCATCTTCAGTAAAAGGGGAAAACTTTCTTTTTTCCAAAGGAAGCCCCCAAAGGAGACCTCAGCACCATATCAACTGTCCCTGTGGCTTCTCCCAAAATGTCAGACGATCACACTTACCTCTTTACTCATTGGGATGCCAGGTTGCTGGGAGACAGAGACCTGGCATTGATCACCATTGGTCCTTTTCATTAAACTGAGATACCTATGGGGTTGTTCCCTTCAGCAGTGAATTCAGTTCTACAGAAACGTACTGAGAGCTGATTTAATGCTCAGCACTGTCTCAGGTACCATGAGGGTGCCTAGAAAAGTAAGACCCCATCTTGATCTCAATGCACTCAGCATCTACTAGCATAGGGAAAAGTCAAGTCCCTGGAGGATAGGCAAATCTTTACTGTCACAGGACAATCATGCATACAACCCAGTCTTTCACTGCTCCTTTACAGAGTGCCAGCTGTGTGCCAGGCGCAGTGCTAAGCATGGAGGAAAGAAAAGCAAGAAGGCACCCTCTCTGTCCTCAGGACGATCAGAGCCCAGGTGCTTTAGAAACTCTGTGGAATGAGAGAGAGCATCTAGCTAGGAACCAGAGAAGTGATTTTGAAAAGGTCTTAAAAGAATGATAACATTCAGCACATGACAGTGCTTTCCATCTAAGGACCAGGACCCAAAGTCACGAGGCAAGTTCTAATCTGTGGGTTGTAATCACTGACTGCACAGAGATTCATTACCCACCTTTGAACTTAGAGCCACTGCAGGCCACTCTTGACGTCCAGGGGCTGTCAGCATTCAGCACCCACTTCCTTTCAGCTCCTAGGTTTCCTAAGATAATTCTCTCTTGTATGAAAACTTGTTTGGAGAGAGAGAACACAGCTCTCTTCAAGGCGTAGGGGGACCTTCGTCACCCCTCTCCCTGCCCAGGCTCAGGCCTTCTAGAAAGACATTTGAAGGATTCCAACCAGGTTGAGAACAGAAAGAAGAATCTTCCAGAAACAGCAACTCAAAAGCCTGAGGCAGGAATGAGTTTGGCCGGTTCAAGGAACCCAGAGTAAGGTATGAATAAGAGTAATGAGAACAGAAGGGTGGGCTGGAACCAGATTCCAGGCCTTGAGGGCATTGCAAGGGGATCGGAGTTTATTCTGAAGCCATCAGTGGGTTATCAGGAGGACGGTGGGGCGCGATGGCTTATTTTTTAAAGCATCCCTCTGGCTGCCCAGGGGAGAATGGACTGTGGAAAGAGAGGCAAGACAGAAAATAGGGAAACTAGTGAGGGGGCTCTTGCTGTGGCCCAGGGATGAGATGGTGACAACTGGGACCAAGGGGGTGTATCCTTGACATGGGAGAGAAAGAGTCGGATTCGGGATGTAATTTACAGGGAACGGCCATTGAACCTGCTCATTGATGTGAGAGGCGAGGGAACGAAGAATCCAGAATGACTCCTGGGCGTCTAGGTTAAGCCAGCAGATGGACAGTGCTTTTTAATGAATGACAGTGCAGAGTACTATTACTAGGGGCATCTCAGAGAAGGTCATGTTTTGATAGAGGAAAAAAAAAAAAGAGTTTTACTTTGAGCAAGCAGGATTCTCTGATCCTGGAGTTGAGTGTACAGGAAAGAGGTACAAATTAAAAATCTGATGTCTTTAGCATACAGATGGCATTTAAAACCAAGGAATGGATTGTCTCCCAATGAGAGAAATAGAGGTCCAGGATAAACAACAAGGTCCTACTGTATAGCACAGGCAACTATATTCAATATCCTGTGATAAACCATAACGGAAAAGAATATGAAAAGAATGTAGGTATATATGTATAACTGAATCACTTTGCTGTACAACGGAAATTACCATAACAATGTAAACCAATTATACTTCAGTAAAATAAATTAAAGAAAAAAAGAAAAAGAGGTCCAAGGGCTGAACCTTAGGGTAATCTGACATTTAGAAGTCAAGCCTCCAAGAACAAGAAAAATCCTCCCCGGGCCTTCGCCCTTCTTGACGTTGAAGGACGTCTTGAACGTCTTGAACGTCTCCCTCCCTCCCTCCCTCCCTCTGCACTGCAGGATCAACCACAGTGGGGAAAAAACGAACCCGTAAGACCATTTTAACCTCATTTGAATACTGTGTGTACATAATTAAAAACATTTGGCCCCCAAGATTAATAACTCCTTTTACATCTTCCTTTGACAGTCGCTCTGATTTGTCGGGTGGGACTGGCGGGGTGGGTGCTTTTTGAGTTGATTAACACCTCCACGTTGCTTTGAGCAAAAGTGTGGGGTGGCGACAGAAAATGCCACATTGCAGATGCCCGACTTGGGAACGGGACTCTGACTTCACGCCTCTCGCTAGAGGCAGAGACTCACTTCTGACGGAGGGAAAGTATTACAAAAATATATATGTAACACATATTCTATTCCTGATTTAGGTCTATAATCTTATGAGCCAGACTGTAATGAATAAAGTTATAATTAGCTGTAGATGAAGAACACGCAGCCGTGTTTTCTAGGGTGCACTTTAGGGCTCCGATCCAATCTGCACATTTACAAGCTGTGCTATTTGCATCGACTGCTACGGACTCCACTCAGACAGAAGAGGCTGCATTATTGATGACAGTGTGCGCATCTTGCTTATCTCTCTACTACACCCCGTGGGGTAGGGAAGTGCAGGAGGAGGGAACAGCCAGGAAATCCGGAAAACACTACCCCATCCTCACAGAATATTTCCCCAAATAGTAGCATCCATGTCTAGTCTATGCCAGAAAACCTCTGGCATTCTCCCCCAACTAGATCTACGAGATGGAATTGACATGAATTGTTGTAACATGGGCTGTGTGACCTTAGGCAAGTCACTTCCCCTCTCTGGGCCCTCGTTGTCCATCTGCAACATAAGAAATTAGACTTGACTCCCTCTAAGGGCCTTTCCAGCTTCAACGTCCTGAGGGTCTATGATTCTATCAAAAGAAAACCAAATAGGATGATCAGCAGGCAAGGTCCATGCTGCTGAGGAGCCTTGCCACCCATACCTCCTCTGTGTTTTGATGTGGAGTGAAGCAGTGTGCTGGGAAATGTTTAACAACTGGCTCTCCAGTGAAAAAGCTCTGATTTGTAGTGTTTGCCAATTTCTGTGGTGTAAATACTCCCACCGTGGTGGATTTCGACCTACCCACATGATGTCCCTAAATACCAAGTTGAGAAAAGATGCACATAACCGGCCCTCAGAAGCTGGCACTCCTGCTGACTGCCGCACAGCACTCATGCCATGTGTGGGAATCACTGGCACGTCACCCTTTCTCTCTTCTCCACCACTTCTTCTGGTTAAAAGATTTTAAGTAAAAGCTAACACCACGTTGCAGGGAAGGAAGAGACTGACTTTGATCCTTTGACTAGTTGCCCTGCAGTGTGGCTCTTGAGGCAACTGTTTGCTGTGGCCTCAAGGTTAAGAGCACAGGCTCTTGCCAGACAACCAGGGTCCAAATTCTGGCCTTGCCGCTTACCAGCTGTGCAGCCTTGCTCAAATGACTTAACCTCTCTGTAAACGATGTGAAATGGTGATAGCAAACACACCTACTTCAGAGGTGTCTTAGCTTGGGGCACCATAACAAAATACCATAGGCTGGGAGGCTTAAACAACAGAAGTTTATTTTCTCAGTTCTGGACGCTGGAAGTCCAAGATCAGGGTGCCAGCATGGCCGTGTTCTGGTGAGGACTCTCTTCGTGGCTTGCAGACGAACACTTTTTTGCTATGTCCTCATGTGTTGGAGAGAGAGCGATGGTGCCTCTTCTTATAAGGGCATCACTTCTGTAGCATAAGTGCTCCACCCTTATGACCTCATCTAACCTTAATGACCTTCTTAAAGTCCCTGTCTCCAACACAGTCACATGGGCGGTTAGGGCTTCAATATATGAACTTTGGGAGAACACGATTCAGTCCATAGCAATAAGGTTGATATAAGGATTGAATGAGTTCATATATATATAGTGGGTGTGGTATATGGTAGGCACTCAATAGATATTAGCTGTTGTTATATATATATATATATATATATATACACATATATATACACATACATATGTGTGTGTGTATGACTGAATCACATTTCTGTACACCTGAAACATTGTAAACCAACCATATTTCAATTAAAAAAAATAAATAAATATTTTTCAAAAAGATGAAGATCTAAAATATATATATATATATATATATATATGGTTATCAATTTAAGTTTGAACCAGAGAGTCAAAGATAAGACCAAAAGAAGGAAAAGAAAAATAACTTCAGCACAAATTTTATAAGCCTAGAATTCGATTTTCTTGCAAGAGCCTAAGACACACCCTGGACCAACAAATGTCTAATCTGCTGATCAAGTCAATCTAGCAGTTGGTCTAGAAGCTCTGCATTTGGATTTACTGTTGTGCTCCGGGCAGATCATCAGTTTTGAGTTAGAAGTCTGATGAGCAACATTTAGTGTGCAATCAGTTTTATCCTCTTTTGTGAACCCATGGCTATTAACTGAACCAGCACAAAGGCCTGGAGTACTTCCTGCTTCTCCTACCTGCAATACCAGGATGTTCCGTTCCTCACACCGATAGTCAGACTCTGCGTACCAACCCTTCCAGTCTCCAGATGAGCTCTCCTCAGATAACATCTGAGTCTGCTGCACCTTGACATGGCTTCTCCCCAGCCAGCCCCACCGACCTCCATACACCCACCTGGGCTCTGGTAAGGAACAAGGGGAGGAAAAAAGAAGTTTGGATGAGAGGAAAAGTAAGAAAAGGGAGAAGGGAATGTCCATTTCTTGAGCATCTCCTGTTTTCCTGGCAAGGAGCCAAAACCCAACTCTGGTGGACTCTCCCAACAACCCTATGAAACATTCAACAGAATTTCCATAAAGCCCAGCAATTCTACTCCCAGGTATATATCCAAAAGCATTGAAAACAGGCACTCAAATACTTGTGCACAAATGTTTACAGCAGCACTACACATAGTAGTGAAAGATGGAAACAACCCAAACGTCCATCAACACACAAAGAACAAACTATGACACATACATACAATGGAATATTATTCAGTCATTAAAAGAGAATGAAGCACTGATACATGCTACAAGGTGAATGAACCTTGAAAACATTATGCTCAGTGAATGAAGCCAGAAATAAACAGTCACATACTATCTAATTCCATTTATTTGAAATACCCAGAATAATTAAATCCACAGAAGCAAAAAGCAGATTGGTGGTTGCCAGAATCTAGGGGAAAGGGAGGGATGGGAGTGCCTCCTTAATGGGTCCAGGGTTTCTTTGGGAATGATAAATGTTTTAGAACTTAATCTAGATGGTGGTTGCACAACATTGCGAATGCACTTGGTTGTACAGTCTTTAATTGTTAATGTTAGGTTATGTGAATTTCACCTCAACTTTTAAAAAAGTCATTCCACGCTCTGTGTATTTTTTTTTAAAACATCTTTGTTGGAGTATAATTGCTTTACAATGGTGTGTCAGTTTCTACTCTACAACAAAGTGATTCAGCTATACATACACATATGTTCCCATATCTCCTCCCTCTTGCATCTCCCTCCTACCCTCCCTATCCCACCCCTCTAGGTGGTCACAGAGCACCGAGCTGATCTCCCTGTGCTATGCAGCTGCTTCCCACTAGCTATCTATTTTACATTTGGTAGTTGGGTATTTTTGAGTTTATTTATTTGTTTTAGAAAAATGACTTCAGCTGCTTATAAGAAACTCAGAGCTCCACGTCAAAGTAGAGGCAGAAAAAACCTGACCCCTGGGATTTTTCCTAATCACAGAGGTCTAAGAGCCAGCCCTGGGGAAGGAGAGGCAGGAGGAACTTACAGTGATCGCTCTTCAGATGTGCCAGGAGCAGTGATGGGTCTTTTATTTACTTATTTCATTAAGTTCTCACACTTTGCCAGGTACGATACCACTTTCCTTGTGCTTATTACAACTCTGGTTGATGCTCCCAACAACCCTGGGAAACATACAGAAGGGCCATTGTTCCCATTTTACAGATGGGGAAACTGAGGCTCTTAAGTATCAGGAACTGGTTTGGAACCCAAGTCTGCCTGACTCCAGAGTCTCTGCCTCTCATATTAGCAAGTGTCCCTGAAGGGTGCCACTGGAAATGGCAGCCGATACTCTTACAGCCACACACACACCACCAGCACGGGCCCTAGGGAGAGTAGAGAGAAAAGGGTGGGGGGGGTTGTTGCTCAGCCATGTTCATCTTTCTTGGGCTCCCCTTTCCCTGCCCTTTAATCAATAGGGTAGAAATATGGCCCTTTTGAGTATAAATGACATCCTCCATGACAGTTAGGATAACAGCTTATGTTTCTGAAGAGAGAAAACTTCCTTTGGCAGCCTAAGGCCTGGGAGGTATTTGTCAGAACTTTTAGAATGGTGGGTGGTGGGACTTCCCTGGTGGTCCAGTGGTTAAGAATGTGCCTTCCAATGCAGGGGATGTGGGTTCGATCACTGGTCTGGGAACTAAGATCCCACATTCCCTGGGGCGACTAAGCCCATGCACCACAACTACTGAGCTTGCATGCTCTGGAGCCCATGCACCACAACTAGAGAGAAGCCCACACGTGCGCCACAAGGAAGAATCCACACGCCTCAACAAAAGATCCCGCATGCCAATGAAGATCCTGCGTGCCTCAACTAAGACCCAACGCAGACAAATAAATAAATTAATATTTTTTTAAAAAAAGAATGGTTGGTGGTGCCTTGCCCCGCCGCGGTCCAGGTTCTAAGTGGATTGGGGGGAATCCTTTTTATTGCATTCCCTGGGTGCCGTGGTCTTCTAAAGCATGCCGATTTCCCCAAACGGGGCCAGAACCAGTTTCCCAGAACCGTGGCTGGAACATGGTAGGAGTCAGAAGGGGGTGTTCTGGCTTCTGGTCTTCACTCTTCTGCTGGCGAGCCACGTCACCCTAGACCAGCCTCTACCCTTCTCCCCTCAAATGACCTCCTTGTTTCATCAGTGTGGAAAAAGGAGGGTGTACTTCTGGCTTTAAGATGTCGATGATTCTCCCTCAACACTTTAACATTTGCCGAGGAACTTGGCAACGTTACCCTGGTACAGGTGTCCTCAAAAGTTATGCATGAATGAGATCCTTGTTGTGAAACCACATGGTGTAAAGCAGAGGTTAAGGATGGAATGTGACTAACCAGCCTATAATTCACTGTGAACTCATAGATGTTTACAAAAAGTCAGGAAGGGAGAAAGAGGGAGAGAAGGGGGAAGAGAGGGAAAAGGAAGGAAGGGAGAAAGGGAAAG
>NW_006780610.1:3053952-3072499 GCF_000442215.2 Lipotes vexillifer | reverse complement strand
GAAAGAGAATGGAAGTGGTTCAAAGCAGGCATGCTGGGGTCAGAAGCTCTGAGTCTGAGTTTGCTCTCCCCCTCCCTGGCAGCATGACCTTGGACAAGTCACCTGACCTTTCTCAGTGCTGCTCAGTTGAGCACCAGAAGCAGATCATGTTCTGTTTATTAGAGAGTCAGCCAAGTCCCCTGAAAAAGGGTGGAGATGTAAATATTTTTTTCAAGGGAATCTGAGGCCTGAGTCAAGGGTGGAAAGTGATGGAGGGCACTGCTAAGGGTGCCAGGTAGAAAAAGGAAAAGGGGTCATTAGCCCGGAGACCCCTTGGAGGTCGTTGGATCCTAATTGTAATAGACACAAAAATCCCAGCTTGGAGCTGGGAAGGCCACGGTGGGATCCACGCCCAGTCTGCTAGGAGGGAAGCCCTGAAGGTCACTGCTGAGGACGGAGGCAGCTGTTCTGGATTCCAGGGAAGCTACAGAGCAGACAGAGCCAGAGGGTGAAGGCCCTGGACACAGGCGCTGGCGTATCGGACAAGGTCAAGGAGGGGGTCTGAGGCCTTGAGATCGTGCATTTGGAAAGGCACATCATTACGTGCTCACTCATTCCTTTCAACATTCGATATGTACTTCTGAAATCTTACTGTGTGCCAGGCACGGGTGCAAGGTGCAGAAGCCCAACAGACTTGGTCCTCCAAGTTCTGAAGCTGCAGGCCTGGGAGGAGAGGCAGGCGCTGAGCAAATAACCCTGCACATGCACGTGTGATGATGAGCTATGCCCAGTGCCACGTGAGAGAAGGGCCCCGGGCTTTTGACAGCATGCAGCAGAGGAACTGGGGCCAGTGGTGAGGGGGTGTGGGGAGGCCGGGAGAAAATAATGCTAAGATAATCAATTCCAAGTGATAGAAGGGTAACTGCTTTTGATTCTCACAAGGAGAAGCGCTGACCTTGGCCGCTCAGGCCTCGTTGGGTATGCATGTGGCTGTGCGGGAGGGTGTGCAGGAGAGGATTTGAAAATGCCTGGAGAGGGTGCGTGCCCTGCTCTTGTGATCATGTGTCCGTGCGGGTTTCAGGTAGGCTGCGGGATGTGCCCTCCCAGAGGACACCAGCTGATTACTTGGGGGTATATTATTTTTTCTTGCGGTACGCGGGCCTCCCACTGCTGTGGCCTCTCCCATTGCAGAGCACAGGCTCCGGACGCGCAGGCTCAGCGGCCATGGCTCACGGGCCCAGCCGCTCCACAGCATGTGGGATCTTCCCGGACCAGGGCACGAACCCGTGTCCTCTGCATCGGCAGGCAGACTCTCAACAACTGCGCCACCGGGGAAGACTTTGGGGGTGTATTTTAAAGCAACGTAAGCGGCAGCAACTGGAATCTGGGGTAGCCTAAAGAGGCTCCCCACCTCTGTCTCTTCACTTCGTATCTCCAAATTTGAGAAAGAAAAAGCGAAAGCAGCCCTGTCTCTCAGTTTCCATGATAAACTTTTCTGTGATTCTAGGTGTGCTCCATGTGGAAATGTCTGTGCTGAGCGGGCGTTCAATCTTATTTCCCCTCCTCCTCCCTCTCTCTGTCTCCGGCTCTCTTTCTTTCTCTCCACTTCCTGCTCTCTCCACCTTAGCTCCAACCTTTTTAAAAACTGCAAACACAGAAGTCACCGAGGAAAAGCTTCTCTTCTCCTAAAACGTAGATTCATGCCTCCCTTACAGCGGGTGGCGGGGGCGGGGGCGGGGGGCGACTTCACTGGCCCAACGGACCAACGCTTTGCTCTGCCTGGAAAGCCACCGGAATGACAAATCTTTGGACAAATTACTGATTTCTCATCTAATTTACATCCAATTAGTGTGAGTGAAATGAATCATGTGGTCAGCCCCTCAGGGGAAACATTGAGATAACAAATGCCCAGGGCTTCTTTCCTGGGGAACTGACAGGCCCTCAGGGAAGTCCATGATTTACCCCTGGGTCAGAGGCCCCTTCTCTTCCCCCAGGCAGGTTACAGAGCCCATAGATCAACCCTGCCCCCTCCTTGCAGCCTGGACAGGCCCAAGGCAGTTCAAGCTGGTAAAAAGATGGGTGGGTGGGTGAGAACCACATCTTCTGTTGCTTCCCCACCGTGGAGGTCCACGTCAGGTTAGAATGCAGCGATGAATTTTTGGAGTAAGTGACAATTCCTGGGCTCAAGGCCCTCATGCACAGAATCTGCACCATCCCACAGGGACCTCGTGAGGCAGGTGATCCGGGGCTCTGGTAACCTTAACTGGCATTTGATGCCACTCACCTTGTGCCAGGCCCTGCCTTTAGTGCTCTGTAGCATCTTAACCCTCTTAGCTGTCACAACCAAGTACCCTAGGAGGCAGGCACTACTATGACCTCCACTTTCCAGGGAGTGAAATTGAGGGTCAGAGAGGACTTGCATCAGGCAGATGCAGGACTGTGATTTTTGAACACCGGCAGTGTGATGCCAGAGTCCAGGCAGTTAACCATTGTACTCCATGGGCCCCGTCCATTTTGCAGAGGAGGGAACTGAGGCTCAGAGGGGCCAAGTCATTGCCCAAGGTCACCCCACAGTTTTGGCAGAGTGGGAAGGTCAAGTCTAGCGGTTTCCCCTGATCAGGGCAGGGATGGAAACCCTCGGAGTCCCGGCAGGTGGCCACCGCTTCTGGGGGTGAACGTGGATGGATTATCTGAGGTTCTCCCGGCTGCTGAGAAAAAAACCAAACCAAGCACACACCTTGCTATGACTGGGTCACCACTTGCTTCTTCATGCACGAAGAGCAGCAGACGGATTTCAGAAATGTTTTTCTAAAACAAGAAAGATTCCTCTCCGAAATCGTTTGAAGTGGGAAGGCAGGGGCGCGCAGGCGGGGCGGGGGGGCACGGGTTTCTTGTCTGAACAGTGCAGGAGCTGCATGTTTGGGATGAGTTTGATCTTCCTGTGTAAACTTGTTTCTAGTCTGCTATTTAAAACCTGGCATATGGATGGGATCTCAGCTTCCAGTACTGGCAGTTCTTAACATTCACAGCGACTAAATAAAAAGGGAATTTTAAAAACCAAATGCAGTTTTACCCCATAACGAGGCAAAGCAATAACTACTAAGAAGTTAACAACTTCCAAACTTGGGCCCAGCCAACCCTCTAAATGTGGAGGCTTCTCCGACACAGGGTGGGGTGAGGAGGGAAAGGACCAGCATTTTCTGAGTACCTAACACAGGCCTAGTTTTTGCGCTGGACTTAACCTTCGGGTCGGCGTTGAGGTAAGGGTGTGGTCTTTGCAGTCAGCCAGCCGGGCTTTGAAACCCAGCTCTGCCACTCACCACCTGAGTGACCTTGGATAAGTTACTCACCCTCTCTGAGCTTCAGTTTCCTCCGCTGTAAAACAGGCCTGAAATAGGACCCTCAGCCCAGCTCTGCCACTTAACTAGCTGTGTGACTTAGAGGTCCTTAAACTCTTGAAACAGGCTGTTGTGAGGTCTACATGAGCTAATGCTTGTAAAGATGGAGCGTGAGTCCTGCCACATACTAAGTGTGCAAAGAGATTGTAATTATCTGCACACTGATGGGTGGCAAGGGTATGAATTTCCTCATTTTTCAGCTTCTGAGATTATAGACCATGCTGTACGTGGAGGTGGGTGACCAGCCCATCTCTTTCAAGGGGCTGAAGAGAGGCCTGGGGTGGATGAGGAGAGAACAGAGCCTGGAGAGAAGGAAGGGAACTCCAGGAGGTAGAGGACTTACATCACTACGGGCAGGATCCATGGGAACAAGCAGGCAGACTCCTGTCTGGGTCCCCAGTAACAACAACAATTAAATGCTTACTATGTGCCTGCCACTGTTCTAAATGCTATGCAAGTTCGGGGTTTTTTTCCCCTCCACATGAGCCTTGGCTCATGGAAGTGGTATTATTAATTTTGAATAGGAAACAGAGGCCCAGAGAAGTTAAGGCCCAAGGTCACACAGCTAGACAGTGAGTGACAAGGCTGGGACACCAACCCAGGGAATCAGGCTTCAGAGCCCCGCTCAATTTAGTGCCTCGAAAAGCACAGGTCTTGGCACCAGGGGACATCCTGTCGCAGAGAAGAAAGAATTGTACCAGTGGAGGGAAAAAGCAGAAATAGCCCCTTTAGCCCAAGTAGACTATAGAGTCAGCTGTAAGCCCCCTACCAGCTCACTAGGGGCAGAGACCCCTCAGACCCATTCGGGATTCCTGGTACCACAGAGCAAGCCCCCTGAGCCACCAGCAAGAGCCCATTCATCCCCTGACCACCCGTACAAAGCAGGCCACCATGCCCTAGAGGGGTGGCTGCTCTGAGCAGAGTGACAAAGAGCGGCCCAGCGCTTTGCGTGATCTCAGTTTCCTGTTCTGTAAAATGGAAAGATCACGGCGCCTGCATCATATGCTTGTCCACAAGGATGAAGTGAAGCGGCTAGGGTTCCCTGTTCCATGGTTACTGTTCCCAGCGAGGAATGTGAAGTTCAGAGCAGTGGGGTGACTCTCCAGCCTGCAGCAGGAAATGCAGCCAGTGCCAACAATGTTGGATCTGAATGAGGCATAGGTATGCTGCGCTGTCTGTGTGGGGAGCCCCGTGGTCTGCAGAACCGTGACCCCAGTGATGGTCATGGCTGACTCGAGTCTCCCCAAACACATCAAACTCCCCTGCTTCTCGAGGGCTTCTCCCAGACACATCTCATCCCAGCTCCGCATCTCTCCAGAGCATCCCTTGGGAGGAAGAACTTTGTCCTGACGCAGAGATTTGCCCCCAGCGCCGAGGACACGCCTGCTTGGAGTTCCTGCTTCAGAGCCTGCCACTGTCAAGACTTATGGCCGCTGCATCTCTCCCCCTTGCTGGGTCTGGCTACATCACTTATCTCCCCGACGCTGACCTGCCAGCAGCTGCAGGAGGCTCTCTCCGGTAAGATTTGATTAATGAGTTTCAGCAGCAACAAATCAGTCTTGTGGAGTAGCCCTCCCTCTCTGGGACGCACTCTTACAACAGCCGCTGCATACAAACTGCCCGGCAGGTGTGGGGCTGCCTCCCAGCCTTCCTGCCAGCGGCCCCTGGCTCTGCACCGCTGGTTCCGTGGGCCAGACCTGGCTGGACTCACCGCTCACCATCAGTATGCACTGTGCCCAAGTGCAAGCAAGAGGTGCTTGCTTTTTTCCCCTTATCTTCAAGATAATAACGTAATTATTATAGTAGCGTAAGTCATGATATCTACTGCTTCTGGACTTACTGGATGCAAGGCACTTTGCTAAACACTTGATGTGATTTTAGTTAATTAAGCCTCTCAATAACCCTATGAAGGGGGACTTTTATTATCCCCATTTTACAGATGAGGACAATGAGGTGTGAGTGGGCTGGTATCTTGTCCAAAGGCACAGAGTTAAAAAGGGGCAGGGCTGGGGTTTGAACCTCGGCAAATCTGGTCTTTAATTACACTTTTCACGTGTTTGAATCTTAATACCCTTTGGAAATATGATGGAAGCTACGGTCCTTTTCCTTGGAAAAATGCACATAATATACAGATATTGCCATACAATTTCAGCATGTGCAGACGCACCTACCTTCAACCCCATCTATCCTGAGGACCACACCACCAGCCCCCTCACTGTGAAACATAGGCATGACCCTTACCCCTCTGGGCCTCCGTCTCTCCTGTAAGAACAGGAGACTAGGGATCCCGTCTCCATCGGCCCAGACCTCTCCTACTCTTTATCGCAAATGCACGTTACCCAAGTCCCCCTTGCCAATCTCATCTGCTCACTCCCCTCTGGAAAGTTCGCATCGTTGGAAGGCAGATCTGTTTTTCTCTTTGAGTTTCCAACCACTATATGTGCATCACCCCACCCCACCCCTTCTCCTTACCCTGACCATTTTATTGGAACTGTTTGCTTCTCAAGCAGTTACAGGAAGCCCATGGTCTGTCCACTCCTTCAAAGCATAATCTACACATCATTCAAGTGCATGCCCCTCCAGCCATCAGTGACCCAAGTCACCTTCCCGGGAGGCTTTCTGAAGTGGGTGTCCTGCTCAGCTCTCCTCGGATTCTCCACAACTCCTCTGGCCCCCCCAGACCACCAGGCCTCGATCCCCACTTTCCTTGCCAGCTGAAGGGGCTGTGGATCTCCCTGTTCCAGTCCCCTCCTTACCTTTCCCAAAGCCTTCACATCCCAGAAACATTTGTCAGGGACTTGCCAATAGTCACTTTTTCATCTGCTGGGGCAAGAGTCATCTTTGCATATAGATGTTTTGTAATAGATGCTGCATTGATTATGTAAAGTTCTTTTGGGAATCGCCTGGCCATTTCTGGGTCCTCAGTGACCGGTGCCACCTCCAGCACACATCCTGAATCTCCTGGGTCAGGAGCATCAAACCACCTGAGCCAGGGGCCGGGGGCAGGGCCACAACCCCAGATGGCCTCGCGGGTGGCAGGAACAAATGGCTCTACCCATCTGAGATGGACTCACATGGCCCACTCTGCGTCGGACAGGCTGGCTGAGGAAGGTCCATTTAGTCTGAGGATGGCTTTGCTCCTCGACTGGAAATAATGATGACGCTTCTGGTAAAGAACGTGTTTTATACTTTGTAGTGTACGAAGTAAAGTGAGTCCTCCATGAACCATATTATCCTCATGACCATGTGGGGAATGGGTTATTATGACGCCCGCTTTACAGATATGGAGGGTAAGGCACTGAGAAGTGATTTGCGCAGGATAGCAAGGTTCACATGTGGCAATTCCAGCACTTGAGCCCAACTCATCCGACTATGAGATTGTACTTTTCCCCTTATATCCTGTTGCTTAAAGTAAGTTCATGGGAAAAATGGCCTTTATAAGGTGCTCTCAGATGTTCCCCTAGTCCCAGGGTCCTCCAGGAGCATGCAGGAAATGGCATGGAGTTGTGTGCATTTGTGCTGGGGAGAGCTGTGAATAGCTATGTGCGGGCTGCTTGGGAGTCGTGGGGATGTGTCTCTGCAGTGGAGTGTGCATGCGTGTGGGGGGGTGAGTCTCAGCGTGTGGAACGCAAGGGGGCCGTGAGAACCTCTCTGTGGAGGTGTGCGCTGCGTGGCATACGTATACGTGTGATGTGAGCCTCCTCTGGTTCCTCCTCTGGTGGGTCACTCTCCCCTTTGCCTTCAGAACTCAGAGCCTATGAGTTAATCCTCTTTGGACAAGAAGACCCAATGGCTCACCACTTGCAGACCATTTGGGGAGGCCTGTAAAACAGATGCTTTAAAACAAACCTGCCGGGTCTCCCTCAAAAAAGCTCCCCCTAATCTAAAAAATACAGCAGCTAGTGACTATAATGAAAACAAAAGAAAACAAAAAGCAGACTCACAGATATAGAGAACAGACTAGTGACTACTAGTAGGGAGGAGGGGGAGGGGTAATACAGGGGTGGGAAGTGGGAGGTACAAAGTATTGGGTGTAAGAGGCTCAAGGATGTGTTGTACAACACAGGGAATAGAGCCAATGTTTTGTAATAACTGTAAATGGAAAGTAGCTTTTCAAAATCGTATAAATTTTTTTTTTTTTAATTTGAAAAAGCTCCCCCTTCAAGCTCAGGATGTGCCCCAAGGTTTTGGAGTTTGTCTCTGGGAATTGCCTTTGGGATCAGTGATAACGTCACCCAGAAAAGAAGGTCTTGTAAGTTTGGGATGTAGGTACAAAAAGGCCCCAGTAGAATCAGGCCAACAGTCCCACAGGGCAGAGGTGGGAGGAGGGAGGAGCTGCCATGCCAGATCGCTGTGGGACCCAGCACCTCCTGTCACTGTGCCCAGGGGCCACGGGGAAGTTCGCAGGACACCGAGGCAGCTCAGCCAGGTTGCTGGGGATGCTTTGTCCCAGGGAGGCTGAGCCCTGGGTGGGGTCTGGTGGTTGGCCTACCACCTGAAGGCATAGTAAGTAGTCCCTCAACTCTTCCTCTGGCCAACCTCCAGATATTGGGCTGATAGGATCTGCGAGACCTCCTCATTGGATGGCCCCTGAGGTCTTGCAGTGCCAGAGTCAGCTCAGAGAGAGGTCTGGAGGTCCTCCTCGGCCCCCACATCGTGGCTTCTGCGACACAGAGCAGAGTCTGCCTTCATGGTACACTTGCTGGTTTCCACTGGGCAGACACTCTGAAAGCAGCCCCAAACCATTCACAACTCTGAGTCTATAACTGCGCTGTCAGAGGGAGACGGAGTCCAGTCAAGTTGATGGGGGTACCCAATAAGGATAAGCCACGGCCAGCAGAATTCCCTCTTCACCTGCCCCCAGGCTGGCATCCCCTGCAGCAACTCTGGAGCTTTCCCTGGAGCTTCCTGCTCTGGCTTCTACCTGAACTTGGCATCCCCACATGCCAATTAGAGTCACGCCTCCCATGTAACCAGAAGCACATTTTCCAGCTTGTTCCTCCACCAGGCTGGGCTCCAAATGCCTCTCGTGGTTGTTTCCCGAAATCAAATCCAACCTCAAAGCCTGAAGATTTGCCATTATTAAAGACGAGCAAAAGCATATGCCCCAGGCTCTGGAGAGAATTTCTAATGAGGATTCCAACGATCACAGCCGACTCACGAGCTCTTGGAATCTGATGGGCCCTTAGCAGTCGTGGAGCCCCCTAATTACGCTCCCTGCACGGCTCAGCCGTACCCACCGCCAGGCTGGGCCTCACGGCTCCCGCGACGACAGTAGTCTGTGTGATGTAGAGACGGTATTTAAAGCCAGCGTATAAAGGGAAAACCCAGATGTGGTCAAAATTACCCTTACAAATCCTTTAAGAGGGAGACCCATATGCCATCTTGGTAAGTCCAGCACAGTGGGCTTTCCTTCAGTGTCGGAACAAATCACTTTTCTTTGGGTTAAGCACAAGATGAGGTTGTTGGCTTGATTTGAGGGGCCACGTTACAAGAAAGATGCATGTCTTGAAACACTAGAATCACCCTCAGGGTGATACTCACAGGAAAAGAGGCACAGAGAACTGAAAGCCATTGGGGAAACAGCAGGATCCACCTCCCATCTCGGGCTTGCTCTGGGTGCAGCTCCTTGAGAGAGGTGGGGGTGGAAACCCCCACTTTATTCTCCATACACACTCTTTGATATTGTTATTGTTATTGTTATGCTGTGTGCACATACCTGGTTGAATTCAAATATACGAAGCGGGATCTCCCTGGAAGACTCATTCTGTGCATGACAATATGTTTACATCCTTCAAGGCTACTTCCACATTCTAAATGCCGCTTCCTCCAGGCAGCCTTCCCTCATTGCCATGGCAGGAAGTGGTGTCCCACAACTATGCACTCCCGGAGTACCTTATCTGTACCCATCTGATCACCAAAGCCACCCTGTGCCTCATATCATAGTAACTATGTGTATGTCTTATCTCCACAAATATGCCATGAAGTCCTTGAGGGCAGGGTCCATGTCTGTTTTACCTCTGTGGGCCCCAAATCTCCCATATACCTCCATCAGTAAACTTTGATTCAAAGACTAGATATATGAATAAGTGAACTACAAAATTGGCTCATCTTGGGAAATAAAAATATCTCTACTTTGTTAATACAGAAATGCTACACTCCTTGGACTTAAGACACGCTGGAGTGAGGATTTCCATTTTGACCTGACCCCATAGATTAGATGCCGTTGGTGAATGTGTCTCCAGACCATCTCCACTCCCATACTCCTCAAAGCTGCCTTCTCTAATAGACTCCTTCCATTCTGATGCACCGTGTGGTGCACACCTGCCCTGGCAGTAGAAGCGGAAGCCTCACCCCAGAGCCCTGCCAGGTAGGAAGGACAAACCTTAATATCCCCATTTTACACATAAAGAAACTGAGGCTCAAAGAGGCATGTGTCTGGCCTGCAGTCACATGGCTACTGAACAGCAGGGCCTGGATTTGTGTGAGCTGAAACCTGCTTTTTCTTCTCGTTCTATTTAATCACATGTTACTTCTGGATAGAGATGCCATTCTGTTCATAATAGGAATCTAGCTGTGGTGGGGAACCCTGCCCCTCCTAGACCAATGAGACACCATAGCTCTTGTCCCGTGGGAGTGCATGGTTGGAAAATAGTCTTGGAGGCTCCCCGCTGAAGGCCTGTGATGTAAGTGGCAGCAACCCCAAATGTCCCCTTATAGATGCCAGGTCACCTCCCTGACCCTCTGCCCAGATCTCTTGGGGTGCTGGAATCTCTGTTTTCTTCCACTGCACACCACTGGCTGGGTCCCCTTCCTTACTCCTTCTCCCCACCCATTTGCCTGTGACCGAGGACTGTCCCCAGTCCCCCAAATGGATGGCACAGCACGAGGAATGAGGCTTTGGAGCAAAGCTGGATTCAAATCTAGCTCAGCCTCTTTAGTACTTGGCTGAGTGTGAAGTTGCTTAACTGCTCCGAGCTCAGCTCCTTCATCTGTAAAATCAGGATAACACTCACTTCAAAGGTTTGCTGACATGACAGGAAAGACATTTGTAGCTGAGGTCTCAGCTCAGATCTCATTTAGCTGGAATTCCGTCTGTAGGGCCTGTCACACAGTGCTTGAAAGCAAGTTTCAAAGTCAGATCACCTGGGTTCCACTCCCAGCTCCTGCACTTATTCACCAGCTGTGTGTCTCTGGGAAAGTTACTAACCGTCTCTAAGCTTCAGATTCCTCACCAGTAAAATAGTAAAATAAAATAGTACCTCACTCGTGGGGCTGCTTTGCGATGAAAGGAGATAACTTACATTCGCAGTTTAGCACAGTGTCTGGCACTTAATCAGAACACAATAAATGTTGCCCATTAATTATTAACCAGAACACAATAAATGTTGCCCATTAATTATTAGCCAGTATTAATTTTGCCAGTGAACTGGCAGACAAGTCTGGTAGGAGCTGATCTGCATGAGGTTTTGACTAAAGGTATAAGAAGGGAAATAACGTCCTGATGTCGCTCTGCAGGGCCGCCTGGTGCCTGAGCCCTGCTGAGGAGTGAAGGTGCAGGTCCCCGGGCCACAAAGGGAAACACAGGATGGTGTAGTGCCACAGCATCTCCAGTGACTCTGAGACATCTATTTACTAAGCAGCTACTATGTTCCCAGGCTTGTGCTTGGCTCTGAGAATTGAGTGAGCCCTGACCTCACGGAGCACACAGTCTGGGGGTTTCCTCTGGGCCTCCACCCGCACCCGGAGGCACCTCCCCGGGGGCGAATCCTAGAGGTCTTGGGGTGGCCCAGCCGCACAAGCAGGATGACGTGCCCTCCCCGACCAGGTCCAGGCTGCAGACATTCCTGGAGGAGTTTGGAGGCACAGATCAGGGAACTGATGCTGCAGGGGGCTTCCAGAAACAACGGGTGAGATTGTGAAAGAGGAGACATTCTACAGGAGGGAGTGAATTTAGGGCTATGATGCTTGAGGGACCACATTATTACCTAAGAGCCAGAAAAACAGTGGTCGGGGGACAAAGGTGCAGAATGGGGGGCTACATGCTCAGGAAGGAATGGTTTATGCCCCAGGCAGGGCCGGCCCACAGACCCAGACTCACTCGGTACATACTCCCACACACACCATTCCTTCTGCACGTGTGATTAAAACACACAGCCGCGCACGCTGAGCTCCCCACGGTGCCCTCAGCAGGCATGTGCCCCATGGGCCCTTCACACCCCAGAGAATCCTCTTCACCAGCATCCCACCCCTGCTCCCTTTCCCCTCTCTCTAGCCCCCTGTGAGCTCTGGGTCCTCACAGACCTGGGCCCCAGTCCCAGCTCTGCCACTTAACTAGCTGTGTGACTTAGTAACGTTCCTTAAACTCTTGGAGACTCAGCATTCGTTTTCTGTAAAATAGAAATCATAAGAGTCCTGACCTCACAAGGTTGCTGTGAGGATGAGATGAGCTGATGCGGGTCCGGTCCTTAACGCTGGCCCTGGTACATATCAGGGCTCACTTCCCCGCCCACGCCACCGCACGGACAACACGTCCCTCCCTGGAGCCTGCGTCTGCTACCGGTCACACGGCACACACAGTCCTGAGCATCACAGCATCCAGCCTGGAAGACCATCCCACCAGGCCGGGAAAACACTACACATATCACCCCAAAGACCCCGAGTCTGGCCTCCCTTCTCTTGGGGACCCTCTGGAAGGCCTGGCAGAAGCAGATTTGCCAGGAGTGCCCATGGAGCCTGAGCCACCAGACACGGCCCAGGAGCAGCTCTGCAGATGAGGGCTGGGCCGGGTGGCCTTGGACCCAGAGGTGTCTCCCTCCCCTCCAGCCCATCCCTACGGGACTCATTCAAGACTCCAGTCTTGCATCTGCCTCCCCATCTTCCCCCATCACTCTCCAGCAGCCTTCGTTATCTCAACTACTTTAAGAGAGTTCTCTTTTCTCCCCCTCGACTCCTCTGATGCTAATCTCTCTCCATAAATCATACCCTCTAATCTTTTCATCACCTTTCTCTGATTAAAGCAGCTTGGGGGTTGGGAGCCACAATCCTCTACTAAAACGCTTTGATGTCCAAACTCAGCCCAAGGCAGGGTGGCACTGGCTGGCAGTCCCCCACCTCGTGTGGCAGGCCTGGCACACACACCGGCCACGCGGCCACGTTCCTGACTTGTCCTGGGCTGCCAGCGCGGCCCGGCACCTCGAGGATTTCACAGATCTCTTCATGAATATTTCTCACTACATACTGGATGTCATTATTCTATTGAGAATCAATTAGCCCAAATGTTGTTATGACAGCTACAGAAAAATGATATTTTTAGCTTTGCTTCTGCTGCTCTGTCTCTTCACAGAATTATTGAAAACCTTAAATCTGATCTAGTGGCGACAGGGGTCTCTGTGGCAAGCCGGGAGCAATTGATCTGGGACTGGGGAATTATGGGGAGTGCTAGCCTTTTCTCAATGACGTAGGAGCTCATCAGAAACAACTACCAGGATGCAAGGCAGAGCGTGACCTCGGGCAAGATACTTACCCTGTCTGAACCTCAGTTTCTGCATCTGTGAAATGGGAATAATAATCATCCTCGCCTTTGGTGTCGGGAAGAAGGTAAAATGTGACAATGCATGAAAAGAATTTAGCAAGGCCTGTGACAGCACCACAGCAGGCATTCAACACATGAGTAGCCTTACTGCTTTGTGGCTGCAGGAAGGCTGCCTAGGTTCAAGTCCCAGCTCTGACACTTCATAGCTACATGACCTTACATAGGTCACTTAATCTCTCTGTGCCTCAGGTTCATCATCCATAAAATGGGGTTCATCGTACCTACTTGATGATATTGTAAGGAGTAGGTGAACTAATACAAGTAAAGCACTTAAAAACCCCACCTGGCTAAAAAAGTGTCAGATCTTTTCAATGCAGGATGGCTGCCGCTGTCATCTGCTTCCCACCTTTGTTCAGCTGACCCCTTAGCCCAGAATCCTTCTCTTCCTATCCTTGTATGTTCACATGCTCTCATTGTTAAAATCTAGCTCAATTGTTACCTCAACTGCTATTCCTGATAGACGGGGATCAGGACGCTGGTTCCAATAATCTCTAGGTGACCATGGACAAGGCAGCTAACATCTTTGTCTTAGTTTCCTGGTTGGTAGAAAAGGGATAATTATAATTACGGCAAAAAGAAAAAAAAAGTCATCTTTGGCCAGGAGGCCCCAGAGTGGAGTAAAAGCAGGGGGCAGTTCCAGGATGCCCCCTGCAGCCACACGCTCTGCCAAGACTGGTGTCAGGAAAAAGGGTGAACCCATCTGAGCACCTTTGCTTGCAGCCAAGTCACACCCCACTCTCCTGAGCAGCGGATTTTATCCAGCTGGAATTTAAAAGCATCTGATGGCTGACATCTTTTGGCAGAGAAAGGGCCAGAGGAGCAGGCTGGTAGGTTCCCTCAGGGACCCCCAGTGCACCCTGTATCCTGTGCTTGCCACGCCTGGTTCTCTGCCTGAATGAATCCTTGCTCTGTTCTAAGGCTCAGGGTGAATCAACTGTTATTCATACAGCCTCCACAATTCCTTCATTTGGGATTACCTACTCCCTCTTTCCCATGTCCCCCATTGCACTCTTTCTGGCCACTGCTGTAGCCTTTGTCATAGCCACCACCACTGACCCCAGTTCTTTGTGTGCAGGGCTGTCTCCCCTGCTGGACTGTTAGCAAACAGAGAACCACGACTTGGCTCTTATGTACTAAGTGTATTTGCTCTGTCTTCCTTGCCTCAACACTGCTCTGCTTCCCAGTCACAAGTGTCCTCTCTGGAGACTTTCCACATCCACTGTTAACCCCTCTTTGGCCTCTGCCCAACCTTGTGTCCATGATCACCTCGTACAGTCGTGCAGGCTGTGCACTGCACAACTCTATGGTGCCGTTCACGTAGGCCATACAAATAACGCTCCTGTGCACCACAGCAGCCCTGCCTATGCTGGGGGATCTTTTAAAGACTTTGATTTTGGATACTCTGGCTTTTTTTTTTTTTTTAACATCTTTATTGGAGTATAATTGCTTTACAATGGTATGTTAGTTTCAGCTTCACAACAAAATGAATCAGTTATATATATACATATGTTCCCATATCTCGTCCCGCTTGCGTCTGCCTCCCTCCCACCCTCCCTATCCCACACCTCCAGGCGGTCACAAAGCACCGAGCTGATCTCCCTGTGCTTGTGGCTTCTTCCCACTAGCTATCTACCTTACGTTTGGTAATGTATATATGTCCATGCCTCTCTCTCGCTTTGTCACAGTTTACCCTTCCCCTCCCCATATCCTCAAGTCCATTCTCTAGTAAGTCTGTGTCTTTATTCCTGTTTCACCCCTAGGTTCTTCATGACATTTTTTTTTCTTAAATTCCATATATATGTGTTAGCATATGGTATTTGTCTCTCTCTTTTTGACTTACTTCACTCTGTATGACAGACTCTAGGTCTATCCACCTCATTACAAATAGCTCAATTTCGTTTCTTTTTATGGCTGAGTAATATTCCATTGTATATATGTGCCACATCTTCTTTATCCATTCATCCGATGATGGACACTTAGGTTGTTTCCATCTCCGGGCTATTGTAAATAGAGCTGCAATGAACATTTTGGTACATGATTCTTTTTGAATTATGGTTTTCTCAGGGTATATGCCTAGTAGTGGGATTGCTGGGTCATATGGTAATTCTATTTATAGTTTTTTAAGGAACCTCCATACTGTTCTCAATTTGTATACTGTATCAATTTGGATACTCTGACTTTTGAAGGCCCCACCTCACATAAAAACACACCCTTAGACTTCGGAGAATATAGTTTCTTGCTGTGAAAATATTTTGAAAAAATTTTTTATAATTTGACTTTTAAAATTATTTTGCTATGAGCAGCTGATTTATGTTTGGCTATGATTTTTCAGCAGTCATTCTTGAGGATTCTGGAGAAAAGAGAATTGAAGCTGTAAATGGGTTTCAAATGTAAAGCAGCTTTTATGTAAAGCAGTTAACAAATAACAAAGTTGACCTGATGTTTTATAGACTTTAAATTTCTATAGACAATTTTTTCTCTTGCCATTCTCTTTTCACATTTTGGGGTCAAAAAGCACTGTGGTGTGCTACAAGGACAAAGGACAAGATAAACTCAAAGGGCCAGTATTGCTGGAACACAAAGTTACAGGACTCCTATCACTCTGTCACAAAGTGACCATTGCAATATCCAAGCGCCCTCCCAAGCAGCATGCCCTGTCCCTTTCCCATCCCATATAAGGAAGGACATTTGCCCCGTTTTTCTCCTGCTCAGCACACTGAAAGTATACATACTCTGCCCAGTCAGCAGATGACTTACAGGTTCCCTGGCTATAAAAACAGACAAGAAACCCATGCTCATTGTTGGCTCTCCCTGGTCTATCAGGAAGTTGGCCAACTGTATTTCCTGCGCCCCTCACTAACTCTGCTCTTTGTTCTCAATAAATTCACTCTTTTCTAAAATACTTTGTGTCTAGGGCTTCCCTGGTGGTGCAGTGGTTGAGAGTCCGCCTGCCGATGCAGGGGACACGGGTTCGTGCCCCGGTCGGGGAAGATCCCACGTGCCGCGGAGCGGCTGGGCCCGTGAGCCATGGCCGCTGAGCCTGCGCGTCTGGAGCCTGTGCTCCGCAACGGGAGAGGCCACAACAGTGAGAGGCCCACGTACTGCAAAAAAAATAATAATAAAATAAAATAAAAAATAAAATAATAAACTTTGTGTCTGGAAATTCTTCTTCCAACCGTCACTCTGACCACGGCAATCATTTTTTTTTAGGATTCAGACATTTACATAGGCCCTTCCCTATAACTACGCACATGACAGACCAGTCTATAACTTGGAAAGACACTTTACTGAAGGATTAATGATAAACAGGTGGTTCCGTGCTCCCATTTATTCTTGCAGCTTGAGCGTAATTATTAATAGCACCCCTTTCACTCTCGATGGTGCCAGTGTGGGCTATCAATTGTATGGTCACCTTGTTAGAGGAAAGAAATTACCATAGACAGGAAGTCAGCAGAGACCCAGACCTTCCCCAGACTCCCTTTCAGGACAGTCTGGAAGCCTTTCTCTTGGCTGCTCCCATGGGGTCCAGGGAAGGTCACCTTCCACCCTCAAACCCACACCACCACCTCTGTGAATGTTCTAGGGATTGCCACTGCTCACACCACAGACAGAAAGTCTTTTCCTCGTCCCCACCTATTGCCCGCTTGCCAAAGTCCTCATTTTCTGCAGCATGAATGACATCTTTCTTAGAAGACTGACAATGGACATTTTCATTTCCTTTTGTGAAAACCCCACTCCCATCCACAAGGAGATGCTCTGGCCCTATGACCCCAACAATACAATCGCAAAATAGTTCCACATTGATATACATCCCAGAGTCTTTAATCTACATATCTTTAAATCTTAACTCTCTCACAGAATAAGGCAGAATATCAACGAATCAGTGCATCAATTTCTCTTTTAGCATCAATCAGATTGTATTATGATTGTATCCATGGTCCCCCACCCTGGACTGTGAGTTCTTAGAGAGAGATGTGTGTGCCTCATTCATCTCTGCCTCCCCAATACCAGTCCCATCCTAGCTCACTGAAACGCTTACTGAAGGGTGAGGGAATGAATAAATATGACAGCAATTTTCTGTTCGACTATGAGCTCCTTGAGAGCAAGGACTGTGCTTGTTCATTTCTGTCTCCACCATAGTATGTGACAGCTCACAGCAGAGGCTCGCAGGAGGGCAGAAGCTCATGCAACATTTGATTAGATGATAGATGGCTGGATGGATCATGGAATAGATGGCTGGATGGATCATGGAGTAGATGGCTGGGTAGATGGATGGGTTGGATGCATGCTTAGGTGGGTGGATCTTTAGCCTGAAAGGTTGGTATCCAGGGAGAAGATAGAGCTGCTTTGGCCTCTGATAGATTTTCAGGTCTCAGCTCCAATTCCCAGGAATCTTGACTATCATATGGTTCCCATCCTTGGATTTCCAAGAGAATTCTGCATATCTTTACAATAAACTCCCTTCTATTTGAGACAATTTAAGTGAATCTCTGTTTCTTCTAACCAAAAGAGCCTGACTCAGATAGAAACCCTCCTCCTGGGTTGGGGGATGGGCAGGAATTAATACTTTCCTCTTGATTGTACATCTTAGGAAGCATGGCATACTCATTCCCTCTCATGGTCTTCCCCAGAACAGTGCTAGAAGGCTGGGCTGGTTATCAGAACCATGGTAGCTCAGTGTAGTTTAATGAACCTGTCCTGGGGAGTTCCTGTGCAAGTCTGTGCCAAGCACTGGGTGAACTTTTGTGAACACCCTGGTCCTTGAACTTGTAGTCCAGCAGCTCCTAGTATCAATTCCAACAGTTACTGTGTCATTTCAGGTAAGTCACCTTCTGTTCTGGGCCTCAATTCTCTATGTATTAAATGCAAAGTTGGAAGGAGGTCATAGAGCCTTTCCTGCTTTAACCTTTTGAGGTTATATGACTTGCTCAAGGTCACTGATATAACCCCGCTGTAAATGTTCCCCAACCTTTGGTGGGATAACAGGTTTGGGCTTGCCAGTCCTGTTGCAAAAGCCCACCTTCTTTACGAGCTTCCACAAAAGCGCAGAGAACATGTCGTGATTTTATCATTTTTCTGAAGATGCATGGGTTCACACCCTCCCATAACTCGTGTTCTTCTTGCCACCCAGAATTCCTTCACACTTTCACATGTCTAAATACAGATCACCCTTCTAGGTCAGTCCTCTCCTGCAGGATACTTTCCCTGCTCCCTCTTTTGGAAATGTCCTCTCCCTCCTGCAGAGTTAAACACCTCCTGTCTTGTATTTCAGCAGGTCCTGTCTCCCTGGGGTGATCTGGTTTCCTCTGCAGGATGATGAGTTCCCAGAGGGCAGACAAGAACGGCTCTACTCATCCCTCTCTCCCAGCAAGGAGCTCACTCAGGGCTTTGCACACCGTAGACACCACTGAATGTTTAATGTTATGGACAGCTAGCCAGTGACCTTTATGACGCTGTAGAAAGATAGTTTATGACCTAGTAAATGTTCGCAAACCATTATCAGATTTTTTTTCAAGCCAATCATAAGACAACAAGGATTATATGATATAACATTTTCCTAAAAATGTATTTGAAA
>NW_006780610.1:3053190-3053834 GCF_000442215.2 Lipotes vexillifer | reverse complement strand
AAAGAGTGTAGGGAGATGTATGTGTGTCCAAGACATTCATTCAGGCAGCAAGGATTTGGGGTAACTTATTTTCTTCTTTCAGCATATCTGTCTTTCTAAATGTTCTAGAATAAGCATGTATTACTTTCAGAATGGGAAAAAAGAGAAAAGCTATTTAAAAATAAATAATCAATGTTTGCTTAGTGAAGGAAAGAACAGGGTTGTAGTGTGTTACCAATTTGAGCTGAATCTTGGGGCAGAAGTCATCCCCTGCCGGCCAAGTCCCCCTAACCACCCAACCATCGCCACTGGAACCCCAGAGAAGCTTCTAACTGTAGAATTGCTCCTAAGGAGTTCGTTATGACCATCCTGCTTCAGTAGGAGTCATAGTGGTACTATTTTTATTGACAGCAATGATGACAACCCTTCCACATATACAGCACTTTACAAAGCAATTTTGCATACACTTCCTCATTTTCTCCTTACAATCCTACAAGGCAAGTATTAACACCTCTTAGTAACAGACGAATACACTGGGGCCTAGAGAGAAAAAGGAGGTTGATGTCAAGGTCATGCAGCTAGCAGCACCCCCCCCCCATCCCCATGCATAAAAATTCCCTGGCTAACGGATCAGACCGGGCGTCTGGGGTGACAAGGCACCCACG
>NW_006780610.1:3042399-3052991 GCF_000442215.2 Lipotes vexillifer | reverse complement strand
GAGCGGTTCGATCACCAGGAAAGCAGGTTCTGGGGACGGGAATTTCCTGCCTGGAGCCTGCAATGCTCAGGAGGGCTCCAAGGAAGGTCCTCCCAGGAGAAAACCCTGCGTGAGGGGGTGTGTCTGCCACGGCCCCGTGTCAACCACTGTCTTGCAGCAGCAGCGCTGGCGGAAGGCAGGTGCATTTCTGCCAGAGACACAGGCAGCGTCTGGAACTGGAGTGGGAATCCAGACTCTTGGGGCAGAACCAGGGAATCCATTCTCTTGGCTGTATTCTGGGAAGGAGAACAACAGAGATGGCCCCACTAGCTGAGGTTGCTCGTGACCAGAAACGACTTCCTGTCCCGGAAAAAACCCTCTCACCTCGATGCGACAGCGTCCTCAGAAATTCCCCATTTGCTGCCACTATCCCAACAGAAGTCTAATTCTCTGCTTCTCTGCAAATCTTATGCAGAATTGGGAGGCATCTAAAATGAACTACATTTTCTTTATAAAATATAATTATAAGGAAAAAAATACAAAGTACTAAGGAAGACAGTAAATATTGAGTTTGTATATAATTTCCAAATTAAATCCTTTCAAATGTCTTAATGAGAAATCTGAGTTTGCTCCCAGAAACAAGTTTTCTCAATATCACGTATAAAACTGGAAATGATTACACACAATTGATCAAATGACTCCACACAAATAATCAAGACTTTTAATGAGGATCTTTTCAAATTCTTGACAGTTACCGTCAACAAGAAAGTTTGTTCTCACATGTGAGTGATGAAATATTTAAAACCATTTTAAACAAGTATTCAACACAGCGACTGAAATTATATTTACAGAATCAAATAGGTCTTTTCTTTATTGACAAAAGTAATGTTGGAATTTCTTGTGCTCAAGCAAACGGGTGCAGGATCTAGTTGAACTTTTTCACACCAAGCATTTCAAAATGATGCAGCTCTACTCTGCAGACCAGCCATGCACTGTGAGAGCAGTCAGGCTGCAGAGAGTGGGGATGCCTCTAGAAGGACAAAGCAGTCAAAGGAGGACAGAAACATCCAGATATATTTGAAACAGAGAACCAGGGTCACCAATGGGGCTTCACCACCCCTCTGACCCCACCTTGACCACACTCTGGGCTGGAGACACCTTGGGTACCTGGAACATGAACTCCAGCTACCCCACAGGGCCCCTTGTCCACCATGGACAGGGGGTTACTCCAAAATCGATGGATATAGTAGATGTCCAGCTAGAGAGCGCCTCCTTGACCACACCCAGCCCATCCCAGCCTGCCTGCCACTGCAGGAACCTCAGGGTCCCATCCCTCAAACCCCTCCAAGGAACCCCAGCCCAGACTGCTCCCTGCCAGAAACCACCAGCTCACGAATTCCAGATGTTCCAGGACCACCTGGCTACTCTGAGGGTGGGCGGGGATGGTATTTCTTGGCAGATCAAGTGAGCGGCTCTGGCTTAGAGTTTCCACCTGCTAATAGAGACTGGAAGATCTAGAATTTTCCAGGAGGAATTTTCAGCCAGGTCTGGATCAGCGGTGGAGCGCTAAGACTGGGAGAAGGAAGCCCAGCGGAGCTGAGGAGAGCAAAAAGCAAACTGGGCTCGTGCCCAGAGCTAACGCCATTGGAATGTTCAACCTGCCCCGGTTGTCCCAAAAGCCACAGGGATGATGGGGGCTTGGTCCAGGTGGGATCCAAGAGCCCTTCCCCTCTCCTAGGGCCCCAAGGATCCTCTGAAGGGGCCTGAAAGTACACTGGGGCCAAGAATCAGGTTCAAACCACCATGGAGGCGTCAGTCATGGGAATGTGAGGCATGGGCTGAGACCTGCATCCTTATCGTTTCTGCTGAAGGAGACGAGGTGGGGGAGACAGGGAGGGAAAACCGAGGTGGGAAGGGGTAGGAGAAGACCTAGGAAGAGAGCAAGGAAGGAAGGAAGCAAGGAAGGAAGAGCAAGACGAGGAAGAGATCAAGATTCGAGGGAAGAAACAGATGGGGAGAAAGAGATGCAGAGCTGGACTCGGGAGGGAGATGGATGGGGAGAGGCAGAAACTGACGGAGATAAAGGGACGAAAGAGATGGAGTGAACTGGAGGAAGACATGCAAAGAACCTAGAGGGAGAGAGAATCGGGATGGAGAGAGAGCCTGAGAGGAGGAGGGAGGCGGTGAGAGGCAGCCTGGACCAGAGAAACCGGAAGCCGGGGAGACGGAGAGAGGGAGCGTTAGTAACAGCCTCGGTTCCTCAAAAACATGATGCGAGCGCCCTTTGGAGAAGTCCGCTCGGCGGAAACGCTAACTCCACCGGCAAGTGCAAATGTAAAGAGGCCCTGAGAGCACTTTGTGCAAATAGCAGGCCGGGAAGTGCTGCGCCGCGGTGCTGCCGGGCACCTCGGCGCCCCTGCGCCCTGGTCTACTCGCTAATTCACTTTGCAGTCACCTCCCGGGCGGGGCGGGCAGGCGGCGGGGCAGCCGGAGTGAGCCAAGGGCACCGAGGCCTGCGAGGGCCGGGGCCGTGGCCCTGCCTAATGGAGCAAAAGACAGATCAGCAGAAGCAAGGCAGGTGGGGCAGAAGGGGGAGCGCGGGCCCCGGGATGAAGTCAGAGGAAAAGTCGCAGAGGCGCGGAGGAAAGGATGCTGGGCTCAGCTCTGGGTCCAGCGCTTCCGCCTGATGGGTGGGAGACTAAGACCTCCTGAGCTTCAGTTTTCTCGCCTATAAAATAGGAAAATAAAGCTTTTCCTGGTTACCGCCAAGGGTTTTTGTGAGGCCGAAATGAGAAGTTGTTTCGAAAGCAATAATGTTCATAAATGCTAACTAATGACACAGATGATAATCGTAGCTAACCCTTTGACAACTGTGTCAGTGCCTGGCATTGTTCTAAAAACTTTACGTACATTTGCTGTTGTGATCCTCTCAACATCTCCACTTATGCCCGTTTTACAGACTATAAAATTCAGGGGAATTCCACGGTGGGCCAGTGGTTAGGACTCCAGGCTCTCACTGCCGAAGGCCCGGGTTGGATCTCTGCCCTGGAAAAAGATCCCACAAGCCCCTCAGTGCGGGGGGGAAAAAAAAAATCAGGCACAGAGCTGCTGAGTTACTCATCCAGGGTCACACAGATTGTAGCTGATTGGTGAACCTTGATAATCTGGCTCCAGAGTCCAAGCTAAACTATAGAGGCATATTTTATTAATTCCCACATTTTACCGATGAGGGAAAGGAAGTTCAAAGAGCTAGGGCCTTACCCTATGTCCCATAGGTGGTAAGTAGCAAAACCAGTACTTGGGTCTTCGGGTGCAGAGGCAACTGTGGAAAGAAGTGAACAGTGGGGTCAGGTAGATTTGGGTTCAATGTCTTGTTCTGCCACTGTGTGATGTTGTGAGAGTTGCTTTAGTTCTCTGTGATAGGGAATGTCGACCAACTCCACGACATGACTGTAAAGATTAAATGAAAAAAGTGTATGAGGAGCCTGACACCTAGTTGGCACTCAGTAAATTCATTTGGTCAGTATTTACCGAGCACCGTGCTGAGTCTTGAGGATGCAGTGATGATAAGACAAGGAGGATCCCTGCCCTAGAGGAATTTGCCTTTTCATAGGGAGACAGATAACAAGTAAACAACCCATAGATTGTGACTAGGAAAGTTAGAAAGAAAATGAAGAGACTGCTATAATAGACTCATATAGGGAAACCGGCTCTGAGAGGAGATCTGGGAAAGCCTCTCAGAGGCAGTGATATTGAAACTGAAAGACGAGATGCAGCTAACCTGGACAGGAGCTGGGAATCGTGTCCCAAGAGGGAAGATAGCCAGTGCAAAGGCCCTGAGGCAGAAAAGAATTTGGCATGTTCTAGGACTTGGTAGCAGAAGCACAGGGAATGGGGAGGACAGTGGAAAAAGAGGGGTTCAGAGAGGCAGGCAGGAGCCTGATGCCACAGGGCCGTGTAAGCCATGGATTTTGTCCTAAGCTCAATCGGAAATCACAGAAAGCTTTTAAGCAGAAGAGCAGAGGTGACGTGATCCAATTTACACTCTCAAAAATCACTCTGGCTACCAGGTAGAGATTGGAGAGGAGTGAGGGTGAAAGCAGGAAGTTGTTAGGAGGTGAGTGTCTATCCAGGCTTAAACAAAGAGGTGTCAGGGGAGATGGAAAGGCACAGATGGATGCAGAACTGTTTTATCATAATAGAAATGCAAACTGCTGCTCACCTTTTCATCGCTGATCAGTGCTATCTGGTCTCAGACTCAGTTTCCGGGTCTAGTAGAATGGGCTTCCCCAGTTTCACTGGGATTGAGGGGCAGCGGTTCCCAGATATCTTCAGCTGACCTCCCGGCCCAGTTGCTTCCTAAGCTGAGTTGGGGGTCAGGCTGCCCATCGCCCTGTCAAAGGCTATAGATCAACTGGCAGATCTTGGGACGGTGAGCATTGACCCCAGAACCAGAGACCAGCCTAGCTGTCGTCCATCCTCCTCCCGTCTGCCGTGTTAGGCCCGTGAGGCTGCAAGAAGTGATCAGCCATGGTCCCTGCCTTCAAGCTGGAGTTTTCTGAGGGTGCAGGTCACTCTGAAGGAGATCTCAGGAGAACACACGGGGGATTATCCTGTTGTGTTCCTTTAAGTATTTGTTGTTGAAATGGAAGTTACGATCCATGCTAATTTGAATAACAGAATCCAGGAAAAACACCCTCTAACCACAAAAATGAATATTCAACATTCCCACCTTATCTTCCTTGCTTTGTAGGGCTGTTTCTCAGCTGCATATTAAATGGGCCCTTCATGTGAAGCTGGCAGAGTGGTAGTTTTGCAAGACAGAATGCTGCTGGGCTAAGGTACTAAATTCAGAACATAAGTCATTCTGGGCCCCCAGAATTTCAAGGATCTTACAGGGACAGGCCTAGCACCACAGGGAAGGTGCAAGGACTGGGGAAAGTCTGGATCAAGACCATGGAGGGTGTTGGGTGAGAACTGAGTGGTCCTGACCAGCTCCCACCAGCCCAGAGGTCAAGCCAGTCCTGGCCTTGCTGGGACTCACAAGGAAACCACCCCCGGAGAGGAACACCTGATCTGTGGTGCTCTCACAGGGTGGCCCTGCTAAATGAGTACTGTGTGCCCACAAGTGCCCCTGCAGAAATCCCACGGGGTGTGTTTACACTGAAAACTTTAGCGTCCCCTGGATTCCGCTGGCCCTTGCGAAACACTCAAGACGTGGAGGTTCTGTTTACCTACTTGTTCCAGCCAGACGGAGCTTCTGCGCACTCAGCTATGTGCATTAGACGCCCCATGCCACAAGGGTTCTGCGAACACAGCACTAATTTTCCTTCTCCTTGACCTTGCATTTGCTGTGCCTTCTTCCTGGAATGCCTTTCCTCCCAGTTGGACTCCTGACAAGTACTTGCTCCATGTAACCTCCACTGGCATTTCCCAACTCCCACCCCTACCAGGTTCCCACAGAACCTACACACTGAGCAGTAATTACCTGTTTTCACATCCTCCACCAAACTCAGTTGTAGGTTCCCCGAGGGAAGCTCTGCATCGGCAGTACCTCGCCAGAACCCTGCACAGAGGGCTTGGGGTGAGACGTGTGGGTGACGTAAGTGAAAAAAGAGTAAATCTGTTGAGTGACAGAATCAGGATCTCAAAAGTTCTTACTTGTTGGATCTGTGGGCTTAATCCAACAAGAGGACATTTAACAGAAGTAAATGTCATGTCCTGCACCTGTATTTCAAACCAGTGGCCTCAGCATAGGAGAGGAGCCAAAGGGAGAACAGCGTCTTCCATAAAAGAAAAGCCTGGTGTGGTGGGCACCGACAGGTGTGCAACAGGCTGCCATAAACACCAAAGTCATCTCAGGCAGAATTAAGAGAGGTATTGTGCCTACGACAAGGGGGGGAAGTGTCCTGATGAATTCCAAAGAGACTCCAAATGATATCCTATGAGGAACATCTCAAGGGAATAAGATTAAGCTCTTCAGATCTCCAAGGAGTTGGCCAAGAGAGACAAGGGCAGATGGGTTCTGTGGGGCTTCAAGAGGCAAAATAGGGCTGATGGTTGGAAGTTCACAGTAAAGAAGAAACACTGAAAGTCAAGCCTGTCCTAATATGGGTGGAAGTAAGCTCCCCATCCCTTGAGGTGTGCAAGTGAAGACAGGAATGACCACTTGGCAGGGATGCTGTAGAGTCTTGCTACTTCTCTGGCCTCCTTTCCCACTATTCTCCTCCCTGTTTCCTGTGATCCAGCCACACCCGACCTCAGGGCCTTTGCACTTGCTGTCCCTCTTGCCTGGAAAGCTCCTCCCCTAGATATGGGCATGTCTCCCTCCCTCGCTTCAATCATTTCTGCCCATCTGTCATCCCCAGAGAGGCACATTCCCTGACTATCCCATTTAAACCTAATATCTGTCTACTTGTTTATTACCTGCCTCTCCTACTACAATGTAAACTCCTTGTGATCAGGACCTTGGTCTTACTCACTGCTGCATTTCCAGTGTCTAGAAAGGCCTGGCACTTATTAGGTGCTCATTAAATATTTGCCAAAGGAAGAAATGAATGATCTCATTTATTCTCCACAGTAACTCTTGCTCAGTTTAATTCCTACAAAAGCTTCTCATGAAATGATATGGTGGAGGAAATCCTCCACCAATGGCATGTCCAATGGACAAGGCATGGAGACATGCAAGGAGAGGGAATTCACCTTGACTGGGCACCTGCCCTGCCAGACACTGGGCCAGGAGCTTCATGCACATTGTTTCATTTCATCTCTATAACAATGCTGGGAGGTGGGATTATTCCCCCCAAATTTCAAAGTTCAAAGGGCCATATAACATTAGGATGCATCAGTTGCAAGCAACAGAAACAATGCTTGCTAATGGAAGCAAAAAGAAAATTCAATAAAAGGAATGGGATCGTGTACAGGATTGAAGGAAAGGGTGGAGAACCAGGCTTCAGAGAAGACGGGGAGCAGAGATGAGCCCCCTCGGTCAGGGAAGGTGAGGAGAACTGACTGGCAAGCTCACGAACAGTGTCCGTGATGGGCGATGGGGTGGCCCGAGGGAATGGACACAGCGTTACCAGACAAATGGACAATGGGTGCTGGACAGGCACAAGAAGATCAGACTCTCACAGATCATGGGTCCAATCCCCTGGTTTTGCAGAAGGTCTGAGAGGTCAAGTGTGGTCACATGGGAACAGACACAGATCGCCTAGCTCCAGATTTGGTGTGACTGTCAAGTCTCATCAGGGTTTGGAATCCAGATCCACTTTTTTTTTTTTTTTCCGAACAAGCCCTTAAGGAACAACTCTTGTTCTCATCGTATTTGGAGATCTTAGCATCACCATGGACTTTCTACCACAGTCTCTGATTCCAGGCCCTAAAACACACCCACATAAAGGCTTTCAGAAACTTCTTTCACTGCAACTCTGATGGCCACCGGATCTCCAGTGAGAACAAGCATTGCCGACTTCAGGAAGTGACTGTCATAACTCATTTATTTTTATGTCTATTATGAAGCCCTCCCGGGGTGGTATAATCCACAAATACAAGCCCACTTCACCTCTACTAGTAGGGTTTAAAAAATGAAATTAGACATGTTTTTGAGGCAAAATCTCTCACAGTTAACTCCCTGGTTTGGCACAAATTCTCTTAGCATTCGTGACCAAAGGAGACTCCTCCAAACCATTTCCTGTCATCTCCTCTGAGCTGTCAACTTTGATTATTCCTTTCCTGGTGCTGTGCCTTGTCTTATACTAAAGGAATAATAAATACCTCCTTCCCCCTTTCTGAATCTAGGACTCCGGCACTTTTTCTTTCCTGCTTTCCACAAAACTTTTCAGAAAAAGCACAGAGGCAGTAAGAGCAGCTTCGATAAATCACCGGGGAAAGAGATTGGGACTATTTCTAGGCGGTGACCCAGAAACTGGCTGGTTGGTCCAATGTTTGGTGAGGACTACTACGTGCCAGGCTCCCCCCTATCTCTGCCCTGGGCCCCTGAGCTGGGCCATTTGCCACCAGGTTTGTCAGGCACGCATCCCCCAGAATGGCTCTCTGTGGTCCCACATGGAAGGCAGATTGAATAGCCTCTTTGCAACTCTCATCCCGATTAATCTCTTTGGCAACATTTCTTCACCTTTTTCCCCTGTGTCTTCCTCACGCAAGCTGGGGGACTGGTTTGATGACTACCGACTCCAGTATCCAGAACAATATCTGACACATAATAGACACTCGATAAATAGCTGCAATGGATGAATGAGTGAATGAAGAGATCTCTCGTTTCCTCAACTCACGCCGGCATCTCTGAGTTCCAGCACGGGGCCTGGCACAGAGTCAGTGCTCTAAAACATATGATACGTTTGAATGAAATCCTCCTCCTGCCCCCCTCACAGCTCCTTGCCCTTCTCCCCGATGGAGTGTCATCCTCTCCTGCCTCTCTTTTGCCCCTCACTCTTTGTTTGCATTCCTTGGTGTCTTGTCCTTGCAATTCTACTCCCCCTCTCTGCAGGGAGAATGCTCTGAGTGATCTCATCCATTTCCACACTTTGGACTTACATCCCCACACGGATGCATGAAGCTGAAAGTGGGAAGAAAAAAGGAAGAAAAGTGAAATTTTGGAGTTGGAAGTCCTCAGGCATCTCAGACCTTGGCAGGTTGAAGTTGTGGCAGAATAATGGACTGAAAATTAAACTTACATTTTGTTTTCCTGATGTAGGAGAATCAGAGAACTATGAGTATTTTATTCCCTGTAATTTTTCCTCACCAATTCTAAGAAAACACCCAGGACTTCTTGCCTTGGAGACACGGCATTGGCTGGGCTGAAAGCAAAAGTAGCCTGGAGCTTGGCACTTGCCTTTGGAAAAAAAAAAACTCGGCAAGGAGATGATTCTAGGTCGCGGTTTTTCAACCTCAGCACTGTTGACATTTTAGGATAGATACCTCTTTGCTGTGCGGGGGGTCTCCTGTGCCTTGTAAGATGTTTAGCAGCATCCCTGGCCCATAGATGCACTACCCACCCCTCCCACCCCCACTAGTGTGACAACTAAATGTCTCCAGACATTGTCAAATGTCCCCTGGGGGGGCAAGACTGCCCCTGGTTAAGAACCACTGTTCCAGATTATCCAAAAAAAGGAAAAGAAAAGAAAAGATAGAGGAAGGGCCTTGTGGAAATTGCCCAACTTGGGGATTGGATAGCTTCCCCTGGAGTGGGAAGGGGGATGCTCGAGGTTCCAGGAATCACAGCGAGCCCTTGTCTCCTCTGTGTTATGGGATAGGCTACTACGAGTAAAGACCATGGGTCTCTTTTCTTAGCATCCTCCTGGCCCAGCATCACCTGCAGGCCTTCCAAGGTGGCATCATTGTGTAGAAGGAAGGCAATCTGAGAGTCCCCAAAGGCACTTGGGGTGCTGCCTCCTCAGTTCCACACTGTCCAGATGTCTGCTTACATGCTTCCCCATCTTTCCGCACCTGGGTTCATGGACCAGTGATCCCTTTCTGCCCTCTGTGTCCTGAGCTGCTCTTGGCTGCCCCTTTCGATCAGGAAGCCAGATACCCTTGGATCAAATCTGTGGGAAGTTTGGCAGCTAATATTAGGATAACTTTTGTCCAACTGCCTAAAGCATCCCCTGAATCCCCCAAATGTCTTTCGTCCTCCAAGACTGACTCTTCTGACAAAGACTGACACCTTTGCTGGTTCTCTGCTCCAGCCTTGTCAGAAAGTAGTCCTCTACTGAATAGAAGAGAATAACACTGTTCTGTGACTGGTAATTCAACCCAACCTCCTCAAGATGATCCAGCACTTTATGGAATCTCCTGCTCCACTGGGTCCTGAGCGAGTGACATTGTCCAAATACATCGGCACTTCCCACCCGCATCACTCACACATTTTGCCCTGAGCCCTCCCACTGGTAGGCCCTGGGGAACTGCCTGGCTAGGTAGCAGGAGCCCCACCCACCCCTCCCACCAGTGGATAGAAGATGCAAGGAGTTGCGCCTTTCTCAGCGTGCCCTGTGGCAGGCTCCCAGGGGCCCACTGAGCTGTCCTCTCCCTCCAGGTCCCTGGGATGGAGCCCCGTCTTGAGTTTCTGCCTGCTGGACTCTTCCCAATCTCTACAGGTTCTACCCCACTTACATAGATCACCCTAAACCTTGCTCTGCAAAATCTTTTATGATAGGAAGGACTCTGGCCCAGAAACCTAACTGGCCATGGGTCAAACCCCAAATCAGAGCTCTTAGAAGGCTCTGCTGGTCACACCAAACCCGCTTTCCCTCTGGCCTGTGTGTTATGATTCCTGGAGGGCATGTCCAGAAGGGAGTTAATTTCCCCACCCTTGGACGGGCCTTGTTCAGGTTTTCTTCCCTGTTTCCACACCCTCCATCCCCCCATCCCCCAATGCAGAGGTTCTAGATGCCCAAGGCTGATGCTACACAGATGCCTGGTTGGTAACGTAATCCCATAGGTTTGAAAATAATCCACTGTGCATATTGATTAAAGGGTTAGTGCCAACCTGCAGAACAGTTTAAACAGTTTCTTTTTTTTTTTTTTTTTTTTTTTTTTTCTTGCGTTATGTGGGCCTCTCACTGTTGTGGCCTCTCCCATTTGCGGAGCACAGGCTC
>NW_006780610.1:3032401-3042253 GCF_000442215.2 Lipotes vexillifer | reverse complement strand
CCCCTGCATCGGCAGGCGGACTCTCAACCACTGCGCCACCAGGGAAGCCCTAAACACTTCTCTTAATGTCTGTTTTTCAGGTCCTAAATCAGCACACACTTTTTGGGGGGCAGCCTCTGTGCTGGGTGCTGTGCACAGCACTTTCACAGATTCCATCCTTCTATGACCTGGATAAAGGCATCCAGGGCTGACAGACCAAGAGCCCAGGAGCCAGAAGTAGAACACGAAAAGAACTCACTGAAAGGAGCAACCAGACAAGATGCTACGTCCTGGGGTCCCATTGTGGGCCCTGGACTTGCAGCAATGCAGTGAACAGAGCTGACACAAAAGGGCCTCCTACCTCCCAAGCCACATAGAAATGCTAACCAAAGCACAAGATCAAGATTATAAATGCTAGTCAAGCTTAAAAGAAAGAATTGGAATTCCCAGAAGTCAGGTAAAACAAGGGACCTCAAAGCTGAAGCTGGAAGCAGAAACTGATACTATGGTGGCCCACAGGGGTCTTGAACCTAATGACTTGAGGGCTGGGATTTTAATACTCACAGGGCAATACCGTGGCCTCCAGTCTGTGCAGGTGGAGAGCAAAAAGCTCTCACAAAGGGTCAAGAAAAACTTTTTCCATCAGCCCAAGGAAGCATCAGGCAAATTGCTAGGGCTATGGATGGAAAAAAAATTCAAGTTGTCTGCAAGAATTCAATATCCCAGATGACTGTCACGGATAGGTCTGAATTTATATTCCCTAGGTGGTGCAGGAGCCCAAAGCCCCAAGTTGCCTCTCTCTCTCTCTCTCTCTCTCTCTCTCTCTCTCTCTCACACACACACACACACACACACACACACAGTCACACACAAACACAGAGGATGATCTGAGCCATTAAGGACATTCCACAACCCAGGAAACAAACTGAATATCCATCAACAGGAAAACTAATAAATTATAGTGTCTTCCTACAACAGAAAAGTATTATGCAACATTTAGAATGAATGATGTATAACTATAAATATCAACATGGATAAATTTTTTAAAGAAACATAATTTTGAGTAAAAAGGAACAAATTGCAGAAAGATTATGCTTATTTTCCCATATGAGTTTTATAAACACCTTGTCTAGTTCCCAGTCCACCCATTTTCCCCCCAAAAAAACTGTTGGCATTTTAACTGGGATCATGTTAAGCTTATATGTTAACTTAGAAAAAAATTAACTTAGGAGAAATGAAATGTTTATGAGGTCAAGTCTTTCCATCCAAAAATATAGACAGACTTCCCATTTGTTCAAGATTCTTTCCATATCTTTTGGGGGTGTTAAAAATTTTTTTTTGTTTCTTTCATGTATGCCTTGAACATTTCTTGTTAAATTTATTACTAGGTATTTTATCTTTTTGTTGATATTGTAAATAAGCTTGTGTCTTAAGTTATATCCTCCAACTAGTTGTATCTCTCTGTCCATCCATCCATGTGGTTCTGTATGTATGTGTATATATATATACATATATATGTTAATGATTTCTGTATATTTATCTTGTACACCACTACATTATTGAATTTTCTTATTCTTGGCAGTAGTTCCAAAATGTATCTTTCTAGGTTTTCCAGATATATAATAATATCATCTGAGAATTGTAATTCTACTTACCCTTTTACAATTTTTTCATACTTCTAACCTCTTCCTCTTATCTAATTTCATTGACTGCTGCCTCCAGTACAATATTAAATAATAGTGCTGAAAGTGGGACCTCTTCTCTTTTTCCTGACTTTAATAGGAAATCTTCCAGCATTTTCCCATTATTTATGATGCAGAGATAGATTTTTTTCATCTTAAGAAAATATCCGGAGGACCTTCAAGATGGTGGAGGAGTAAGATGTGGAGATCACCTTCCTCCCCACAAATACATCAAAAATACATCTGCATGTGGAACAACTCCTACAGGACACCTACTAAATGCTGGCAGAAGACCTCAGACTTCCCAAAAGGCAAGAAACTCCCCACGTACCTGGCTGTGTGGCTGACAGTGTCTTGGTGGTCCGGCCTGGTGCCAGGCCTGAGCCTCTGAGGTGGGAGAGCCGAGTTCAGGACATTGGAGCACCAGAGACCTCCCAGCCCCATGTAATATCAATTGGTGAGAGCTCTCCCAGAGATCTCCATCTCAACACTAAGACCCAGCTCCACTCAACGAAGGTACAGTGCTGGACACCCCATGCCAAACAACTAGCAAGACAGGAACGCAACCCCACCCATTAGCAGAGAGGCTGCCTAAAATCATAATAAGTTCACAGACACCCCAAAACACACCACTGGACACGGTCCTGCCCACCAGAAAGACAAGATTCAGCCTCATCCACCAAGACACAGGCACCAGTCCCCTCCACCAGGAAGCCTACACAACCCACCGAACCAACCTTACCCACTGGGGGCAGACACCAAAAACAATAGGAACTATAAACCTGCAGCCTGTGAAAAGGAGACCCCAAACACAGTAAGTTAAACAAAATGAGAAGACAGAGAAATACACAGCAGATGAAGGAGCAAAGTAAAAACCCACCCCAGACCAAACAAATGAAGAGGAAACAGGCAGTCTACCTGAAAAAGAATTCACAGTAATGATAGTAAAGCTGATCCAAAATCTTGGAAATAGAATGGAAAAAATACAAGAAACACTTAACAAGGACCTAGAAGAACAAAAGAGCAAACAAGCAATGATGAACAACACAATAAATGAAATTAAAAATTCCCTAGAAGGAATCAATAGCAGAATAACTGAGGCAGAAAAATGGATAATTAACCTGGAAGATAAAATAGTGGAAATAACTACTGCAGAGCAGAATAAAGAAAAGAGAATGAAAGAATTGAAGATGGTCTCAGAGACCTGTAGGACAACATTAAATGCACCAACATTTGAATTATGGGGGTCGCAGAAGAAGAAGAGAAAAAGAAAGGAACTGAGAAAATATTTGAAGAGATTATAGTTGAAAACTTCCCTAATACGGGAAAGGAAATAGTTAATTCTGGGAAGTACACAGAGTCCCATACCGCATAAATCCAAGGAGAAGCATGCCAAGACACATATTAATCAAACTATCAAAAATTAAATGCAAAGAAAAAATACTAAAAACAGCAAGGGAAAAGCAACAGCTAACATACAATGGAATCCCCATAAGGTTAACAGCTGATCTTTCAGCAGAAACTCTGCAAGCCAGAAGGGAGTGGCAGGACATATTTAAAGTGATGAAAGGGAAAAACCTACAACCAAGATTACTCTACCCAGCAAGGATCTCATTCAGATTCAACAGAGAAATTAAAACCTTTACAGACAAGCAAAAGTTAAGAGAATTCAGCACCACCAAACCAGCTTTACAACAAATGCTAAAGGAACTTCTCTAGGCAGGAAACACAAGAGAAAGAAAAGGCCTACAAAAACAAACCAAAAACAATTAAGAAAATGGAAATAGGAGCATACATATCGATAATTACTTTAAATGTAAATGGATTAAATGCTCCAACCAAAAGACATAGACTGGCTGAATGGATACAAAAACAGGACCCATATATATGCTGTCTACAAGAGACCCACTTCAGACCTAGGGACACATACAGACTGAAAGTGAGGGGATGGAAAAAGATATTCCATGCAAATGGAAATCAAAAGAAAGCTGGAGTAGCAATTCTCATAACAGACAAAACAGACTTTAAAATAAAGACTATTACAAGAGACAGAGAAGGACACTACATAATGATCAAGGGATCAATCCAAGAAGAAGATATAATAATTTTAAATATTTAAGCACTCAACATAGGAGCACCTCAATACATAAGGCAAATGCTAACAGCTATAAAAGGGGAAATCGACAGTAACACAATAATAGTAGGGGAACTTCAACATCCCCACTTTCACCAACAGACAGATCATCCAAAATGAAAATAAATAAGGAAACACAAGTTTTAAATGATACATTAAACAAGATGGACTTAATTGATATTTATAAGACATTCCATCCAAAATCAACAGAATACACTTTCTTCTCAAGTGGTCATGGAACATTCTCCAGGACAGATCATATCTTGGGTCACAAATCAAGCCTTGGTAAATTTAAGAAAATTGAAATCATATCACGTAACTTTTCTGACCACAACGCAATGAGATTTGGTACTAATTACAGGAAAAAAACTGCAAAAAATACAAACACATGGTGGCTAAACAATACACTACCAAATAACCAAGAGATCACTGAAGAAATTAAAAAATACCTAGAAACAAATGACAATGAAAACACGACTACCCAAAACTTATGGGATGCAGCAGAAGCAGTTCTAGAGGGAAGTTTATAGCAATATAATCCTACCTCAAGAAACAAGAAACATCTCAAATAAACAACCTAACCTTACATCTAAAGCAATTAAAGAAAGAACAATAACAAAAAAAAACCCCCATAGTTAGCCTAAGGAAAGAAATCATAAAAATCAGATCTGAAATAAATGAAAAAGAAATGAACGAAATAATAGCAAAGATCAATGAATCTAAAAGCTGGTTCTTTGAGAAGATAAACAAAATCAGCCAGACTCACCAAGAAAAAAAGGGAAAAGACTCAAATCAACAGAATTAGAAATGAAAAAGGAGAAGTAACAACTGACACTGCAGAAGTACAAAATATCATGAGAGATTACTACAAGCAACTATATGGACAACCTGGAAGAAATGGACAAATTCTTAGAAAAGCACAACCTTCTGAGACTGAACCAGGAAGAAATAGAAAATATAAACAGACAAATCACAAGCACTGAAATTGAAACTGTGATTAAAAATCTTCCAACAAACAAAAGCCCAGGACCAGATGGCTCCACAGGTGAATTCTATCAAACATTTGGAGAAGAGCTAACACCTATCCTTCTCAAACTCTTCCAAAATATAGCAGAGGGAGGAACACTCCCAAGCTCTTTCTATGAGGCCACCATCACACTGATACCAAAACCAGACAAAGATGTCACAAAAAACAAAAACTATAGGCCAATATCACTGATCAATATAGATGCAAAAATCCTCAACAAAATACTAGCAAACAGAATCCAACAGCACATTAAAAAGATCATACACCATGATCAAGTGGGGTTTTCTCCAGGAATGCAAGGATTTTTCAGTATACACAAATCAACGTGATACACCACATTAACAAATTGAAGGATAAAAACAATATGATCATCTCAATAGATTCAGAAAAAGCTTTTGACAAAATTCAACACCGATATATGATAAAAACCCTCCAGAAAGTAGGCATAGAGGGAACTTTCCTCAACATAATAAAGGCCATATATGACAAACCAAAGACAACATCGTTCTCAATGGTGAAAAACTGAAACCATTTCCTCTAAGATCAGGAAAAAGACAAGGTTGCCCACTCTCACCACTATTATTCAACATGGTTTTGGAAGTTTTAGCCACAGCAATCAGAGAAGAGAAAAAAGAAAAGGAATCCAAATTGGAAAAGAAGAAGTAAAGCTGTCACTGTTTGCAGATGACATGATACTATACACAGAGAATCCTAAAGATGCTACCAGAAAACTACTAGAGCTAATCAATGAATTTGGTAAAGTAGCAGGATACAAAATTAATGCACAAAAATCTCTTGCATTCCGATACACTAATGATGAAAAATATGAAAGAGAAATTAAGGACACACTCCCATTTACCATTGCAACATAAAGAATAAAATACCTAGGAATAAACCTACCTAAGGAGACAAAAGACCTGTATGCAGAAAACTATAAGACACTGATGAAAGAAATTAAAGGTGATACAAACAGATGGAGAGATATACCATGTTCTTGGATTGGAAGAAGAAACATTGTGAAAATGACTACACTACCCAAAGCAATCTACAAATTCAATGCAATTCCTATCTAACTACCAATGGCATTTTTCACAGAACTAGAACAAAAAATTTCACAATTTGTATGGAAACACAAAAGACCCCGAATAGCAAAAGCAGTCTTGAGAAAGAAAAACAGAGCTGGAGGAATCAGGCTCCTGGTATTCAGACTATATTACAAAGCTATAATAATCAAGACAGTATGGTACTGGCACAAAAACAGAAATATAGCTCAGTGGAACAGGATAGAAAGCCCAGAGATAAACCCATGCACATATGGTCGCCTTATTTTTGATAAAGGAGGCAAAAATATATAATGGAGAAAGACAGCCTCTTCAATTAGTGGTACTGAGAAAACTGCACAGCTACATGTAAAAGAATGAAATTAGAACACTCCCTAACACCATACACAAAAATAAACTCAAAATGGATTAAAGACCTAAATGTAAGGCCAGACACTATAAAACTCTTAGATGAAAACATAGGCATAACACTCTCTGACATAAATCACAGCAATGTCCTTTTTGACCCACCTCCTAGAGAAATGGAAATAAAAACAAAAATAAATAAGTGGGACCTAGTGAAACCTTAAAGCTTTTGCACAGCAAAGGAAACCATAAAGAAGACGAAAAGACAGTCCTCAGAATGGGAGAAAATATTTGCCAATGAAGCAACTGATAAAGGATTAATCTCCAAAATTTACCAGCAGCTCATGCAGCTCAATATCAAAAAAACAAACAACCGAATCCAAAAATGGGCAGAAGACCTAAATAGACATTTCTCCAAAGAAGATATACAGATTGCCAACAAACACATGAAAGGATACTCAACATCACTAATCATTAGAGAAATGCAAATCAAAACCACAATGAGGTATCACCTCACACCTGTCAGAATGGCCATCATCAAAAAATCCACAAACAGTAAATGCTGGAGAGAGTGTGGAGAAAAGGGAACCCTCTTGCACTGTTAGTGGGAATGTAAATTGATACAGCCACTGTGGAGAACTGTATGGAGGTTCCTTAAAAAACTAAAAATAGAACTGGGTCTGACAACCCAGTAATCCCACTACTGGGCATATGTCCTGGGGTGACCATAATTCAAAAAGAGACATGTATCACAATGTTCATTGCAGCCCTATTTACAATAGCCAGGACATGGAAGCAACCTAAGTGTCCATCAACAGATGAATGGATAAAGAAGATGTGGCACATATATACGATGGAATATTACTTAGCCATAAAAAGAAATGAAATTGAACTATTTGTAGTGAGGTGGATGGACCTATAGTCCATCATACAGAGTGAAGTAAGTCAGAAAGGGAAAAACAAATACCATATGCTAACACATATATATGGAATCTAAAAAAACAACAAAAAATGTTCTGACAAACCCAGGGGCATGACAGGAATAAAGACGCAGATGTAGAGAATAGACTTGAGGGCACAGGGAGGGGGAAGGTTAAGCTGGGACGAAGTGAGAGAGCGGCATGGACATATATACAGTACCAAATGTAAAATAGATAGCTAGTGGGAAGCAACCACATAGCACAGGGAGACCAGCTCGGTGCTTTGTGACCACCTAGAGGGGTGGGATAGGGAGGGTGGGAGGGAGATGCAAGAGGGAGGTGATATGGGGATGTATGTATACGAATAGCTGATTCACTCTGTTATACAGCAGAAACTAACACAACATTGTAAAGCAATTATACTCCAATAAATATGTTTAAAAAAAATAAAATAATAATAATAAAAGAAAATATCGATCTATTTCTATTTTATTGTGTTTTTTTAAAATCAAGAATTGATCTTTCCTTCTCATAGATGAATCATTTCAATACGATGAATCATTTAATTGATTTTTTAAAGTTAAGCCATCCTTGCATTCTTAGAATGAATTCCACTTGGATAGACTTTACTTTTAAGTGCTGCTAATTCTGTTTACTAATATTTTATTTAGGATTCTAAAATTGATATTCATAAGTGAAATTAGTTTGGCATTTTCTTTTTATGTTCAATTTTCACTGAGGTTTAGTCTTAATAGATTTCCTGATTCATTTAAATAATTGGGTTTTTTTCCCTTTTTCAATTTCTAGAACAGAGTAATTTATATTTGAATTATTTGTTTTTAAAGCAGGTAAAATTCTTCTGTGAAACCATTTGGCCTAGTGCATTTGGGGATATAACTCTTTGATGACTTGCTCCATTTTTCCATGGATTATCATTACATTTAGAATGTTTTTTGTCTTCTGGAATTAGAAAATTCTATAGCCATTCCGCTTCAAATTTGTCTTCATAGAGTTAAGCAAATGGTTTTAATGGTTAATCTTGTCTCTGTGTCAGTTCCTCTTTATTATTTCTTATTCTGTATATATTTGCCTTCTAAATGTGCTCCTTATTGGAGCTGTCAATGTATCTGTCTTATTGTTGCCTTTTAAACCTTTTTTGGATCTTAATTATCTACTGTTATTCTATTTTCTAAATCATTAAATTATTCTTTCAAATGACTTTGCTACCTTTTCCTTCTGCTTTCCTTAAGTTAATTTTGTTATCCTTTTCTAACTATGTGGCTTAGGTGCTGTGTTCTCATTCTTGTTTATTGAATTTAAGGTGGAGCATTTAAGGCTATACACTTTTCCTCTGGCACTTCTAGGCTGCTCCCACTGCCCCTCTAACCCCATACAGCAGGGGAGTTTTGTTTTCTAATTCTGTTGTTATTTTCTTTTTTTTTTTTTTTTGCCATACGCGGGCCTCTTACTGTTGTGGCCTCTCCCGTTGCGAGCACAGTCTCTGGACGCGCAGGCTCAGCGGCCTTGGCTCACTGGCCTAGCCGCTCCGTGGCATGTGGGATCTTCCCGGACCGGGGCACGAACCTGTGTCCCCTGCATCGGCAGGTGGACTCTCAACCACTGCGCCACCAGGGAAGCTCTATTGTTATTTTCTACCTCACTGTACTAATGATCTGAAAATGATGTCTGGGGCTCATTTCAGCAGTACATATACTAAAAATGATGTCTGTACTTTTGAGGGGGAGATTTACTGAGGTTTAATGTATAGCCTTACACATGGTCAATTTTTGGAAAGGTCTCATGGGCACCTAAAGGAAAACTGTAGCAGAGTTGTTGTCTCTCTGTCTCTTTTTGTCATAGGTATGTCAACTTTGTTAATGATATTATTTAGGTCTAATTTATTCATATTTACCTTTTATCTACTTACTCTGCCAAACGGAAAATAAAGTAAAATCTTCTCATACATTTTGTTGTTTTGCATTTGCCTGCTACCTTATTAATTAATTAAGGATCTAGAGTTGAGATCATCCTGGATTATCTGGGTGGGCCTTAACCTCAGTAACAAGTGCTCTTAAGAGAAAAGAAGACACACAGAAGAGAAGGCAATGTGAAGACAGAGGCAGAGATTGAAATGATGTGTCTGCAAGTCGAGGAATGTTGTCAGTCACCGGAAGCTGGAAAAGGGAAAAAACATATTCTTTCCTAGGATCTCTAGAAGGAACCAACCTGCCAACAGTTAAATCTCAGAGTTCTGGATTCCAGAACTGTAAGAGAATACATTCCTTTGTTTCCAGGTCCCCCCCTCCACCCCGTTTACAGTCATTTGTTACAGCAGTCACAGGAAACTAATAAAACCAGTGTAAATCCTGCCTCCAGGGGTATGTGACTTTGAACTAGTCTCTGAGATGCAGTGGAAGGAACTGAGCTGGAAGAAGGTGTGACAGGATTCAAATCTCTGCAGAGTTGTTGTAAAACACTATGCTGTGTGTGGCCACAGAGGACAGGGCTAAGATTGAGGGGGCAAGTTTGGGCCTCAGGGAAGAAAAAGGCTTTCTGAAAGTCAGAACAATCCAGACCTGGAACGGTGCCTGGCTTGAGTGGTTGCAGGGGCCCTGCTGCTGAAGATGTGGAAGGAAAGGCAAGGACCCCCTGCATCGTGAATAGGAAGACCACAAGGCTGGAGTCAGAAAGACCTATTCCTGCT
>NW_006780610.1:3015541-3032362 GCF_000442215.2 Lipotes vexillifer | reverse complement strand
CTGCTGCTTACTGCTGGTGACATCTGGCAAATGACTTAAAGTTTCTGAACCTCGGGAATCTCACCCATAGTATAGGGCTAATAGAGCAGTGAGGGTTGTTGTGAGGATGAAGTGAGAATTACAGTTCTGGGAGCACTTACTAAGTGCCAGGCAATCCGCTAAGCACCTCCACTTGTGTTAACTCATTTAGAGATGCTGAGTGTAGTGACTGGTACCTAAGTGTTCAACAAATGACACCTATCATGATTTTGTTGTGGTGTTTTTAATGTCATGCTAAAATATTCTTGACCTGAAGGTGTCCTATAGATTGAATTTAGGGAATCCACACTCCCACCCCTCTTCAAGGTGCATGCACAAGTTGGGGTGTGCTTTTCTGGAGCATGGATCCACAGCTATCTTCTGAGTTTCAAAGGGAGCAGTGACCCAGAAAAGCACAGAATATCTACAGTAGAGGGAATTGGCCTCTCGGCCTAAGGGATCCCTTCCAGCCTGGAACTGAATGAGATGGAGCAAAGCCTGCTGCATTCAAATGTGTGCCCAGCACCAAATGAGCCTGGGTGTTCTGTCTGATGCAGGGACCCTGCTGCCTCCCATGAGATCTTCCTCTCTGCTCACTGCGGCCTGGGAGTGATAGGCAAATTTTTGGTGGGGGAAACAGTACGAGAGGACAAAAAGAAAATGTACAATTTTGATGCACAAGGGGCAATTTCTACAGACAATCCATGGTGCGCACAAACGCCCACCAACTCCAGCGGCTCCACCTGAAGCCCAAAGAGCATCACTTTCCATTCTCGTCTGAGATAATAAGTTGGAGAGACGCTTCATATTTCAAATCAAAACTATTTTCCAACTAGAGGAAAGCGGAAACTTTTCAGGCAAATTTCATATGCAGTAACACAATTTCCTCCTGTTCCACTTCTTTTTTCACCTAATACATGATAAATATTCAAGATCTCCTTGAGGAAGCGTGAGCAGAGAGTTGGAGGGGGTAAGGGGGATTGGGGGGGATCGTCACGGATGCTGGGTGGAGGCAGCCAGCGGTCCTACAAAGGTCCTTCTCCTTCAACCCCTGCCCGGTACCGGCCTCAGCTCTGCTGGGTACCGCCACTGTCCCTGGTACAGCCCTCACTCCTATAGGAATTAGCCCTGGCAGGGCTTGGGGCAATAACTGAAAACTAGTATTATCTTAATGGCTGTCCCCAGAATTCTTCTCAGGCAAAAACTATGTTCACTGCGAAGATGCCTGGAAGAGGTACTTGGTATAGAAGGTGAGACCCAACACAGATATTAGTAGGAGGTTTAGTCATTTGGAGGCTTCCTTTTTCAGGGGTTAGAGGTCAGAGGACAGGTATAAGGGGACACAAGAGAAAGAAGCCTCACCAAGAGGGATCTGTGGGCCCCAGCAGCATGGTAGAAGGTTGATGACAGAAGAAAGGTGGTTGTGTTTGGGAACAGAGAGAACATCCCTTCTGCCAAGAGATAACATAGCTATAGCTCTTCTGCACTGAGCACTGGCCACTTGCCCAGTACTGAGCTAATGCTTTACCTACAGCATCACTATGAGGTGGGAACTATTATTATTCCCATTTTACAGACACAGAAACCAAGTTCAGAGAACTTAAGTACGCTGCCTGAGATCATGCTGCTAGCAAAGTAAAACGTGAGATACCATTACACACCCACGGAATGGGACAATTGAAAAGATTCACCATACCAAGTGTTGGTGCGGGGGAGGCTTTGGCACTCTCACGCACTGTTGGTGAAAGTGTATAATGGCACAACCACTTTGGAAGGCTGGCCGTTTCTAATAAATTGAAACATACACTTACCCTATGATCCACAATTCCACTCAGTTTTTTACCCAAGAGAAATGAACACATATGTCCACAACAAGTGGACAAGAATGTTCATAGCAGCTTTCTTCATTAGAGCCCCAAACTAGAAAACACCAAATGTCATCAACAGGTGAATGGATGAATACCTTGGGTATAAACAAGGGAAAACTGCTCCGCAACAAAAAGGAGCAAAATACTAATACACAAAATGTGGATGAATATGCTGAGCAAAAGAAGTCAGTCACAACTGTGCATACTGTGAGATGACGGTGACAGAAAGCAGATAAGTGGCTGCCCACTGGGGGCAGGTGAGCAGGGATTGATGGCAAAGGGGAACGAGGGTGATGGAAATGTCCTATATGTTGATGGTGGTGGTAGTTCCATGGGTGTAGACATTTGTCAAAACCCATCAAACAAACACTGAAAATGGGTGAATTTTATTGCATATAAATTAAAACTCAGTAAGGTTTCTTTAAAAAAAATCCAAGGTGCTCATCATGCCTGTATGATCTGACCCCGATTCTCTCCCCCACCTCTCCCATGTCTCTCCCCCTTACCCCTTCTTTCTGGTCATACCAGCCTCCCTGCTATTCTTCACATCATTTAAGTACATTCCCATCTTTAGGGATTTGCCCTTGATGTCCCCACTGCCTGCAATGCCCTCCCTGCAGACGTCCACATGACTCACCCCCTCACCTCCTTCAGATCTCTGTTCAGAAGTTACCTACCATCATGGCCGGCTCTAGACCAGCACCACATCCACACACCACACACAAGCGCGCGCACGCACACACACAAAATAACACCCAGCCCATAATTCCCTAGCCCTTTACCCTCTTTCTTTTCCATAGTGCAAATCACATCCTGATATATTATACTCGTGTTGGTTTACTGTCTGTCTCTCCTAATAGAGTAACCCTCCATGACACCTGGGACTCCATCATGACTGACAGTTCTCGGAGGGTTAGAACAGTGCTTGGTGTGTAGTAGACAATCATTCCTTACTGAATGAATGAATTAGACCCTTCTATCAAGCTTTCCACACTGTTCTTCCCCTAAAAAAGAAAAAAGAGAGAAAAAAAATCTATTAGTATCCAAAAATTCTCTCTCAGAGATGTACCCACTCTACCACGAAACAGTCTTTTCCTCTGAAAATTAATAATACTAATAGAATATTTTACTTCTGAGTTTTATCAGTTGCCTTTGGGTATTTCCCCCACACTCAGTATTACACCCACCCACCCCCTCCAAGACCACTGAATGGATATTTGTCCTGCATTTGTGTAACTAGGGAACCCCCATTATGGTTTATCACAGGATATTGAATATAGTTCCCTGTGCTATAAAGTAGGACTTTTTTGTTTATCCATTCAACATCCTGTGATAAACCATATTGGAAAAGAATGTAAAAAAGAATGTATGTATATGTATAACTGAATCTCTTTGCTGTAGAGCAGAAATTAACACAACATTGGAAATAAACTATACTTAAATTAAAAAAAAAAAAAAACGGAAAAAGAGAAGAACCTCCAAAACCAAGAACAATTTTTCCAAGGTAACTTCTATCTTTGACACCAGAGACTGGTAGGAACTTTTAAAACCTGCAGAATCTCTCTACAGTATTTTTGTTCTACCTCACTGATCACATGTATATTATGTATATTTATTTATTTATTTACATAATTGAGATTTTACAGCATGATGACATCTAGTTCAGTATCCTGCTTTTTCTCATTTAACATTAGAGAGTAAGTATTTTTCCATGTTATTAAAAGTTGTTGGAAAATATAAATTATTAATGGTTAGGGAATGTTGTACCATATAAATGTACCACAGTTTATTTAACCACTCTCTTACTGTGGAATATTTAGGTTGTCTCTTTTTTTAAAAAAAAAAAATTCTATTATAAATAATGAATGTCATTGTGTATAACTTTTGGCCTGAATTTCTGAGTATTTCCTAGAGGCAGAATCCTAGCCCTGAGGGATATGGTTTTTTTGTGTTTTTTTTAAAGGTTTTAATACATAGTCCCAACTTGTATTTCAAGGTTTCAATACCTAGTCCCAACTTGTTTTTCAGAAAAGAGATGCCAATTTAAATGACCTACAATAGAATATGAGAGTGCTATGTAGCTTCATCCTTGCTGGCATTGAGCATTACCATTTCTTAAATCTTTGCTGATTTGGTGGATAAAATGCTATTTTTGTCTTAATTTAAATTTCCTTGATTACTGGTAAAGTGGAACATCTTTTTACATGTTTATTGACTATATTTTAATCTTCTGTGAATTGTTTATGCTATTTTCTCATTTTGTAATAGAAGAGGTAGAGTTAATGAATTGTCAGAGCCCTCGGTAGAAAATAGTGATATTAACTTTTTAAGTTATACTTGTTGAAAATCTTTGTTTGCCTTTATTTATTTATTTAGGCCATGCCTCATGGCTTGCAGGATCTTAGTTCCCCAACCTGGGATTGAGCCAAGGCCCCGGCAGTGAAAGCGCCAAGTCTTAACCACTGAACCACCAGGGAATTCCCCACTGCTTCCTGAACTATATACACCTTTAACTCTCTTTACAGTTGTAGATGTTGCTTTGTTTTTGAAGACCTTCCCCTTCCCAGGATGGCTTAAAACCCTGCTGAGTACCAGGAACATTGCATAAACTATCTCCTGCCACCCTCACTTTGTAACTTTTTATTATGTAAAATTTTGAACATATACAGGAGAAGAGAAAAGAAGTATATTGATTTTAGGATTTGCTTCAAGATAATCTGGATGGGGGGGACACAGGGGAAGTCATAGATCCAATGAGAGGGGCCATGAGCTGATGACCATTGTCACTGGAGGTTCTTTTTACTTTTGTAAGATGATGTGACCTGGTTGACACCTCAGGGAGCCAAAGGACAGCCATTTCCTGGCCCCTTTCCTATGACAGGCACTGCCCTGGGAGCCTTGCATCATCCCTTTGATCCCTACGTTCACACTTGGAGGAAGGACTCATTAGTCCCATTTTACAGGTGAAGACATTGAGACAAATGGACGAATCATCCAAGGTCACATGAGTGGGAAGTGCAGAACCAGGATCTGAACTCAGATCATCCTGACTCAAGTTTTGTGTTTTTCTCACTGGGCCATCCTATGTCCTTGGAGGCAGGAAATTAAATGGAAGGGAAGATAGACTTCTCTGATAGAGCTTGGCTTACTCCCAGGTTCCTCCCAGGCATACTTTCAGGAGAAGGGCTCCGATTAGAAATTAAGATGATTTTTTTAAAAAATAAAAAATGTATGCAGCATGGTCACTATATTTAATAATACTGTATTGCATATTTTAAAGTTGCTAAGAGAATAGATCTTAAAAGTTCTCATCACTAGAAAAATATTTCTGTAACTATGTATGATAGATGTTAACTAGACTTATTGTGTGATCATTTTGCAATATATACAAATATCGAGTCATTATGTTGTATAGCTGAAACTAATAGAATGTATGTGTTAATTGTGCCTCAATCTTTTAAAAAAGAAAGAAGTGCAATACTTCTCGTTCAGCTGACTTTAGGGACCATGGTTCAGGCCCGCTACTCATTCATTTCATCAGTCCTTATTTCAGCAATCATTTTTAAGCACCAACAGTATGCCTAGCACCAACAGTATACCAACAGTAAGCACCATCCTATGCTAGGATGAGAACTTAATTAAAAATTAAAAGGACAGACAAATTAGAAGAGTCCAACACCAGCAATACTATCCATCAGAGTCACCCCACCCAAAATGGTCCCCTGGACCTTACATCACAGACATTTGGTCAAGAACTTTCTTCCTAACACAACAGTTAGATTCACATGCCCAGTGTATTAGTCAGCTAGTGCTGTAATGATGATGCTGCATAATGAGCCCCAAATTTCAGTGGCTTACGACAGCAAGCACATATTTCTCCCTCATGTCTGCAGGTTGGTTTCTGGGGCCACTGCTCCATCTCTTACTCCTGGGATCCTCATCTTTCTATCTTCCCAAATATATAAATTCATCAGTATAGAACAGTCTGGCACACAGACCCAGATTTTGATGATACCACAAGTATTTTCAAGACACTGAAGCACTATATGAGTTTGAATCCTTATTAACAGTACCTAAGTGGCTATTAGGTCTGGAAAGCTGAGGTAGGGATGAGACTGGGGACACAATTCCCAGTTCCCTGGTTGTGACTCCTCCTTTGTCTCTTTCACTCAGAAACCATGTTGGAATTTGAAAAAGTGAGAGTGTTATCAGGATGGTGAGGACCTTGAACCTGCTCTGCGTTATCTCTTTTTTTTTTTTTCAATAAATCACCCACAGCCATGGTACCATATTCTTCACCAAAAATCCCTCATGGTACATCCTACCACTGAGAACTGCTAAATTACACGGCAGTGGGTAGGAATGGTAAGTCTGCTAGCTATTTGGACAGCATATATTAGTTGAGCATCTACTATGTGCCAGGCACAGGGAAGATCCTGCTCTCAAAGGTCCATGTTCTAGGGTGGGAGGAGGGGGAGATAGGCAACAAATGAATATATTTTTAAAAGACAAGTGCACTACATTCAAGGGAAATAAAGTATTACCATGGGCAGAGTGAGAGCAGGCACATCAGTGCAGACCTATCTGAGGAGAATGATTAGAGCTGAGTCTTGAAAGGCCAGGAGTCAGCTGTGCACGTCTAGAAGAGCGTTCCAGGCAGAGACCTGCAGGGACAAAACTTGAAACAGAAGCAGGTTTGGAACAGAAAGAAGGCCGCCTGGCTAGAGCAAAATGAATGAGGGAGGTGAGGTGGAAAGAGGGCCTTGGAGGTCTGGAGGAGGCGTTGGGAGTTTCCTCTAAGGCAAATGGGAGACCCTAAATGTTCCACAGGGGATGTCATGATCTGACATTCTCTCTCTGCCGGCCCCAGGGACCACCCCATAGCACTGGCTCACCTGGCTGACTGCATTTTCCATGGCCTCTCCCCCGATTGCACCTCCAAAGAGGATGAGCCCCAGTGGTCCAAGGGAGCCAGCAGCTGTGCTTTCCTGCCAGAATTTCCAAGCTTCCATGTGCGATGGAAGCCACAGTATTTTACCTTCCAATCAGCACTTCAGCACACACAACAATCCAAATCCACATAGGTGACCGGAATGGTGAGAACAGCGCCAGGTACTGGGGCTCCAGCTCACGTGTCGACTGCCCCTAAGCCACCATCAGGCTCCAGTGGAATCTCCTGGGTCCTGTGGTTCTCCACCAGATGAAATTCTCTCAAGCATCACCACCACTTGACAGCTCCTGAAGGGAGCTCAGCTCTCACCTGAACCCCAGGAGGCAGCCAGGCCAAGGCGACCCATCCCCAGTCACAAGGGAGGAAACCGAGGCACAGAGAATGAAGTTTGAGGGCAGAGTCACAGAGGCCTAAAGAACAAATGCCAGGAATCAAACCCGAGACTTCTGGCCCCAAACCCTGTGCTCTCTGACCTCTTCCTCAGCTCCTGTAGTGGAAACAACCCCAAGGGAGCTTACCCAGTGCTAGGCACTGTCATGAGAGCTTTATACATATTAACATAAGAATCCCACGAGGCAGGTACTATCATTGTCCCCATTTTACAGATGAAGACACTGATACCTGGAGACAGTAAGTAACTTGCTCAAGGTCAGACAGAGCTAGAAAGTGGCAGGCCCTAGAATTGGACCAGAGAGTCTTCACCACTCTGCTGTGCTGCATCTGACACTTATTTGTGGAAAGGAGAGAGGGAAGGAGGGAGGAAGATGTGGATGAACACAGCACACTGCGTGTATATTAGTGGATACAGCTGCACGTAGGTGTATACACGCAGGTGCACCAGAGTGCCTGTAGGCAGGTGGGTGCGTGTGTGGGTCTGCCTTTGCATGAGGCTTTTGCTGAGGGTCTGTGTACCTGCTCTTTGTGAACATAAGCACATGTGAGCCTCTAGCTGTGTCTTTTTGTGTGTGTGTCCTCTCATAAGTGCAGGTGTGCACACAGGCACTGGTGTATTTACATGTGTCCATGCATATGGATGGACTGGTCAGCGTAGCTGTGCCCACGCACTCCCGTGTGTCAGGGGTGCAGGTATACTTTCTCATTGTGTGTGTGTGAGCTTGAGCATTTGCCCTTGCAGCTGGAAGTGGTTCTGAAAGCAGGCACACTGGCTTATTTACACACTGGTGTCTGTAGCTGTGTTGGTGCCCACAGCTGTGTTGGTGCCCAGGAGTGCACATCCCCCCCAGGGTCTGTTCTGCTCAGCCCACCTCCAGCCAGGGTTCCACGTGGGAGACCTAGGGAGCCCAGAAGTTATCGGAGCTTCCCTGCAGAGTCCAGTTCTGCACCAGCCTCCTCAGAAACTCAGCAGAAAAGCAGTTTTGAAAGTGGAAAGATCGATACGTTCATTCCCTAAACCGTGAATTATTTCTCCCTTCGTTCTGGTGGGTTTGGAAGCTGCCTACAGCCGTTTGGAAAGATGCTGCGTGCAACCCAGTGCAGCCTGCATGTGATCCAGTGCCCAAGGTCAGGGGAAGGTCAATTCCAGGTGAGCCTCTCAGAGATGCCACTGCCAGCAGCCTGGGAAGTATGGGCTGCTTCCACTCCGCCTCAACCCTGGCCCTGCTCAGCCTGAACCCACCTCTGCTGGCAGCTTCCAGGGAAAAGGGAGGGAGGTTCCGCAGAGTGAGGGTCCTGGGGAGAGGGGACAGAGCGCTTGGCCAGGGCTGTGAGGTCAGAGCCTGAGTGCGGACACTGAACCCTCCTGCTTTGTTTCAATGGGCCTGTGGTTTATAATTCCACACCTGCATTGAGTATCTCCAAATAGGAAATCCAGGATGGTACTGTCTTCTGAAGGGGTGGCTGGTTAGACCATGTTCCACTGGTTGTTCTGCCTCGGCTTGCATAAATTCAGGGGTGGGCAGCTCACCACCTTCTGAAGCCACTGGTTCTTATTGGACAGCTGTTAAGAAGTGAGGGCATTCAGTATTTCCTGATCTACTGTGTGCCCAGCACAAGGCCAGGTCCTGGGGTACAGAGGAATGTGGCACAAGACCCGCATCCTCCTGGACTCACAGCACAGCAGAGGAGAGGCCCAGCCCTATTTGATCCCTCTCACCATCCTGTTCGCATCTCAGCAGCTGTTCAGCCTCGTGGCTCCTCTAGCCCGGGACAGCCCTGCAAAAGTGTGCATACTCTTCTTCCTCTAACCAAATACCTCCATTACTTTTACAGCTCCTCAAAGGCTGGGACAGAGAAATTTGTCTCCAATTCTCTCATCACATCCCTACCCTCACCCCCCACCTCACCCCCCATTGCCTCCTCTCCATCCCTTTGCTTCCCAAGAGACCCCCATAGGCAGAGGTAGTCATCCCTATGGGTTTGGCAAGGCTTTGGAATCCAGGCAGTTCTCAGGCTCCGGAGGCCAGATGCTGGGAAGAGAGAAAAGAAAGGAGTGCCTAGACACCTTCTCCAGGTAAGGCAAGGCTCCTGGGGCAGGCTGGGCCTCTCCAACTCAGGAAATCCCTGGACTCTCAGCCAAAGACAGAACGTAAAGTTCTGTGTCGATACCAGTGTGAAGGTCACGTTTTACAACAACGACAGGACCAAGTGTCTGGCTAAAATGACGGTGGGAGATGGAGCGAAAAAGCAGAAGATTCATAGGGAGAGAGAGGCAGGGAGGCCGACAGAGAGTCCGACAGAAATAAAGACACAAAAATGTGCACAGAACAGAGAGATTAAGAGAGAAATACAGAGGCATAGGGAGAGTCACAGCAACAGAGTCTCAGAGAGAACAAAGATGAGAGGTACAGAGATCAGTACAGATAAAGACGATTCTAGAGACGGGGAGAGATGCTCATGGATTGCGTGAGCAGCTACAGGAGCAGGAAAAGGTGCCCAAGACCCAGAAAGCCAGGAAGACAAGCAGAGAGGCACGACTACATAACACCCATACTTTCTTAATACTTTCTTACTGTTCTCTTCCCTAATTCAAAAAAAAGAAGAAAGAGATTTGATTTGAGGTCACTTGCAGTAAAGATCCATGTGCAATAAATGGTGACTACAGAAGTAAAAATTCAAAGGCAAACTATTATGGAAAAAAAGAAAAATAACGATACCAAAGACCTAGGTGTAAAAACTGTTAGCTGAATGGTCTGTAGTAAACCACTCAGTTTAACGCCCTTGTGAACCTACCTCCTCTTGATTCTGGGTTGTCCCCATGACCTGTTTTCAACCAGTAGGATGTGGTGGACGTGCCAGTTCGGAACCTAGGCCTTAAGAAGTCCTGGCAGCTTCTGTTTTTGGGTGCTCTGGGGGAAGCCAGCCACTGAGTGAGAGGCTGACTGCACTGAGGCCAGCTTGCTGCTGTGAGGATGCCCCAGCTGACCATGTGGAGAGGCCACATGGAGAACAGAGGCACTCAGACCGGAGTGAGAACCAAGAATCAGGAGAAAATAATAAAAGAGTTGTGTGTTAAGTCATTACATTTTAGGGTAGTTTATGATTCAGCAATAGATAAATACTGGGTTAATACAGTACCACTAAGTCAATCCAGTGGATTCCATCATTCTCTGACTGATGGATGATGTGGAGACTTAGAGTATCGCTTTCCTCTGAAGAATCACAAATGATACCCTCTGATGGTAAAATCAGCAAAGGTCCACCACCAACAACAAACTTGAAAGAATACTGTCACGTGCACTCACCAGCTGGAGGATGGCAAAGACAAGTCTGCTGCTGAGCGCTGATTGGTTGATTGGTTGATACAGACAATCAGAGCTGTTTTTTATTAGCATTTACCATATGCCAGTTTATCCCACTTTATAGATGAGAAGACTGAGGCTTAGGGATGTGAAATGACTGCCCGAGGTTTTACAGCCAGCACTCATCAGGGCCGAGATCTGAGCCCAGACTCCACCTTTGGGCTGTTAGTGCCCAACTAAATCAAGCAGAATAAACTAATCCCCATCCAGGAGCTCTCAATTCAGAGCCACCTTCTGCTTTTCAGAGACTCAGAAGCCTAAATGCTCACCAGACCCTCTTGTCCAGGGGAAGGGGGAGAGGATGGGCAGTCCTCTCACCGTCCCTTAGTGTGGGCTGACTCCTTGATGGGGTCCTTTATCCAGATCAGACCCCCGAGGGGATGAGTCCAGGTGAGCCTCCACACCAGGACCTGCGTCAACCTTGGCCCCGAGCACCTGTCAAGTGCACCAGCAGTCCCACGCCTGCTGGCTCCCCTGCAAGGCCCGGAGGAATCGTTTGACCCTGAAACTGGTTCCAGGAATACTTTTGCTCCCATTATTCTACTGCCTTCCCTGACAACCCCCGCTCCTCCCCCAGCACTTTTTTTTTTACACTAAACTTTCTCTGAATTCACCTGATTTTTCCCATCTCCTTTACATTCTTTATGGCAATGGAGAAATAATCACCGCTTCTCCGGCAGGGTGATGGGAGTGTGCAGTATTAACTGTAAATCAGGCAGAAATTGGTGGACGGGGAAGGGTTTGATGAGGTGCAGAGACATTATATCATTTTAAAGCGCTTTTCTGGTCTCCAGTAATCCCCATGTAAATGAAAAGGAGATGACGTGCTCTCTCTCTGAGGCTGCCTTGAGGAACACAGAGAAAATGCTCCTGGCAGGACACAGGGCAGACCAAGGCCGGCTGGGGCCTGATGGTGGGGAGGCAGACATGCCCGGGGCTGTGCCCCCAGCCCCTCCAAGCCAGGCTGGGCACACACCTCAGACCTGAATAATCCTGGCAGTGCTGTGACTTTTTGGAAGATGAGTACCTGAGGCTACAGAGCAGGGAGGATAGAGCTGTGCCAACAGGCGGCAGGCCTGCATCAAACCCTCCACATCCTGTAGCCCAGTGGACTCAGCCAGAAGTGGTACTGGCCCCAAGGGGCATCTAGAATGTATGGGGACTTTGGAGACTTTGTCTGTTGCTGTCATGACTGGAGATACTAGAGAACTTTGTAGAAGCCAAAGATGTCAACATCCTATAATGCACAGAACACTCCCACGTAATGAAGAAAGGCCCCTTCCAAAATGACACTAGCTCCTCCAACCCATGCAGCCCTCATATAAAGAGCATGATTTTCCTGAAAAATGACTATCTATAAAGACCCATCACCAGAGAGGCCATCTCACCAGGGAAAGGTTCATGCCCTCCTGGGTTCCTTTAAATTTAAGTCAATTAGTCTAGGTTTACTGACTGCTGGCTTAACTGAATTCAACTACCTATATTTCATCCAATCTAAGATGTCGCTGATCGTAAAGGGAATCATTGTTTCATATATTCATAAGAAAGGAAAAATGCTGTGACACAATGCTTTCTCATCACTTAGATGTTTACTTTCTACTGTTGAAAATATTATTTAATACTTCTTTAATTGTTAATATATATCAAGGAATATGATAAGTGCAAAGAATATTCTAAGTGCAATGAATTGTTCCAGTATTTCTAACCTTCCTATTCAGGATCCAACTCTCTGGATCATGTTTTCACTCAGAGTCATCAATGTCCGTGTTTTTCCACCCAGCATTGCCCTCTGAGACATCAAGAATGTAGATGATGCCGGGTTTCTTCAAAGAGCACTCCACTAGGATCTCTGGATTTTCTTCTGAGCTGGATACCCATTTTGCATTTGTGATGCTGACTCTTTCTTGATCTTTCCAGAAGGTGTCAACAGATGGTTTTTAAACAATAAACTTATTTCCTTCCTCAAACGGTTGCAGAATATTTTGTTGACTGACCCACCGAGTGACTGCTAGTGTCCAGTCGGGCTTCCCAGCATAACCACAAAGACTGCACTTGCTGAGTGAGTGATGGCTACATCACCACCCATGCCCAAAATGGGTCCCGATTACAGAGATGCTAAAATGGGAAAAAGTGGGAATCTTAGATGCCATCTATGTATAATATTAGGAAATTAGTTGGCCTATATGGATACATGCCCAGAGTTAGCATGCGTAGACACACCCGGGGAAGCTGCCTCAGAGACCCATGTCTGCAGACATGCCTGGGATGCCCATCCAGGGCAGCGTGTATAGATGTGCCTGTGTCATAGGGCTGGCAGATTCAGCAAATAAAAATACAGGACACCCAGTTAAATTTGGATTTCAGATCAAAACCAAATAATTTTTAGTATAAGTCCCAAATATTACATGGGAATATTCTTATACTAAAAAAAAGCGGGGAGGGGAGAAAGTATCTGAGATTTATCCTATATTTTATCTGGCAGACCTACTGTGGTACCTAACACAAAGCTCATATGTGCAGGACTTGGGTTCCTGCAGGACTCTGGCTGTCCTGCTGGCTCTCCCCTCGAGCATATGAGCTCAGGGTGTGAGTAAGGCAGGGATCAGGTGGTCTCACCTAAGCTCTCCTGACATGTTTATAACAGCCTAGAATCAGCCTCAGTTTGATTCATTTATCGCTCGTACTGCACTTGGTCAATGATAAGGTTGGGATAACAGGGAGGAGATGGGCCAGGCCCGGGGACCTGGGGGTCACAGCCCAATGCAAAGACAGACCTTCACAACCCAGGATCAGGCTCCAACAGAGACACCCAGCATGAAGCAATGACTGCCCAAGGGGCTTGGGGAGGCTTCCCAGACCAGGATGTATTTTGGACAAGCAGCGAAGTGGAAAGAGGTTTCTAGACGAGGGAATGATTTGTGCAAAGCAGCATAAATATGAAGGTGCCCAGGATCTCTAGGAAAAGAGGGAAGTTCAGTGTGCCTGGACCACGAGGTACCTTGGGAGGAAGTGTAGAGGGAATCAGGCTGGTCTTCTGGCTTTGTAACTTCATATCTGAGTGACCTTGGACAGTTAGGTACCACTCTGAGCCTCAGCTTTCCTAAACATCAAACAGACAAGTACTCAGCCTCAGAACTCCTAGGGCACCAAACAGTACGTTTGAAAAACACTTCTGAGGGCAGGAGGATTCATGAGGGGTTTCAGACATGAGATGCACATGATCAGATCTGTTTTAATAATCATAATAACAGTAATAGTTCTACCTACTGATGGAATACTTACTATATGCTAAGCACTTTGCTATTATTAAAAGTAATGAAAACAGAAGCTACCGTATAGGTACCACATACCATAATATCATGGCATTTGGTGCCAGACGTGGTGATAAGCATTTACTTGCATTATCTCATTTGGTCTCCACAACATCCCTTCAAGCCTGATTTTTATAATCCCCATGTCTCAGAAAATGAAACTGACACGCAACGCAATGACCAGTCTTGCCCAAAGTGGCACAGACATTGGTGGCAGAGCCAGGACCGAAACCAAGACTGCTGACATTTAGGCCCAGTTACAATTTCTCCCCGAGTAATTGAAACTCCTGAAAAGCCAAGGTTCCCTTGTGTAGCGTATTCTGCAGCCTACTCTGGGAGAAGGCAGAAGCCTTGCCTCTCCAACCACAAAGAGATGCTAGAATTAAAATCCCATGTGCATCCTAATTTCTGTGCATATTTTAAATGACAAATCAGGCTGTAATTAGTAAGTTCCTAACCCAAATTCAAGCCACATGCAGACAGGCTGTGATCAACATCCGCACAGAGGTCAGCTCAGCTCAGAGAACCAAGTGGCCGAACTGGAGGTCCCCAGGGGATGCAGCCTAAGGGACTAGAAGCAGGCGCCTGATTTCTCTGCCAAGTGCCTGCAATGATAGCAATTCTTTCAGCGCCACAGATTCCCAGGAAAGAGTCATCTGTAGTCCCGTTAAACTGACTAGGAATCACTTTCCCTGTTTCAGCATCATTCCTGAATCTCAGCAGTGAGTAAATTTGCTGGCCAGGCTTCCAAATCAACACGGACCTTAACTCTTCCACGATCATCCCAGATACTCCTGGCGGTCCTGGGGGTTTTGTTTCTGCCCTCTTCCCCTCTGACCACATTTGGTCATAGCGTATTACGTGGGTACAGTAGTGTCCGCTACTTTCAGGCCTCACCTTAGGGATGTTCTGAAAAAAACAGTTCAGGACATTTAGGGTCGTGAGGTCCCTCTGAAGCTTGGGTTGGCCTGGATGGTGGAAGAAGGCAGCCCCTGGGGTACCCATGATTGCCTGCCATGAGACAGGGCATCCTGCTTCCCCTGGCCTTGATGGTGTGATGGGTTCTCTATCACACCCAGCCCCTGGACACCTGCAGGGTACTCATCCTTGGCCCTTTCCTGGCGGTTTCTCACCTTCGTTGGTATATTTGTCGGTTCTTTGTCACAGCAACCTCAAAATCACAGGGGTTTACCACACACACATTTCTTTGCAAATTCATGGGTCTACAGGTCAACCTAGCCTTGGCTGATCTAGAGTGAGTTCACATAGACCAGGCTGGACCCAGGCTCGGGGTTGGGTTCAAGTCTCCCGGGCATGTTGCATTCTGGGGCCCAGGCTGAAGGGGCAGCAGCTGCACAGAGCATGCTCTTTCCATAGCAGATGACAGGGGCACAAGAAGGGCTGAGGAGAAACAGGAATGTGATCTAGGTCTCAGCTCCAAGCTGGCATATGATCACTGCTCTCCATATTCCAATGGCCAAAGCAAGTAATCTGACCCTGTTCACTGATCACCAGTGGGGCGGAGAAATATACACTGCCCACTGTGGTTGCAGGAACAGCAAAGTCCCATGACAAAGGGCGGGGATGTGTCATTCTAACCTGGGGAGGGACTAAGGAATTGGAGCAACAAAGACAGCGTCATTCAAGTTCCCGCCAGGACACCCATTCCTACGTTTGCAGCGGGACAGCCTGGCGCACCTGAGATGAGCAGTGAGCCGAACACCGAGGCTGTGACTCTGCACATCTGGAGCTGCTGTGGGAATGGGGGGTGGGGCTGCAGCTCCTTCCAGAGAGCATATGTGACCCCACTGTGACCCTGTGACCTCCCTGGAATCACTGAAACAGTAGAACAAACTTGAGCATGCGGATTTGCAGGCCCAGTGTCTGTGCCCCAGGTATCCTGACTTGTCCTGGAGAACCCAGTCTTCAAGGGGGCAGGCTCAGGCCCTCACCCTCCAGATCCAGAGTCTCACTGGGCTCCAAAAGGACTCAGATGTCTCAGCATCCCAAGCTATTCACAGCCCACCTCACAGACAGGATCTGCCAGACACCCCAGAGTCCTGGTCCAGAGACTCCACACCAGGCTGGGAAGGGTGCCTACGGGGCCTCTCACTGGAACCCTTATGTGCAGATGGGGAAACTGAGGCCCAAGAAAGAAAAAGCACCACAGAGCGTGAGTGGCAGGTCTCCCGGCCTCCCACCTCAGAGCTTTCCCGACACCCCAAGGAACCCAATGGCCCCAAGGCCATCCCTCTACTGACCTTGACTCTGTCCTGACTTGGACTCTTCAAGAGTCCTGGCAGAAGCTGCTGGGCCAGCTCGTCTGTTTCTATTGAGGGGAATGGCATTTTCCCAGAGAGGATGAGCTGGTGACGGAACCAGGGACAGGAGCTCGGCCAAGAAAGCCCAGGCCTGTACAAGGGCTGATGGAGAAGCGTCTGAGTCTCAGCATCCAGTGAGCACCCTCTGTTCTCGGGGCTGCCGGCTGACACGGCTGCTGAGCAGCTGGAAGGGAACAGGCTGGCTGGTCAGCTGCTGAATGAGCACCAGTTGGGTGTCAAGCACGCCAGGGCCAGCAGCTCCCCTCAGCTCCCCCACCAAACCCTCGGAGACCACTGCAGAGAGCCGAGGGGCAGAAGGCAGCTAACTGGTCCAGCCTGCCCGACAATCCCTTTCTGCACATTCTGATGCCCTGTCCGCCAGCTGCCTTTGCCTTCCATTTCAAGGGCTTGGAGAAAATTGCCCACATCTGCTGAGAGTTTTCCCGTAAACCCTGGGGTGTGAGGGGAGCTTATTTTCAAAGAGGCTCTGAGCAGGGACACGTTGGTGTGTTTCCCACAAGTGGTCCCAGGTGTCCTGACTGTGGAGAACCATGGGGACAGCCCTCCTACACGCTCCTTCACATTCCTGTTTGT
>NW_006780610.1:2989846-3015047 GCF_000442215.2 Lipotes vexillifer | reverse complement strand
TTCCTGCTTGTCCGTATTTTTAGACAAGAGTTTCCAAGTCACCCGTGAGCTAGTGAAACGTTTGCGTTGCCTTTTGCCTGGCAGCACCACTGTCCATTTAGGGCGGAAAGAAAAACTTAATAATACTTCATTTTTTCCACCCTTTAACCAGCAGAAACCAGACTTACGTTAGGGGAAGCAGGCGTGGATCTGAGCAATGGTGTGGGCACACGTGCACAGCTGTCCCGTGACCTTCGTTTCAAGTACACGTGACACACAAAATGTTGAACTTGGAGATGTGATGAAGGAAGGCTGGAATTTGTGTAACAGGTGTGGCTGAGATGATATTTTGAGATACGAATCTATCCAGTCTGTGGCTTTGCTCCCCTGTATTTTCCCAGCTCACTTCCACCCCCAAGCAAGTAGTCAGCACCATGCTTGCTGCCTCAGGGGAGAGATACAGCCGGCCAAAAACAGATAACCTGCAAATGTCTCTGGCCTTTGTGTTTCACAGGGGAAGAGGATTTCTCAGGGCCTGGACAGGAGTCCTGGACAGGAGCAGGAAGACAGCTGAGCTTTACTCTCTAGCCCATCCTCAGAGGACCAGATAGAAACCACCTTGCCCCCTTCTCCCCGTCCAGGGCAGGAAAGAGAGACAGACAGAAGGAACACCTGTTCTCATCAGCCCCTCCAGGAGGGTCACCCAGGCAGATAGAACTGTGAACAGCCCATAAATCAGCCCACCTCAAGCATGACCCGGAAACTGCAGAAAGCCACTGGACCATATAGGAAGACATAGAAGAGTGTTGTAGGGGACAAATGACCAGGAGCAAGAGGCCTATTCCTTCACCCTCCACCCCAATGCTTAGGCTCTGCCTAAGAGCCCAGGCAACTCTTTCCTGGGAGAGGAAATCCCAAAGGAAGACTGAGGTTGATTTCTACCCCCTCAAGCTCTATGAAATAAGGGTTCGGAGGCAAAAATTCAGTTTAGGGACTTCTCTGGCGGTCCGATGATTAAGACTCTGCACTTCCACCTCAGGGGACACGGGTTTGATCCCTGGTCGGGGAACTAAGATACCACACAGCAGTGGCCAAAACAATAAAATAAAATAGCTAATCGTAAAAAAAAAAAAAAATTCAATTTAGTAATAGAAAAAAAAAACTTTTAAGGAACTATGCCTTACATACGTGAATGGCTAGACATGCCATCTGTGACCTTAAGCTTTTTTATATCACCTTCTCAGAGGCCTTCCTTTGCCACCCTGTCTAAAATAGCTCTCACCCCCTATTCAGCCTCTATCCTCTTAGCCTGCCCTTTCTCACTAGCATTCATCATTGTCTGACATCGCATTATATATCTAAGTGTTTAGTCATTGTCCTTATTCATGAGGGCAGGGATGTTGTCTGTTTTGTTCACTATTGAACCTGAAATGCCTAGAAGGGGGCCTCGTACCCAGCAGTCTCAATAAACATGTTGAATGAATGAGCACATTGTGTGCTCAATGGTGACACCTGCTGGTAACTGGGATATTGCAGCCCAACTCTATTAAACCTTATCACTGCTTAAACAAAAGGAGGAGGTGCTTTTCCAGGTACTGTAAAAAAAAAATTGTTTTTTTTTTTTTTTTTTTTTTTTTTTTTTTTTTTTTTGCTTGAAACAACACAAATTTATTCTCTCATAGTTGTGGAGGCCAGAAGCTTGAAATCAAGGAGTCAACAGGCCACACTCTGTGAAGGCTCTAGAGAAGAATCCTTCCTTGCCTCTTCCAGCTTCTGGTGGCTCCAGGCATTCCTTGGCTTGTGGCTGCATCACTCCAACCTCTGCTTCCGTCTCTGTCTGACCTTCCACTGTGTGTGCTCTCCAGTTCCGTCTATGTCTTCTCCTCTTCTTAAAAGAGTCCTTGTGGGGCTTCGCTGGTGGCGCAGTGCTTGAGAGTCCGCCTGCCGATGCAGGAGACGCGGGTTCGTGCCCCGTTTTGGGAGGATCCCACATGCCGCGGAGCGGCTGGGCCCGTGAGCCATGGCCGCTGGGCCTGCGCGTCCGGAGCCTGTGCTCCGCAAATGGGAGAGGCCACAACAGTGAGAGGCCCGCATAACGCAAGGAAAAAAAAAAAAAAAAAAAGAGTACTTGTCATCACATTTAGGGCTCACCTGGATAATCCAGGATGATCTCATCTTCAGAGCCTTAGCTTAATTGCAGCTGTAAGACTCTTTATTCAAATAGGATCACATTCACAGGTTCTGGGTCACATGTCTTTTGGGGGCCACCATTCAACCAACAACAGGTGCATAGGAGAAATTTTTCTGGACCTATGATACATACTTACAAAGAAGCCTGGGGCTGGAGGTAGAAGAGAGGTGGGAGTGGAGCATGGGTCTAGTGAAGAAAAAGGGAACTTGAGGTGGGGCTTTTGGCCCTCAGACTGCAGCCACCAAGCCTCACATTCTGCAGGGCAGTCACCTGCCTTCAGTTTAATTCTCCTATTCTCCCTCTTTTATTTCAATTCCCTTCCCTCAATTTTTTATTGAATTTAAGCACCAGATGGGGAGAGAGAAAGTGAGGAGAGGGGACAGTTGCAAGAGAAGTATGAGGCCACCCCAGAGGAGCTTAAGACCAAGGTAAGGAGATAGAATGAGTTTGTCCTGAACTCCTCCAGCATCTACTGAGGACTTTGAGGCTTGCAAAGCACTTTCCCAGTTATTTCTTTATCGGATCTCCCCATGATCTGTCCTGGCAGGCAGGACAGTCATTCACAAGCCCCATTTTATAGATGATGGAAGTTGAGCTCAGTGAAGGAAGTGGTTTGTCCAAAGCCCCCCAAAGGCCTCCCAAGGACCAGGCCTCACACCCAGGTCTTCTCTAATTTTAGACCTTCCGGTGTTTGAGTTTAGTGGTCTCCCGCTGGAGAAGTGAGTCACGCAGCTACAAAACAAGCAGTAGACCACATCAGAGCACCAGAATCTACAGGACTCTGGGACCCCAGGGGCAGGAGGGCTAACCCCACCCCCTACAAAAGTTTTCAATACACTTGTAATAAAATTCCAATACAATACAATTTTCCAATACAATACAATTTTCCAATACAATGTAATTTACAATTACAATACAATTTTCAATACAATTCCCATAAATGATATCACTTTATGGCTGGAAATTTGATAAAATGGGAGCATTGAGTTTCTCCACCTGGTGTCAGAAAGCCAGGTCCTTCCCATCAGGGCATCCACACCCTGGTCCTTGTAAGAGGAAACCACTGACTGCAGCCCTGGGAATGTTTGCCCCAATTCATTATCAAACCACATGCAATTATCAAACTGTGCTCCCTGGAGCTGACCTTTAGCTGGGGAACAGCTATATTTAGAGAAAACCAGCCCTTTGTAATTACCCCCACTCAGATTGCTTAAAGGTCGGTTGCAGATGTGACAGTCTGATGCGTGGAAAGGGCTGTTTCCAGGATCCCTGGATAATTATTCAAACCAGACAATTAGCAAATGTTTTCTGCATATGAATCCATCCCTGTTGTTCAGCCCCAGAAGTGAGCCCAGGAGGCTCACCAGGCCAAAGTTGGCCCCTATGGATGTAATAACAGCAGTTCTCTTGTGCACATCCTTTACAGTTTACAGAGAATTCTTTTTTTTTTTTTACAGAGGACTTTCTGTCTTACCTCATTTACTCCTTACATCAGCTTATGTGAAATACATATTCCTACTTTACAGATGAGGAAACTGAGGCTCAGAGGTTAAATGGACTTACCCAGAGTCACACAGATGAGTCAAGACTTAAATACAGGTCTTCTGACTCTCTCTTTTCCCTAAGAAAGTCTCTCATTCAGCAAATATTTATTGACTGCTTACTTTGCGCCTGACCTTGTAGCAGGCTGCAAAAAGGAAAGGAAGACCTTAGCTTTGTCCCTCGTGTTTGAAACTCCAGATGGTGGAATGGGTGGGGGCGTATATGAACCTTTGGAGCCCTAGAGGTAGTAGCAGCATCTCTACTGAGTGTCCATAAATCTCCCTGCAGGAAGAACTTTGGACATCAGAAACGATGAATCAATCTCTCTGAAGAGGTTAAGAGGGGGTTTGGGTGTAAATCAATGAAAGACAATGGATGAAGCCTCCAGACTGAGAGCGAGAAGAAGCATGAAAATGAAGGCAACCGATATCGTCAACCAGCACGGTTAAAGGAAGGAAGTAATGAAATGACACATGTTGCCTGATCACAGTGTGAAGAAGAATTCGGGATGTGAATGACATTCCTTCGAGCATAATTTTCTTGGTTTGAAAGGATGCACCCAGAGCCCAGAGCTTCCAAAAAGACCATGGAAAGACAGCTTGGGCAGGGAGGGACTTTATATCGCACTTTCCCTTCACCCAGAGAAACTCCATTTACATTTGTTGTACATTTTGGGCTTCCATTAAATAAAGAAGTCCATGATTTTTGTTCTTTTTTTTTTTAAACAACTTTACTGGAGTATAATTGCTTCACAATGGTGTCTAAGTTTCGGCTTTATAACAAAGTGAATCAGCTATACATATACATATATCCCCATATCGCCTCCCTCTTGCATCTCCCTCCCCCCTCCCTATCACACCCCTCTAGGTGGTCACAAAGCACCGAGCTGATCTCCCCGTGCTATGCAGCTGCTTCCCACTAGCTAGCTATTTTACATTTGGTAGCATATATTAGTCAATGCCACTCTCTCACTTCATCCCAGCTTACACTTTCCCCCACCCCGTGGCCTCAAGTCCATTCTCTACATCTCTGTCTTTATTCCTGTCCTGTCCCTAGGTTCTTCAGAACCTTTTTTTTTTTTTTAGATTCCATATATATGCGTTAGCATACGGTATTTGTTTTTCTCTTTCTGACTTACTTCACTCTGTATGACAGACTCTAGGTCCATCCACCTCACTACAAGTAACTCAATTTCGTTCCTTTTTATGGCTGAGTAATATTCCATTGTATATATGTGCCACATCTTCTTTATCCATTCATCTGTCGATGGACACTTATGTTGCTTCCATGTCCTGGCTATTGTAAATAGAGCTTCAATGAACACTGTGGTACATGACTCTTTGAATTATGGTTTTCTCAGGGTATATGCCCAGTAGTGGGATTGCTGGATCGTATGGTAGTTCTATTTTTAGTTTTTTAAGGAACATCCATACTGTTCTCCATAGTGGCTGTAACAATTTACATTCCCACCAACAATGCTAGAGGGTTCCCTTTTCTCCACACCCTCTCCAGCATTTATCGTTTGTAGATTTTCTTGATGATGGCCATTCTGACAGGTGTGAGGTGATACCTCATTGTGGTTTTGATTTGCATTTCTCTAATGATTAATGATGTTGAGCATTCTTTCATGTGTTTGTTGGCTCTCTGTATATCTTCTTTGGAGAAATGTCTATTTAGGTCTTCTGCCCATTTTTGCATTGGGTTGTTTGTTTTTTTGATATCGAACTGCATGAGCTGCTTGTAAATTTTGGAGATTAATCCTTTGTCACTTGCTTCATTTGCAAATATTTTCTCCCATTCTGAGGGTTGTCTTTTCATCTTATTTATGGTTTCCTTTGCTATGCAAAAACTTTTAAGTTTCATTAGGTCCCATTTGTTTATTTTTGTTTTTACTTCCATTTCTCTAGGAGGTGGGTCAAAAAGGATCTTGCTGTGATTTATGTCAGAGTGTTATGCCTATGTTTTCCTCTAAGAGTTTTATAGTGTCTGGCCTTACATTTAGGTCTTTAATCCATTTTGAGTTTATTGCTGTATATGGTGTTAGGGAGTGTTCTAATCTCATTCTTTTACATGTAGCTGGCCAGTTTTCCCAACACCACTTATTGAAGAGGCTGTCTTTTCTCCATTGTATATTCTTGCCTCCTTTATCAAAAATAAGGCGACCATATGTGCGTGGGTTTATCTCTGGGCTTTCTGTCCTGTTCCACTGAGCTATATTTCTGTTTTTGTGCCAGTGCCATTCTGTCTTGATTACTGTAGCTTTGTAGTATAGTCTGAAGTCTGGAAGCCTGATTCCTCCAGCTCCGTTTTTCTTTCTCAAGATTGCTTTGGCTATTCAGGGTCTTTTGTGTTTCCATACAAATTGTGAAATTTTTTGTTCTGGTTCTGTGAAAAATGCCAATGGTAGTTTGATAGGGATTGCATTGAACCTGTAGATTGCTATGGGTAGTAGAGTCATTTTCACAACGTTGATTCTTCCAGTCCAAGAACATGGTATATCTCTCCATCTGTTGGTTTCATCTTTAATTTCTTTATCAGTGTCTTATAGTTTTCTACATACAGGTCTTTTGTCTCCTTAGGTAGGTTTATTCCTAGGAATTTTATTCTTTTCATTGCAATAGTAAATGGGAATGTTTCCTTAATTTCTCTTTCAGATTTTTCATCATTAGTGTATCAGAATGCAAGAGATTTCTGTGCCTTAATTTTGTATCCTGCTACTTTACCAAATTCATTGATTAGCTCTAGTAGTTTTCTGGTAGCATCTTTAGGATTCTCTATGTATAGTATCATGTCATCTGCAAACAGTGACAGCTTTACTTCTTCTTTTCCGATTTGGATTCCTTTTATTTCCTTTTCTTCTCTGATTGCTGTGGCTAAAACTTCCAAAACTATGTTGAATAAGAGTGGTGAGAGTGGGCAACCTTGTCTTGTTCCTGACCTTAGTGGAAATGCTTTCAGTTTTTCGCCATTGAGGATGATGTTGGCTGTGGGCTTGTCATATACGGCCTTTATTATATTGAGGAAAGTTCCCTCTACACCTACTTTCTGCAGGGTTTTTATCATAAATGGGTGTTGAATTTTGTCAAAAGCTTTCTCTGCATCTATTGAGATGATCATATGGTTTTTCTCCTTCAATTTGTTAATATGGTGTATCACGTTGATTGATTTGCATATATTGAAGAATCCTTGCATTCCTGGGATAACCCCACTTGATCATGGTGTATGATCCTTTAAATGTGCTGTTGGATTCTGTTTGTTAGTATTTTATTGAGGATTTTTGCATCTATGTTCATCAGTGATATTGGCCTGTAGTTTTCTTTCTTTGTGACATCTTTGTCTGGTGTTGGTATCAGGGTGATGGTGCCCTCATAGAAAGAGTTTGGGAGTGTTCCTCCCTCGGCTATATTTTGGAAGAGTTTGAGAAGGATAGGTGTTAGCTCTTCTCTAAATGTTTGATAGAATTCACCTGTGAAGCCATCTGGTCCTGGGCTTTTGTTTGTTGGAAGATTTTTTTTAATCACAGTCTCAATTTCAGTGCTTGTGACTGGTCTGTTTATATTTTCTATTTCTTCCTGGTTCAGTCTCGGAAGGTTGTGCTTTTCTAAAAATTTGTCCATTTCTTCCAGTTTGTCCATTTTACTGGCATATAGTTGCTTGTGGTAATCTCTCATGATCCTTTGTATTTCTGCAGTGTCAGTTGTTACTTCTCTTTTTTCATTTCTAATTCTATTGATTTGAGCCTTCTCCCTCTTTTTCTTGATGAGTGTGGCTAATGGTTTATCAATTTTGTTTATCTTCTCAAAGAACCACCTTTTAGCTTTATTGTTCTTTGCTATCATTTCCTTCATTTCTTTCTCACTTACTTCTGATCTGATCTTTATGATTTTTTTCCTTCTGCTAACTTTGGGGGTTTTTTATTCTTCTTTCTCTAATTGCTTTAGGTGTAAGGTTAGGTTGTTTATTTGAGACATTTCTTGTTTCTTGAGGTAGGATTGTATTGCTATAAACTTTCCTCTTAGAGCTGCTTTGGCTGCATCCCATAGGTTTTTTGGGTAGTCGTGTTTTCATTGTCATTTGTTTCTAGGTATTTTTTTAATTTCTTCAGTGATCTCTTGGTTATTTAGTAGTGTGGTGTTTAGCCTCCATGTATTTGTATTTTTTACAGATATTTCCCTGTAATTGATATCTAGTCTCATAGCGTTGTGGTTGGAAAAGATACTTGATACAATTTCAATACCAAAGCTTGATTTGTGACGCAAGATATGATCTGTCCTGGAGAATGTTCCATGACCACTTGAGAAGAAAATGTATTCTGTTGTTTTTGGATGGAATGTCCTACAAATATCAATTAAGTCCATCTTGTTTAACGTGTCATTTAAAGCTTGTGATTCCTTATTTATTTTCATTTTGGATGATCTGTCCACTGCTAAAAGTGGGGTGTTAAAGTTTCCTACTATAATTGTGTTACTGTCGATTTCTCCATTTATGGCTGTTAGCATTTACCTTATGCATTGAGGTGCTCCTATGTTGGGTGCATAAATATTTACAATTGTTATATCTTCTTCTTAGATTGATCCCCTGATCATTATGTAATGCCCTTCTTTGTCTCTTGTGATAGTCTTTATTTTAAAGTCTATTTTGTCTGATATGAGAATTGCTACTCCAGCTTTCTTCTGATTTCCATTTGCATGGAATATCTTTTTCCATCCCCACACTTTCAGTCTGTATGTGTCCCTAGGTCTGAAGTGGGTCTCTTGTAGACAACATATGTACGGGTCTTGTTTTTGTATCCATTCAGCCAGTCTATGTCTTTTGATTGGAGCATTTAATCCATTTACATTTAAGGTAATTATTGTTAGGTATGTTCCTATTACCATTTTCTTAATTGTTTTGGGTTTGTTATTGTAAATCTTTTCCTTCCCTTGTGTTTCCTGCCTAGCAAAGTTCCTTTAGCGTTTGTTGTAAAGCTGGTTTGATGATGCTGAATTCATGATTTTTAAAAACATTAAAACTATTAGTTTATAGACTTAAGCATAGGTAACGTATATAAAGACATTCATAAAATGCCATAGGTATCAACTTCACAATTTTTTATTTAAAGAAAAGATAGTCATCAGTAGTATCTTCAATTAAACAACTCATCTCAACTGACTGATCAATCATCATTCTAAAAAGATGAAACTGTCACTTAAAATAACAATGCTAATATTGGTCAGTAACATCTGTTTAGAGTTTACTGCATGTCTAAGTACTTCACAGGCATTTGCTCGTCTCCCTGTGAAACGGGTACAATGGGTCCTAATATCATCCCCATTTTATAGGTGAAGTCACTGAGGCACAGAGAGTTCACAGGAGGTGATTCGCATGGGGTCATGCACTTACGTTGAGTAACACTAACTGTCTTAAGATTGGTTAGTGGTTCTGCTGTGGAACAGCAGCCAACGTGAAAGAGGTGGAAGAGGCGGAAGAGTTCTGGTAAACTTCCTGCTCCATCTCAGTCACCAGATCAATAGGAATGTGGACACCTCCCCTACCAACTGTGACCCACTGGTCAGATGAGCTTGAGAAAGGTGGGCTGCAAGAATTAGATGGAGTGGCTGCTGAGTCCCCTTCCAATTCAGAGATTCTGTCTTTTCCATGATGTGCATTTGGAGATGGAGGGTCTTTTGAACAAGCCAGGCATTGAGATAGCAAGCTCACAAGGGCACACTAAGGTGGGGGGGAGGGTAGTAACAGCAGCTTCATTATATCACCAATTAAACCTCCACTGGGGAGAAATTAATCCCTTGTGCAAGCATGAGTTTAAGATTTGCTTGTGCTAGGCTGGAGGACGGCAGGGGTGGAGAGAAGACAAATTGGCAGTTTTCATAAATTTTAGGATAAACTCCATCATAGATCTACTGTGTAATTCTCCAGGGAAAATATTTATCCAATCCTTCAGAAGCATTCATTTATTTACAAACAATATTTATTTTTCCATTTATTATATCCGGTTTCCATCATTCTATTCAGTAATGCAAATCCCCCAAGACCTGCCCTGGCCCAAGTCCCTTCTGTCAGCTGATGTTTGCTCAGCAGCATCCCAGGGTCAGCCCCTAGGCTAGGCTCTGGGGATGCAGTGGGGAAAGAACTGTGTGGAACTCACAGTCTAGATCTGCACTGTCCAGTACCTGTGTCTATTTAAATTTAAAGTCAAATTAACGAAACGTAATTAAAATTAAAAATTCAGTTCTTCAGTCATAGCGGCCACATTTCAAGTGTTGAACATATGGGCAGCATTGAGTCCTGCAAAACAAGGGCAGGCACAGGACATTTCCACCATCTCGGAAGGTTCTATGGGCAGCCCTGGGAGATGAAACAATGCCCATATGGGGTGGGAGGTAAGCTTGCTTTCATTATTAGCTATTCTGTAGAGTAATGGTTGCCTATCTTTCTAAATATTCAATAATTCTGTGTTTTTAACCAATTCACTCTGGCCTAGCTCAGATTAGTCTGAATGAGTGAGGTAGAGTAGTTCTCAGATACATTTGGACACCAGGAGCTTAGCAGCAAGAGAATTTGGGGAGGGGACATAAAGCATGGTCACAACCAGACGGCAGTGTGCAGTGCACCTGCTCATCTGAGCACATGCGTGTATATGTGGACTCACACACATACACACACACACACACACACACACACACGCTCCTGCATATATCTACTCACTTAGAAATACACACATAGACAAACACACAAACGCTGGCATGCACAATCATTCACACACACACTCAGACATGCACACTCTTACACACACACAATTTTACATGCAATCACATCCAACTCTGGCAGATACACTCACACACACACACACACACACACACACACAGTGTTGTACACAAACGCATCCTGCATTACTGCTAGGTTGTCACACATGATTGAGTCAGCTACGGTTAAGTTCTGTGGCTTTTTGCTATCCTGATATAATACAGAAACAGATGGGCCAATTTTTCTCGCATTTTCCAGATTCAAGATAAATGCTTGGGAGCTCCACAGTAGCCCTGTCCTTGGGCTCCATCCATTCATTCACCGTTCAACAAACATTGATTAAGGGCCTAGAAATCGACGGAATCACAGAGGAGGGTTGGCAACTAAACCACAAAAATTCCACCGTGAGTATCAGACTCAGCCCGGGGAGGGAGAGGGTGTCATCTGACGGAATGCAGGGTCCCCGGTCCCTACCCTGGGACCAAAAATGCAAGCGTTGATCCTATTACCTCCCCACGTGTCCCTGCCAAGGATAACAGGCTGTTGTTGAATTGGGGATTAAATCTCTAGTCGGCGTGGATTCTAGAAATGCAAAGGTAGAGAAATCTGCCAGCTTTGGTCAAACATGCTCCTTTCTCTTGCCTGCACCTTCAAGCTCGCCCCTCACACCCAGCACTTGCCATCAGCCCATGTGTTCCCTTCTTAAAAAGACCTCACTTTATTCCACAGCCCCACTTCCCAACCACCAGCTATTGTCTAAATTGTCTTAGTCACAGCGAAACTCCCCCAAAGGATTGTCGACCCTTACCTCCTTCTCTTCTTGGTGCTCACTGATTCTTGAACCCACAGCACCACGACTTCTGACTCTGCCTCCACAAAACCGCTCTCCCCAGATCACCAGTGGCCACCACCCTGCTAAGTCTGACAGTCACCTTTTCATTCCTTCTTGTGCCACTATGCTGTACATTATGTGGCTGGTCAATTTCTTGAGAGTTCCTTCCAGTTACCAAGTTCTGCCATGTGCAACATGGTGGACACGGGAGAAACTTGAGTCTCAGGTCCCACTATCCAGGGACTCAGGGTTTAGTTTGCCTCTCTGGGGAGGCTCTGTTATGATGCTTTATGATGACATAAGCACCCGTGGTTTGGGAGGAAATTATGTCCTCCAGCAAGGAAGGGTCCAGCATGATGCCATTTACCCTGTAGCTGAACCCCAAAGTATAGCCTTGCTTTCTTGGCAGCTTGAACCAAGGGCAGAAGAGGAATTAACTGATGGATTTGGGGAAGGTACATAGGAGCTAAGGTTTTATAAGCCCTTGTTCTGGTTTGAATTGTGTCCCCCCAAAGATATGTTAAAGTCCTAGAATACCAATACCTCAGAATGGGACCTTGTTTGCAAATAAGGTGGTTGCAGACATAATTATTAAGATGAGGTCGTATTGGAGGAGGGCAGGTCCTTAATCCGATATGACTGATGTCCTTATAAGAAAATGGCCATGTGAAGACCAACACTGAGGCTACCGTATGATGGCAGAGGATTGAAGTGATGCATATAAGCCAAGGGACACCTGGGGCCACACGAAGCAGGAGAGGCGTGGAACAGATTCTCCTTCAGAGCTTTCAAAAGGACCCAACCTTGCTGCCCATTGCTTTTGGACTTCTAGCTTCCAGAACTGTGAGACAATACGTTTCTGTTGTTTTTAAGCCGCTCAGTTTTTGTATGTTGTTAGGGCAGCTCTAGGAAAAAAATACAGTCCTGCTCTTCAGCTTCTGAAATGGAGCAAATCACAGTGAGGCCCCACCAGGGGCAACTTTGCCTGAGGCCACCAGCTCCCTGCACCAATGAGACAGGAAGCAGAACACAGAAATGAGTGAGCTTCGATATCTACCAGACCCAAGTTCAAGTCTTGCATCCAGTGTGACCTAAGCACCTGAGCTGTTTCACCCTCGGGGACTCGGTCTTCTCATCTATAAAATGGGCTTCATGTGTAGCATCAATAGATCCCACATTTGTGATCTCACCAGCCTTTGACGAGAAAACAAGGTCACACTGACTTCTCATGACCAAACGGTTGTGGCTCCAGGCCTTACCAGCTCGACAAATGGAAATTAGTCTCCCCAAAGTGTCCCCCATTTTTTTTCTCGAACTCGCCAAAGGGAATCTCACACAGTCTCACAAAACCAGACAGCTGCCCTCACCATTTGGGATCAGCCCTGTTCCTCCTCTCCCACCTCAGTTCCACCATCCCCCCTCCCCACCCCATCACCGTGAAGCTACCTAGGGAATCCCAGCCACAGGGAGTGCGGTCAACAGCTGCCTCAGCTCCTTCAGAGGCTGCCTCAGAAGCCTTTGTCACCCTTCCTGCGGCAGGCTGCGCCTGGTGGCCGAGGGACGTGGGGATGGGAGGGTGACCATTTCTACCAGATACGGACACTCAGCTGAAAAAACTCGTCTCGAAGCCCCTCATCAGGGTGGCCAAGGCCTGGCTGGGCTCGCACCAGAGCTGAGTTTCTTCCCCACCCTATCCTGCCTGCACTCCCTCTCCTCCAGAGACGCCAGCCCCTCAAAACATCGCATTATCAGCATCTGCCTCTGGAGCCTTCGACCCTCAACAAGAGCCTCGTCACCACACTGTCCATCATAAGGTGGCCATTGTCTGTGCCCACAGGGCTGCTTCTGGCTGTTTCCAAAGCCACCAATCTTTGGGGTCCAGGCAGAGATGGGGAGAGGTTCGCCCTCCAAAGCAGCTTTGCTTCACCCAGAACATAAGTCTCCCTGGATTTCGGTCCATTTCTGTCCAGTATCTCTGGCACAGAATCTTATCAGGTATCTCATGAGAAAAGAGTCTGTAGACCACACAAGGGACCGGATGAGAAATAATGCATGTTATCTTCTCCCACCTGGTGCCCAGAACAGCCCTCCCCTGCTCTAAACAAAAGCTGCCCTGTAAATCAATGGTTATGTTCCAGACCTAGGGTGGGGGGAGGTGGCTGGGGAGAACGAGGGGAGAAGGAGTAGGTCCTATTCTGCACGTCAAACACGTAGAGCCCAGAGCCGGGTCCACAGCAAGCCTCCAATAAACGACAGCTATTAGCATCATGATTATTACTATGAACCACGAAGCTATCACCAGTAGTCGGTCTGCTGGCGGCAGGAGGCCGCGCGGGCTGGGCTGCTCCCTGCTCCAGATCACTAACCCAGGCTAAGTGGTGGTAATTATGACTTTGAGGAATACTAGTAACAGTGCCAAGTTCCAGAAGAGCTACAGCAATGAGTGGAGAGGACTCTGGCCCAGCTCCGGGCTGCAAGGCTGAGCAACGATTTGCACAGTTGGCCACGTGGCATGATGGGTGCAGTACGGAGACACCATGGGAAGACTCTCCCCCCTGGCAACCAGGAGAAGAGAGCCCCCTGTAGACACACAGCGGAAAGGGGCCCAGCACCCTCATGCAACAGGACCACAGGGTCCCAAGCCTGTTGCTACGACCCCTGTCCCAGGTACCTGGGCCCTGGGCCAGCCCTTCTGTGGCTCATTAAGGGTCTCTGCTTGGGCCTTGCTTCACAGGGAGCCACAGATCTCCACGCAGCCTGGTCCAGCCCTGGCCTGCACGCTGCTGCCAATTATTTTGCCATGAAGGCACCACTGCCAGATGAGGCCTCACGGGAATCACTCAGGCTGCCTGCACAGGGGCACCAGAAGCCCCGTTACACAGGAAGCTCTGGCCCAAGGTGTCACTGCCTTCCTTTTTAGAAAAGTGATTCCTTCCTCTCTCTCTCACTGAAAACTTGCCCCTGCCTTAGCCTGAATAACCAATGGGCAAAGAGACCCAGTGAATCTCAGCTGCTGAGTGAGTAACTAAAAGCTGTCTTTCCTGCAATGCCCCTTGCCTCCCTTCCTCCCCACAGCTGACGGACGGTCCCGTGAGACAGGCTGGGACCTGGGACCCTTTGCCACAATGCCTACACCTGGACAAACCTCTCCTCAAGCAACAAAATACAAAGAGACTATAAGGGACTAAAAGTAACTGCATGCATGTGCAGTTGGTGCAAATTCTGGACAAAAGATACAAAAAGACCAAAAAAAGACCAATGGCCACTTCTGAAGAGCCAGGAGCAAAAGCAAGGTACTGCGTATGCCCCCTGCACTCAACACCACCAGGGGCTGGGCAAAACACCTAAGCCATCCCTCCAGTGACACACCCCTACCCTCACCCCATATAAGGAACCAGCTCGCACCCCCGTCGGGGAGCGAGCAAACAAGGGAATCCGTCACTTGTTCTTGCTGCCCCCCTGCTGTAGCAGGGACCCCGATAAAGCCTTGCCTGGATTTCTTGTCTGGTCCCTGATCAATTTTTATTGATTAAGGAGGCCAAGAACCCTGGTCGGTAACACCGGGACAGCAGGACAGGACAAGGCAGGGCAGGGCCCCGCACTGAGCTTCGGGTAGCCCAGCACCCAGACTCTGTCTCCTGTCTGTTCACAGTTCATCGGCTCCCTCCAGCTGGAAAGTGAAGGGAGGAGCCCTTCCCAAATTCCTTCTGGCCAGGGTCTTGAACTTGTGCGGAACGCTTTTGTTCAGAGTGCGGAATGTGTTTACCCCTCCACGTGATAAAGCAGTGGGATCTTTATCACCGGCATCCATTATCTGTTAATTCCCTCCAAGTCCACACCCCTTGAGATCCAGGCTCATTGGACCACCAGGCTCTTCCTGCCTCCAAGCTTCTGGAATATGCTGTTCCTTCTCCTGGGAGCCCCTTCTCCCTCATCCACCTGTGAACTCCCAGCCCTTGGTCAGTGCCAATCTCAAGTATCACTTCCTCACTGTAAGTCTCCCTGACCCCCCACTCCCACCCCACCCCCCGATACCCACTGATAATGATCACTCCCTCCTCCATGCTCTCACTGCACCTTAACTTTCCTCCTGACTTGACAATGCACTTGTCTGTCTCCCCTCCAAGCTGCTCCACAGTGGGGGACACTGACCCTTCCGTCTCTGTTCCTCTGGCCTCTGGCAATTGGAAAGCATGCTTTTTATTCGTTGCAATGATATAAAATGAATACAGGTAGAAGGAAAGGACAGATCAATAGAAAGAGAAAAGAAGGGACTCAGAGAAAGTGGAAAAAAGACAGAGAAAGAGAGAAGGAAGGAGAGAAGGAAGAAAGAAGGAGGGAGAGAAAGAGAAGGAGAGAGAGCTAGAGAGAGGGAGGAATGGAGATAGAAGTGATCACTCGTGGACCTGGCCCTTTACACCTTCTGTGGGAATTTCCTTGTGCCACGTGCTGATCCTGAAGACCTGGGAACCCTGCCTTGGGGGACACCCAGGTGGCAGTAGGAAGCACAGGCAGGAGCTCCAGAAAGCATGTACCTGGAGCTGTTGGTGTCAGGCCAAGCCTGAAGTAAACTACATGCCAGATTCTAGCAAAAACTCCCTGGGTTGAGCACCACTTACCCTTCATGCTTTATTCTCTCTCCATCTTCCAGTCTGCCCACCTTTGGCCCTGACACTGACCCTTGACCAAGCACTCCTCTGTCTTGCAAGAGGTATCCTGCCTTTCTTTCATCCTCTAGCGTACATTAAAACTAAGAATATTCTCTTAGTGCTGGCTCCCTCTCTTACTCCCCAGTCATGTCTGGCTTAAGATATTAAAATTGTAAATTTGGTGACAGTGTAAATTTCAAACTGATTCCTAATTAATTGTTCCCATGCACTAAAGTGAGACTCATTCCTTGTTTTCAGATAGCAGCACAGGAAAATGTGACCTGAGCCTGGATCTTCATTATCAAATGTGAACTAGATGGAAATCTTGAGTGCTTTTTTATTTATTCATTAGCTTTTATGGCCACATTTCTCCAATGAATTGCCTCTCTAGGATGGGACAGCAGGGCTAAAGGATTTATAACATGTGCTCAGACCTCGCCCCTCAGTTCACAGTTCTGGTCCTCTAGCTGGATGCTGGGAGCAGTTCCCACTCTCACAGACTCCACACACTTTGGAAATCTGCAGGCTTTTTCATAGTCAGTAACTTGAGTCTGAGTATATACCTGGCAGAACCTCCCAGAGATGGATCCTGTTTCCCTGTCCTGCACGTAAGCCATCAGGGGCCTAGCAAATGCCTACTGAATGAACAAATGAATGAAACAAATAAATGGAGGATTGAATGAATGGATCAGTGAATGAAAGCATGAATGAATGCATAAGTGAATCAGGAAATGGGGAGACCCATTGAGCCCTTGAGGATTCTCCAGACATTCCAGAGGCACGCCTGAAAGATCAGCCCCTGGGAGGCTGCATCACAATCTTTATAAACACTTCCTTTTTTATTACAAGCACGATCTGCCCTTTAGAAAGACATTTAAGCTTATAATGGGAGATAAGAGCATTGTTCCTTTCATTTTAATGTAAACCAGCCAAGATTTCATGATCAATTTCTATCTCAGACCTTCAAAGACAACTCACATTTGAAGTTGGGACTGTTTGGGACCAAGGGGTCCAATGAAGACACCAGGTCCTGCAGCAGGAAGTGAACTCCCCTCTGATGCGGTTTATAAGCAAACACTAGATATGGTGAAGATGCTCCTCTCCTCTGATAGGCGTGGTCCCTTCCAAGTCTGAGTTTCTCTGTGCTCCACGCAGGTGGAAGATTATCACCCACATCTTTCCCTTTAGCTTTTCCCTTTGGGTGACACTCTGTACCTGGTAAAAAGAAAGCATTCAGTAAACAGTAACTATATGTCATTCATCTGTGAAATGACAGACTGGATTCCGCAGCATAAAAATTCCATAGCACCCCTTAATGATACTTATCATAGTTGTGCTTATCATGTATATATAGCAGTGTTTGATTAAAGCCTCGTTCCCCAACTAGGATATTGATATTTCTCATCTTATTTTAGGAAGAAGTGTCGTGTGGTGGTTAAGTGCATGAGCCAAGTTCATAATCTGTCCCTTCTACTTATGCTGTGTGATCTTGGGCAAGTTACTTAACCACTCTGTGCCTCAATTTCCTCATCTGTGAAAAGGATGATGGTACCTCCTTTATGGAGTTGCTGAGAGCGTTAAGTGAAATAATTCAACAAATGCACTTTGAACAGTGCCAGACACATAGTAAGTAATCAAACTGTTATTATTTTAATGGGAAAACTATAGGGTCACAATTATTTTTCCTCAGAATTTTATAAATATTTTCCATTATATTTGAGTATCATTTGAAGGTAAATCGGACAACAATCTGATCCTCTTTTCTTGTTGCTTTTTCTGTCTGACACTTGTAGGATAAGCTCTTAAGTTTTGAATTTCCTTCAGTGTTTCTTCCCAACCCTTGGTGCATATTTTTATTTGAAGATGTGTTTATGCTTTTCAACTCAAAGACATTTTCTTCTAGTGTTTCTTCGATCATACTTTCATTTCTATAAAGCTCTCTGCTGCTGGGATTTCCCGTAAATAGATGGTGAATTTCCTGTATCTGGCTCTCTGTGCCTATTTTTGGTTAAATTTCCCCATTCTTCCTAAAGTTCTTTCCTTTTCCTTTAACATTTCAGTTCCTCCTCCTCATAATCTTCATTTGAGTTTTGGAAGAATTTCTCAATCCGGTTTTCTAATTAATTCGGTTGGTTTCTGAAGTTTCCATTCAGCTATGCACAGCCTTGATGGGGCAGAAAGAAGTGGAAATCATGCCTTTCCTTTTTAAGAACTCTTTATTATTTTCAGATTGATCTTTTTAAATCAACATAACAGCATCTCAGCTCTCACTGAAAATACAAGTATCAATAAAAGGTCTTTTTAAAGTTCCTCCCTTCTTCCTGAAAGTATTTCTTTTGCTGGGTATTTGTGCTGAATGTTCAGATTGGTCCCTCAGTCCCTCTCTTTGAATCACTAAGTCTTTGCACAGCACCAGCAGTTTTCACCATTTGTCCATATACTTGTTGATGATGTTTATGGTTGGTTTGCTTTGGATGGTCCATTGGTGATCAGTAAGTCACTATACCTTCTTCCAAACATGAATGAGCACAATCAGCACTAGAGTTTATAAATCAGAATTAGCTTCAGCTACAAGGGACAGAAAATTGAAAATGACAGTGGTTTAAATAAGATACAAGCTTATTTCTCTCTCAGGTGAGGGAGACCCAGAAGTTGTCAGTCTAGGTTTGCTATGGTGTTCTACAGTGTCAAGGGCACTGGTTCATTCAACCTTGCTGCTCCTCCTTTCTCAGCATATGATCTCTATGTCATAGTCCAAAGTGGATGCTTTGGGACTTCCCTGGCGGTCCAGTGGTTAAGACTTCACCTTGCAGTGCAGGGGTTATGGGTTCGATCCCTGGTTGGGGAGCTAAGATCCCACATGCCTCGCGGCCAAAAAGCCAAAACATAAAACAGAAGCAATATTGTAACAAATTCAATAAAGACTTTAAAAATGGCCACATCAAAATGGATGCTTCTCAGGGTATGTGCCCAATAGTGGGATTGCTTGGTCATATGGTAGTTCTATATTTAGTTTTTTAATGAACCTCCATACTGTTCTCCATAGTGACTGTATCAATTTACATTCCCACCAACAGTGCAAGAGGGTTCCCTGTTCTCCACACCCTCTCCAGCATTTATTGTTTCTAGATTTTTTGATGATGGCCATTCTGACAGGTGTGAGGTGATACCTCATTGTAGCTTTGATTTGCATTTCTCTAATGATTAATGATGTTGAGCATCCTTTCATGTGTTTGTTGGCAATCTGTATATCTTCTTTGGAGAAATGTCTATTTAGGTCTTCTGTCCATTTTTGGATTGGGTTGTTTGTTTTTTTGATATTGAGCTGCATGAGCTGCTTGCATATTTTGGAGATTAATCCTTTGTCAGTTGCTTCGTTTGCAACTATTTTCATGCACTGTTGGTGGGAATGTAAATTGATACAGCCACTATGGAGAATAGTATGGAGTCTCCTTAAAGAACTAAAAATAGAATTACCATATGACCCAGCAATCTCACTACTGGGCATATACCCTGAAGAAAACATAATTCAAAAAGAGTCATGTACCACAATGTTCATTGCAGCTCTATTTACAATAGCCAGGACATGGAAGCAACCTAAGTGCCCATCGACAGATGAATGGATAATGAAGATGTGGCACATATATATATATATATATATATATACTGGAATATTACTCAGCCATAAAAAGAAACAAAATTGAGTTATTTGTAGTGAGGTGGATGGACCTAGAGTCTGTCATACAGAGTGAAGTAAGTTAGAAAGAGAAAAACAAATACCGTATGCTAACACATATATATGGAATCTAAAAAAAAAAAAAAGTGGTTCTGAAGAACCTAGGGGCAGGACAGGAATAAAGACGCAGACATAGAGAATGGACTTGAGGACATGGGGAGGGGGAAGGGTAAGCTGGGATGAAGTGGGAGAGTGGCATGGACATGTATACACTACCAAACGTAAAATAAATAGCTAGTGGGAAGCAACCACATAGCACAGGGAGACCAGCTCGGTGCTTTGTGACCACCTAGAGGGGTGGGATAGGGAGGGTGGGAGGGAGATGCAAGAGAGAGGGTATGTGGGGATGATGTATATATACGAATAGCTGATTCACTTTGTTATACAGCAGAAACTAACACACCATTGTAAAGCAATTATACTCCAATAAAGATGTTAAAAAAAAAAAATGGTTGCTTCAATTCCAGCCATCAAGTCCATAATCCAGCCAGCAGTAGGAAGGTGAGGAAAAATAAAGAACATTTCCTGAAAACGACCCTCATCACTTCTACTCACAATGCAGTGGCTAGAACTCAATCATATGGCCATACCTAGGTGCAAAGGGAGGATAGGAAAGGTAATTTTTATTCTAGGTGGCTACTTGACCAGCTAAAATCTCCATTGCTATAAGAGAAGGGGAGAATAGGTAACAGGGTACAAATGGAAGTTTCTTTCTTTCTTTATTATTCTTTTTTTTCCTTTTGCAATCGTGGGGTGGCTGCAGGAGGATTGAGCCCTGCTCTTTCTTCTCTCTCCAAAAGATCCTGACATAGAATTGTTCCCTTCTTTAATTCCATCTGAACTAGGAGGAATCAAAGGGCTGGAGCAGAGTGGATTTGCTTCATTCACTCCACCAACCACTGAACAGCAGAGTGAGCTGCCAGCACCTGCCTCTGTTGACACTCTTCTCCTGCATTTTTATTTTTTTTTAAGTTTTTGCAAAAACTGTCGTATGTTGCAGATATAAGTGGCTAAGATCAGTTTGTGGTTTTCAGAAATCCTGTAGAATGTCCCTGTTACATTGGTTGCAGCACCTCAGCGGAATGACGAGAAGAAATACATCTGAGAACATGGTTGGCATCTTGGTTCACAAATTGGATCCTATGATTCCACTGCTTACAATCCTGCCCTCTATAAGCCCACAAAAGATGTCTATATCATTAGTCCTTAGGGAGACACAAATTAAAACATCATGAGATACCACTACAAACCTACCAGCCTGTCTCAAATTTCAAAGATGTAGAGCTCCTGGTAGGAAAACAAAACGTTACTACTTTGGAAGACAGTTTGCTAGAAATTAAACATACGCTTATCATCTAACCCAACAATTCTGCTTCTAGGTATCTACCCAAGAGAAATGAAAACACGTGTCCACACAAAGATTCGCACGTGAATGTTCATAACAGCTTTGTTTGTAAAACTAGAAACTAGAACACAATCCAAATGTACATCAGCAGACAAATCGATAAAGAAATGGTGGAAATTGATACACCTGACTACCTATTCAGCAAATGAGCCAAGTACTGATACATACAACAACATGGATCAAAAACACAGGGCAAAATTCTAAAATAAGCTTAGTGAACCTACAAGGTGACAGAAATTACATCAGTGGTTGCCTGGGCAGGGGGTGGGAGTGCGGATTGAGTGTAAAAGGCACATGGGGACTTTGGGGAGTGATGAAAACATTCTGTACCTTGATTATGGTGGTGTTTGCTTGAGCGAATACATTTGTTAAAATTCATCAAACTGTACACTTACAATGGGTGCGTGGGCACATTTTACTGTGTGTAACATAACTCAGTAAAGTTGATTTAAACAGAAGAAAAACTTGCCCTGCTTCCTATGTCCTAAAGGATAAAGCTCAAACTTTCTTAAAAAACTCACAAAGTCTTTCATGATCTAAGCCTGCCTCCTTCTCCAGGCTTCAGAGATCCATGGGATCACTGTGAAAAGCTACTGCGCAAAACTCTAACCAGCTATGTCTTTGATGAATAGAGTACCGTGGGAGGAGAAATCCATTATTGCTTAATAAATGCAGTATTCTTGGCAGACACTGTCTTTCAGGTCCTGGGGATGTAGAAAAATAATAAAAGGAGACCTAACTGGCAAGGAGGCTGGGAAGTGCTGAAAGGATGCTCTCTAAGTGCCCCCAGGTTTAACACCTAGACATCAGCCCGTAGCTTTCCAGCGGAGGTTACCCACTGCAGTAATATGCTCCTTTAAAAAGTATTTTTGCCAGGACAGCCCTGTTCTTTTCCTTCTTGAGAACAAATTTTAAATTTAGAAGAGAAAAAACTCCCTCAGATACTTTCAGTCACTCATTCCACACTGCTTATAATTTGTCACCCTGTCTTGAAATCCTCCCTTGCATGGCCTGGCTTTAATGTGTTCAGCACTTAGTGAGCTAGGCAGTGGATTATGTGCGAAATGCATTAACCTCTCACATGGTTGTAAAAATTGCCTTAATAAAATACAGCTAAGGCTTCCCTGGTGGCGCAGTGGTTGAGAATCTGCCTGTCAATGCAGGGGACGGGTTCGAGCCCTGGTCCGGGAAGATCCCACATGCCATGGAGCAACTGGGCCCGTGAGCCACAACTATTGAGCCTGCGTGTCTGGAGCCTGTGCTCCGCAACAAGAGAGGCCGCGACAGTGAGAGGCCCGCACACCGCGATGAAGAGCGGCCCGCCGCTTGCCGCAACTAGAGAAAGCCCTCACACAGAAACGAAGACCCAACACAGCCAAAATAAATAAATAAATTTATATTAAAAAAAATAGAGCTAAATCCTACTTAATAGCAATAAAACAGAAGCCACTATGTTCCAGGGATGCTAATGACCTGTGACTCATTCCTTTTGATTTTAGAAAGTTGAACATTTGGAATTTGTCCCTTTTTATGAAAACTTTTAAGTGTGGATAACTGCTGGAAAATCACACAAGCGAAAATAAGTTTCTAGCACCACAGATAACCAGAGCACCAAGAAGTTTCCATCACCTTCTTTTTTTTTTTTTTTGTGGTACGCGGGCCTCTCACTGTTGTGGCCTCTTCCGTTGCGGAGCGCAGGCTCAGCGGCCGTGGCTCACGGGCCCAGCTGCTCCGCGGCATGTGGGATCTTCCCGGACCGGGGCACGAACCCGCGTCCCCTGCATCGGCAGGGGGACCCTCAACCACTGCGCCACCAGGGAAGCCCTCCATCATCTTCTTAAAGCTCCATCACCCTGACACAGCCTGAGATGCTGAGGGCACAGATACAAATGACAAAAAGGAAAGGACTAAGACCTAATATTTGCCTATTGCTTTCTTGCTTACAAAACTCTTTTTTACCTATATCTATTGATTTAATTCACATAACACACTTGTGAAGTAGGCACTATTATCTCCATTTTATAGATGAAAAAATTAAGATTCGGAGAGGTAATGAATTTGTCCAAATTTTCACAGCTGATAAGAGGAAGGACTAGTACTTGGATCCAGGTCCTCTGAATTTAAGTCCCACACCATCCCACAATGCTGTTTTCATATATATCTTTAACAGTAGTCACCTCCTTCTGAAATAGAAGACAAGGATGATGCTTGCTCAATAATAGTTGAGTTTAATGGATGTTGAAAAATGGCAATGCTTTGGCCTCCTCCCTTTCCCAGCAAAGAGGTTTCCCAGGCCAGCATCTGTCATCTCTCATCAGGACCATGGTTTTCTGCCAGTCCTTTTCATAGCTATAATAATAGGACCAATTATTATGTAATAAAAATAATAACAACAACAGTAATAATAGTAACTGCTGATCTTACTGAGCACTGAAACTGCTGTCCTTTTGGAGCACCCTGTCAGGCACTGCTCAGTGTTTTGCGTGTCTTATCTCATTTAATTCTCACCACAATGTGGTATTCTTACTATTCCCCATTTTCCAGATGAGGAAACTAGGGATCAGAGAAATTAAGAAAACTGACCAGTCATGAAGTCAAGCCACAGGGTAGATTACTTATACATTTGGCCCCAATTTTCCACCCCTCCCTGTAACAATGTGACTTTGTAGGTCCTCCCATAAAGAAGTGGGGACATTTCTTGAATCCAGTCTCCGACCTGATTTGGTCAAGAGGATGCAGCAAAAGTGATGATGTGACAGTTCAAAGTTTGTGCACTTCGACTCTCGCTCAGAACCCTGCCATCAGCATGACGTCAAGCCCAGGCTTACCCACTGGTGGATAAGAGACTACATGGAGCCCAGCTGATTTGGCCCAGCTCAGGCCATTCTAAATCAGTCAGCCCCCAGCTGACCCACCAGGTGACCACAGACACATGAGCAAACACAGGCAAGATCAGCCAAGTTGGGGCTAGATCAACAGAACCCTCCACCAACCTATAGACTAATGAGAAATTACAAATTATGTTGTTTTACCCCACTAGATTATGGGGTGGTTCGTTACACAGGAATAGCTGACTGATACAAAATGGAAGCAGGATTGAAACCTACGTCTTATACGTTCTGTAGCTTGGACTCCTTCTTATACTCTGTATGGATAAGTCATGTCTTTCTAAACAATCCTAGCTTGCAGCGTTGGGAGAAATGTCAGTGTCATCCCGGGGGAATAGGACAAAATATCTTGGACACTGAGACTTTGGGCCATTGTCTATTTAGGTGGGAAAGTGGAAAGACTCAGATGACCTGAGTTCTGAATACAGCTCTGCCACTAGATCTGCATAACCTTGAACAAGCCACTCATCTCTCTAGGCTTCAGTGATCTTATCCATAAGGTGAAGAGGTCAGGATGTCTTTGCTCAAACAACTACTGTTTGCCAGCAGCTGCTGTGTTAAGCAATGTGACACATGCCAAGGATACAAACATAAAAACCCCATCCTCAAGAAGCTCACAGTCTATTGGAGACACAGACATTGTGAACAAAAAATTGCAATGTGCAGGTATTGTGGAAGACAGAACAATGGTCCCACAAAGAGGTCCACATCTTAGCCCTGTGTCTGGGAAGTTGTGACTATGTTACCTTACGTGGCAAAGAGCACTTTGCAGATATGATTTAGTTAAAGATCTTGAGATGAGGAGATAATCCCAGATTATCCAGGTTATTGTAATCACAATGTAATCATAAGTGTCCTTAGAAGAGGGAGGCAGGAAGGTCAAAGAGAAAGATTTAAAGATGCTACACTGCAGGCTTTGAAGATGAAGAAAGAGGCCATAAGCTGAGAAATACTGGCCACCCCTTGAAGCTGGAAAAGGCAGGGAAGTGGATTCTCCTGAAGAGCCTCCAGACGAACGCAACCCTGCCAACACCTTGATTTTATTTTATTATTTTATTTTATTTTATTTTATTTTATTTTATTATTTTATTTTATTTTATTTTATTTTATTTTATTTTGTGGTACGCGGGCCTCTCACTGTTGTGGCCTCTCCCGTTGCGGAGCACAGGCTCGGGATGCGCAGGCTCAGCGGCTATGGCTCACGGGCCCAGCCGCTCCGTGGCATGTGGGATCTT
>NW_006780610.1:2984229-2989528 GCF_000442215.2 Lipotes vexillifer | reverse complement strand
GGGCACGAACCCGTGTCCCCTGCATCGGCAGGCGGACTCTCAACCACTGCGCCACCAGGGAAGCCCCCAACACCTTGATTTTAGATAAATAAAACCCATTTTGGACTTTTGGCCTCCAGAATAGGAAGAGAATAAATTTTTATTAAGTCACTGAATTCATGGTCATTCACTACAGCAGCAGTAGGAAACCAACACGGCGCCTGGTTGCGTATCTGGTCCCTATGACATCCCCTGGCATTAAGAGGTGCTTACAGGTGATTCTCTGGTGATGCTGCCTGTGTCAGGCTCTGGGGAGCATCTCAAGAAGGTCTCTTTGGGGTGCTAAGTCCCATGGCCTCTTGCAGGCAGACCTGGGGGTAGAATGTGATGAGATATCTCTGGCTGACCACAAACTCCACCTCCTCTTGGCTTCTGCTTGCTCCTGTCCAGCCACCTGGTTGTTCCAGGCTGAGGCTGAGGGCCAAAGACAGGACCATGGCACGGTCCCGGCCCTTCAGAGAAGGAGGCACCTGACAGCACGGAGTATCTGAGCATGTCCCATATCCTGGGGCACCAGGTGGAAATGACTCCACCTTCTCCCTTCTAGGTTTTTGAGGAAGATCTACCCAAATACATTTCATACCACCACCCAGTTCACACGAGTGTGTGTGTGTGTGTGTATGTGTGTGTGTAGAACTAAGGTCTTTGCGAGATAACACTTAATATGTGTAATGCATTCTGATTATGTTTTACTTTACCATGTTTTGCTGTAAAAATGTTGATCCCAACTCATTAAAGTGATTTCTCAACCCACTGCTTTTAAAGCATTGCGTCAGCACCCCCTTATTTGTCTCTCTGCTTCTAGACAGTGGTTCTCAAGTAGGTATTACAGTTGCCCAGGAACTTTTAAAAACATGCCAACATCCAGGTCCTTCTTCCAGAGATTCTGCTGCCAGTGGCCTGGGGAAGAGCCCAGGCACCAGTATTTCTGCAGAGCTTCTCAGGTGAGTCACCCACACAAGCAGGGCTGAGAACCATAGCTCTAGAGCCACCCCTACCATCGTTTGAACCTGCTGAAAGCCGATTCGGGCCAGGACACGTACCTGCTCAGAATATTTCATTGCAACACACACACACACACACACACACACACACACACACACACACACACACACACACACACACTCTTTTGGATAGGGTCAGTTCCAGACTCCTTGTCAGAGCCTCCAAGGCCTTTCATGAATGGGCCCCATCAGACCTCTGCAGCCTTGTCCTCCTGACACCACACTCCACTTCCTCTTGCCCTAAAGCATTCTGATGATTGTTTCCATCTGCTGCTCCTCGGCTGGAAAAGCCCTTCCCTGTGCGCTCCTTCAAGCCCCAGCTCAGGTCACATCCTCCGCTCAGGAGCCTCCTCCCATGTCCCCGTTGCCCTGAGTCCAGTACCAGGGATACAGTCCTCACCACTGTGCGCGGGAATCACCTGTTTACCTACGTTCCTTCTTCACTTGTGCATTATTTCCTGTATTCTCGCACACGACTCCCCTGCGAGTGAGCCTCTCAGATCAAACCAACCAGTGCAAACTCACTCCCCAGCCACCCGCTTTATCAGGCTCTCTTGGGACTCATACACTCGGGGCTAGAATCACCCCAGGGCCAGGCACCAGACAACTCAGGACAGCCCCTGCACTCCCGAGCCCACTGATATTATTCAAATTAGCCATTCTGAAGCCGGTTTACTCTGCCTTGCCCGTTCCCCCCCTTCTCCCCTCCAGCCTCCTGAGTGACCCGTGCTTCCCCATTTGTCCCTGGGAACTGCGAGTAACACACTATCTTCTCATTGGCAATTGTGTGCTGATCTGTTGGCCTCACTATACCTGAATAACAATAAAGTCTACATTTTATAACAGCTCCTCTGTGAATTCCCCCAGCGCATTCTGCTAACCCTGCCTTTCAGTGAGCACTCCCTGGGTCACAGGTGCTGCACTTAGCCTTTTCCTTGCACTATCTCATTGACCCTCAGCAACCCAGTGAGGCAGGTACTGACCACTCCCAATTCACACAGGAGGGAGCAAAGCCAGCAACTGACAGAGCCAGGATTCAAACACAGGTTTATCTGGCTCCCAGGTCAGCTCAAGGTTACCCCCTAAAGGAGTGGTCTCACACTCAAAGGCCCCAACCTCAACCACAGGACCCTTGCAAACAGGGCTGCTAGGCATGGGCGTGCAGTTTTACAAAGGCACCCGGCAGGGAGCAAAGGGACAAGAGAAATCTGCTTCCCGCTGTTGCCACGTGGGGCACATTTGAGTTGCTTCCTTCCAGAAGGGGCTCCACTTTCTAGTTCCCACCAAGGTACCATTTAGACAAGACTTATCTAAGAACCGTAGTCCATTAATGCCCCCAATGATGCCTACTAATCTCATCTCTCCATTGCATCGTGTGGAGAAAACAACGTGAAGGGCATCCCAGCACAAACATCGGGCTGTCACAGATGTGTCAAACCAAGGCTCAAGGCTTCAAGCACTGAGATCAATCCTGCCCCTTCCCTTTAATCAATTCTCTCATCCCCTTTGTGCTTAACATAGACTGAGCCTGTTTCTCAAATGAGTTCATTTGTCTCTCTGAAAGAGGATTCCCCAGAGATGCGTGTTTCTGAACAAGTCTTAACTTTTTTTGTCAGTGTAATGTGTGTGATTATAGCTTTCCAATTGAGCTCTGTTACAGTACCAAGTGGTCCTTGTCCCTTGAAACTGGCCTTAAGAATTACAAATGACCCCCCGGTCAGCACTTAAGAGGCAGCCTGACCCTACCTACTGTGAGACAAGCCAACCCCTCCTGCCTTATGAGCAGTTCACTTACTTATTGCACTAACAGGGAGACGGGGTCCACCCAAAGCAAAGTTAAGAGCTCTTGCTTTTTTTTTTTAAACATCTTTACTGGAGTATAAGAGCTCTTGCTTTTTAAAAGCCATCTCTTAGCTCTTCCACAAGGATGTCATTCTTACAAATGATATATGCATGCAGTATCATTACCATGGACAATCTCAGAGAGACTGTGGGCATTTAGTGGGGACCCAAAGATGGCACCAAAACAAGCATCCTTGTTGCTCCAAATCCTTGACCACGAGAACCCCTGAAGTCACCAAATGAGGGCCTCTGTGTCCTGGAACCACAGTGTAACACTTCCCCCAACAGAGTGAGAGAGCCGCACAACCCGGCCTGGGAGCTCCAAGGCTGGTGGCCCCTGTGCAGAAGTTCTGCTGACCCTGCCACTGGACCAGAGCCCCAGCTGCCCTTCCTATATCCACCTGGCTTAAGGGAGGGCTGAGGAGCAGTGCACTGAAAGTCAGTCCGACCAGGAATTGTTGGGTACAAAGGAACGAAAATGTGTTTTAGCAATCATGGTGCACCATATAAACGGTCAACAAACATGAGATTCCATTGTGAGCATAACCCTTGCCTGGCACCTCTCCACCCTGCTTCACACCCGCCCCCATCCTACTCTCATCCCTGTAACTTGCTCTTGCTCTGGGATTGGGTACAGTGTGTTTTTGTTTTTGTTTTTGCGGTACGCGGGCCTCTTACTGTTGTGGCCTCTCCCTCTGCGGAGCACAGGCTCTGGACTCGCAGGCTCAGCGGCCATGGCTCACGGGCCCAGCTGCTCCGCGGCATGTGGGATCTTCCCGGACCGGGGCACGAACCCGCGTCCCCTGCATCGGCAGGCGGACCCCCAACCACTGCGCCACCAGGGAAGCCCAGGTACAGTGTGTTTTTCATCTCAACTCCTCCACTTACTTCCTGTGTGAACTTAGTCACATTGTTCACCCTCCCTAGGCCACAGTTTCCTAATTTGTAAATTGGAGGTAAAAGTAGTCCTTACCTTGTAAGATTATGAAGAGTTCATGAATGTAAAGTGCTTAACTCAGTGCCTGACACAGAGTGATAAATGCACAACCCAGCTTCATACTTCCTGTCCTTCTTATGTGCTGGTCCCTCTGCTCAAAATTCCCTTTCTTCTTCTTAGCCTAGAGAATTCCTACTTACCTTTCAAGGTTCACCCCTGCTGCTCCTTCTTTTAGGGATTGTCCCCCATCCTCTCCAAGCTTCCTCCATGGCCTCCTCCACGCTCCCACACAACAATGCTTCCTCACCTACGACAGCATTAACCACACTCGGGTACCATTGTCTTTTCACAGTTCTCACTGAACTGTGACATCCTGAGGGCAGGAATTTTGTCATCCATCTTTGGATCCCCAAATTATGGTTCCATGCCTCTTACAAAGCAGACACTCAGTAAAGATTGGCTGACTTAATTTAAGTAATGAATTAGTTATGCTTGTTAGTGAGGGAGAAGCAAGGAAAACACGCAGAGGAGCCCGACAGCCACACAAGGCATAGTCGGATTAAGCATACTTTTGAGCAGTGTCAAGTAATAAACCCTACAGCTGTGATTCTCTACCTTACTGACTTAATTCATCTGCAGTAGGACCTGGGAATCCTATTGCTTTTAGTGTTTCCCATGTGATTCTGCAGCGTAGCCAGATTTGAGAACTACTACTCTCATCCTATCCTAGGAGTTCAAAGGAGGGGCAATTCCTAGGGTTTCCCATATCCACACGGCCCAGCCACATCGCCCCAGGAGTGGTGTCTACCCACAGGGGCTGGTCCTTCGGCTCTGATCTGGCAGCTGAGTATCATGTGAAGGGTAGAGCCGTTTAAGAAAAGGGGGCTGGACAGACAGGTGGGGTGCACAGGACAGGTGAGAGGGGTGTGAGCTGAGGAACAAGTCCCAAGTCAGGCCAAACTCATCATCTTTCAAGACCCAAGTCAACCCTCACTTTTCCTGAGACACCTTCTCTTGGGCACCTCCATGCCCTGAGGCTCTCTGCAGTTCTCCCCAGCTCAGCACTCTCCTGCGTGCATCATTCCTGAATCCTCGGGAGCCTCAAATGATGGGTGAATGCCAAGGTAAAGTGAAAAGTCTGAATTACAGAGTATTTTAAAAGAAAAGCAGGTTAACTGCCTTCACATGTAAAAGGTTCTCCCACTGAAACCTAATAGAGTGGACCCAAAGCTGCACTGAGGGAAACGGAAGTCATCTGCAATTAACACAGTGTTATATGTAAACAGCAGCCTCAGAGTAGTTGAAAATAGTCTGTTTGCTTGTGTGAATTAACATTCCCTTGCAATATTATGATAACAATGGCCTACCTTAGTTTCCCTTCACTCTCCACCTAATCTTGTTTACACTCTTATTAATAGTGAAAAGGGGGCTTCCCTGGTGGCGCAGTGCTTGAGAGTCCGCCTGCCGATGCAGGAGA
>NW_006780610.1:2977759-2981958 GCF_000442215.2 Lipotes vexillifer | reverse complement strand
ACACACACACACACACACACACACACACACACACACACACACACACACACACACACACACACACTCTTTTGGATAGGGTCAGTTCCAGACTCCTTGTCAGAGCCTCCAAGGCCTTTCATGAATGGGCCCCATCAGACCTCTGCAGCCTTGTCCTCCTGACACCACACTCCACTTCCTCTTGCCCTAAAGCATTCTGATGATTGTTTCCATCTGCTGCTCCTCGGCTGGAAAAGCCCTTCCCTGTGCGCTCCTTCAAGCCCCAGCTCAGGTCACATCCTCCGCTCAGGAGCCTCCTCCCATGTCCCCGTTGCCCTGAGTCCAGTACCAGGGATACAGTCCTCACCACTGTGCGCGGGAATCACCTGTTTACCTACGTTCCTTCTTCACTTGTGCATTATTTCCTGTATTCTCGCACACGACTCCCCTGCGAGTGAGCCTCTCAGATCAAACCAACCAGTGCAAACTCACTCCCCAGCCACCCGCTTTATCAGGCTCTCTTGGGACTCATACACTCGGGGCTAGAATCACCCCAGGGCCAGGCACCAGACAACTCAGGACAGCCCCTGCACTCCCGAGCCCACTGATATTATTCAAATTAGCCATTCTGAAGCCGGTTTACTCTGCCTTGCCCGTTCCCCCCCTTCTCCCCTCCAGCCTCCTGAGTGACCCGTGCTTCCCCATTTGTCCCTGGGAACTGCGAGTAACACACTATCTTCTCATTGGCAATTGTGTGCTGATCTGTTGGCCTCACTATACCTGAATAACAATAAAGTCTACATTTTATAACAGCTCCTCTGTGAATTCCCCCAGCGCATTCTGCTAACCCTGCCTTTCAGTGAGCACTCCCTGGGTCACAGGTGCTGCACTTAGCCTTTTCCTTGCACTATCTCATTGACCCTCAGCAACCCAGTGAGGCAGGTACTGACCACTCCCAATTCACACAGGAGGGAGCAAAGCCAGCAACTGACAGAGCCAGGATTCAAACACAGGTTTATCTGGCTCCCAGGTCAGCTCAAGGTTACCCCCTAAAGGAGTGGTCTCACACTCAAAGGCCCCAACCTCAACCACAGGACCCTTGCAAACAGGGCTGCTAGGCATGGGCGTGCAGTTTTACAAAGGCACCCGGCAGGGAGCAAAGGGACAAGAGAAATCTGCTTCCCGCTGTTGCCACGTGGGGCACATTTGAGTTGCTTCCTTCCAGAAGGGGCTCCACTTTCTAGTTCCCACCAAGGTACCATTTAGACAAGACTTATCTAAGAACCGTAGTCCATTAATGCCCCCAATGATGCCTACTAATCTCATCTCTCCATTGCATCGTGTGGAGAAAACAACGTGAAGGGCATCCCAGCACAAACATCGGGCTGTCACAGATGTGTCAAACCAAGGCTCAAGGCTTCAAGCACTGAGATCAATCCTGCCCCTTCCCTTTAATCAATTCTCTCATCCCCTTTGTGCTTAACATAGACTGAGCCTGTTTCTCAAATGAGTTCATTTGTCTCTCTGAAAGAGGATTCCCCAGAGATGCGTGTTTCTGAACAAGTCTTAACTTTTTTTGTCAGTGTAATGTGTGTGATTATAGCTTTCCAATTGAGCTCTGTTACAGTACCAAGTGGTCCTTGTCCCTTGAAACTGGCCTTAAGAATTACAAATGACCCCCCGGTCAGCACTTAAGAGGCAGCCTGACCCTACCTACTGTGAGACAAGCCAACCCCTCCTGCCTTATGAGCAGTTCACTTACTTATTGCACTAACAGGGAGACGGGGTCCACCCAAAGCAAAGTTAAGAGCTCTTGCTTTTTTTTTTTAAACATCTTTACTGGAGTATAAGAGCTCTTGCTTTTTAAAAGCCATCTCTTAGCTCTTCCACAAGGATGTCATTCTTACAAATGATATATGCATGCAGTATCATTACCATGGACAATCTCAGAGAGACTGTGGGCATTTAGTGGGGACCCAAAGATGGCACCAAAACAAGCATCCTTGTTGCTCCAAATCCTTGACCACGAGAACCCCTGAAGTCACCAAATGAGGGCCTCTGTGTCCTGGAACCACAGTGTAACACTTCCCCCAACAGAGTGAGAGAGCCGCACAACCCGGCCTGGGAGCTCCAAGGCTGGTGGCCCCTGTGCAGAAGTTCTGCTGACCCTGCCACTGGACCAGAGCCCCAGCTGCCCTTCCTATATCCACCTGGCTTAAGGGAGGGCTGAGGAGCAGTGCACTGAAAGTCAGTCCGACCAGGAATTGTTGGGTACAAAGGAACGAAAATGTGTTTTAGCAATCATGGTGCACCATATAAACGGTCAACAAACATGAGATTCCATTGTGAGCATAACCCTTGCCTGGCACCTCTCCACCCTGCTTCACACCCGCCCCCATCCTACTCTCATCCCTGTAACTTGCTCTTGCTCTGGGATTGGGTACAGTGTGTTTTTGTTTTTGTTTTTGCGGTACGCGGGCCTCTTACTGTTGTGGCCTCTCCCTCTGCGGAGCACAGGCTCTGGACTCGCAGGCTCAGCGGCCATGGCTCACGGGCCCAGCTGCTCCGCGGCATGTGGGATCTTCCCGGACCGGGGCACGAACCCGCGTCCCCTGCATCGGCAGGCGGACCCCCAACCACTGCGCCACCAGGGAAGCCCAGGTACAGTGTGTTTTTCATCTCAACTCCTCCACTTACTTCCTGTGTGAACTTAGTCACATTGTTCACCCTCCCTAGGCCACAGTTTCCTAATTTGTAAATTGGAGGTAAAAGTAGTCCTTACCTTGTAAGATTATGAAGAGTTCATGAATGTAAAGTGCTTAACTCAGTGCCTGACACAGAGTGATAAATGCACAACCCAGCTTCATACTTCCTGTCCTTCTTATGTGCTGGTCCCTCTGCTCAAAATTCCCTTTCTTCTTCTTAGCCTAGAGAATTCCTACTTACCTTTCAAGGTTCACCCCTGCTGCTCCTTCTTTTAGGGATTGTCCCCCATCCTCTCCAAGCTTCCTCCATGGCCTCCTCCACGCTCCCACACAACAATGCTTCCTCACCTACGACAGCATTAACCACACTCGGGTACCATTGTCTTTTCACAGTTCTCACTGAACTGTGACATCCTGAGGGCAGGAATTTTGTCATCCATCTTTGGATCCCCAAATTATGGTTCCATGCCTCTTACAAAGCAGACACTCAGTAAAGATTGGCTGACTTAATTTAAGTAATGAATTAGTTATGCTTGTTAGTGAGGGAGAAGCAAGGAAAACACGCAGAGGAGCCCGACAGCCACACAAGGCATAGTCGGATTAAGCATACTTTTGAGCAGTGTCAAGTAATAAACCCTACAGCTGTGATTCTCTACCTTACTGACTTAATTCATCTGCAGTAGGACCTGGGAATCCTATTGCTTTTAGTGTTTCCCATGTGATTCTGCAGCGTAGCCAGATTTGAGAACTACTACTCTCATCCTATCCTAGGAGTTCAAAGGAGGGGCAATTCCTAGGGTTTCCCATATCCACACGGCCCAGCCACATCGCCCCAGGAGTGGTGTCTACCCACAGGGGCTGGTCCTTCGGCTCTGATCTGGCAGCTGAGTATCATGTGAAGGGTAGAGCCGTTTAAGAAAAGGGGGCTGGACAGACAGGTGGGGTGCACAGGACAGGTGAGAGGGGTGTGAGCTGAGGAACAAGTCCCAAGTCAGGCCAAACTCATCATCTTTCAAGACCCAAGTCAACCCTCACTTTTCCTGAGACACCTTCTCTTGGGCACCTCCATGCCCTGAGGCTCTCTGCAGTTCTCCCCAGCTCAGCACTCTCCTGCGTGCATCATTCCTGAATCCTCGGGAGCCTCAAATGATGGGTGAATGCCAAGGTAAAGTGAAAAGTCTGAATTACAGAGTATTTTAAAAGAAAAGCAGGTTAACTGCCTTCACATGTAAAAGGTTCTCCCACTGAAACCTAATAGAGTGGACCCAAAGCTGCACTGAGGGAAACGGAAGTCATCTGCAATTAACACAGTGTTATATGTAAACAGCAGCCTCAGAGTAGTTGAAAATAGTCTGTTTGCTTGTGTGAATTAACATTCCCTTGCAATATTATGATAACAATGGCCTACCTTAGTTTCCCTTCACTCTCCACCTAATCTTGTTTACACTCTTATTAATAGTGAAAAGGGGGCTTCCCTGGTGGCGCAGTGCTTGAGAGTCCGCCTGCCGATGCAGGAGA
>NW_006780610.1:2968632-2977552 GCF_000442215.2 Lipotes vexillifer | reverse complement strand
AAAAAAAAAAAAAAAAAAAAAAAAAAAAAAATAGTGAAAAGGAAGCCCGGTTTTTACTGGCTTCAAATCATCCTAGACTGCAAACTACTGAAGTCTGAATTAATGGCCTTGAACTGTATGCATTTGCATCCTGAAGTTCTCTCAGCTTCCCCTACACAGGCTTTCCTTCAAGGACCGTCTCTCAGATGACAGAGCCTCCTTCCTCTTGGCAGATTCTATTACGATCCCGTTTACAGATGGGAAGGTGGAGGCACAGAAAACTGTTGCAAATCGTCTGAGTTGCACAGCATTCAAGCTCAGGGAACCTGCCCCAGCACCTGACTTCTTAATCATGAAATTGCCGGTCCTGGAGAGAAGATTCAAATTCCAGCTCTGCCATCAGCTGTGTTCTCTTCCACAAGACAGCATGCCTGACCAGCCCTGGTTCTTCCCCATGTGGCCCTGCATGGCATGGCGTGCCCCCGTCTTTTGGGAACTCTGAGTAACAAACTACCTTTTCCACGGCAATTATTCCCTGATCTGTTGTCTCACCTTACCTGAACCTGGTTCCACATCTGTGAAATAAGGACAATATCACTGACCTCTCAGGTTTGTTATGAGGATGAAATGAGATGCTGCATGTAAAGCACTTAACACAGCATCTGCTACACAGTAAAAACCTAAGGAAAGGCAATGTTATCACTGGCCTTGTTCCCACTGGTTATACTCTTTGCTCCTAACTCCCACACTTTACAGGTAAGGAAACCAAGATTCAGAGATGTGTGACATAGGCATCCTGCCCAGTGTCACATGGCAAGTGGATGATGGGGCAGAACTGGAACTTGCATCTCGTCCTCCAACGGCCGCTTTCCAGCTGCCAAATTCTCATGCTGGGGTCCTGCCATCCACTCTACAGATGTTGTGAATCATCAGGACCAGACTTCACACACACACACACACACACACACACACACACACACACACACACACACCCTAACTCTGTCTTCTCCCACTAAGGAGGTCTTGTTTTTGAGGCACACATGCAGATGAAACCATCAAGATTTTCCTTTACCTTTGTGCTCCAGTTTACCTAACATGCTTTTCCACATGTGACACCCATAACAGCATATGGTGTGAGTACACATGGCTGCCCCTTTAAATCCTGTAATCAAAACCATTCAGGGGAGCAGAGTAGGCTCCATCCAGGTCCACTTTTCTTTAGCTCTCTAGTTCTTTTCTAATACTTCGAGGGTGGTGGGTAGGGGTGGAGGGTGCCTCCACTTCTCCCAAAAGTCAGCAGCAGCAGCTGCCAGGGACCCTACTGCAGCTCAGAGCACAGATGGAGTGGAGGCCTCCCATCCCTCCTCCTACACCAAACTCCATCTCCGGGCTGTGATGCTCTTCCCTGGGGCAAGACCATCTGATATCCAAGTCTTTCTGAAATCAAAAGACCTTGGATACGATTTGAGCAACACAATAATTTAACTAGCATTGGATTATAACCCAAAGTATAAAACAAATATCAAGTCCACACAGAGATAAATAAAGGCGTGCATGAATAAATAAATGGGGAGAAGAGACCAGTCTCCCACGTAGAAGAATTCCAAATAATTTATGCAGATGCTCTGCCCTCAAGGAGTTGGAGCCTAACTCCCCACGCTTGCATGTGGGTTGTGCCTGGTGACACCCTTCCAAAGAAGACAGTACAGAAAAGGGGAATAAAGAGTAACTTTTCAGTAGAGAAACCTGACCAGCACAACTTCAGCCAGGTGATCAAGGTTCACACCAATGTGATAAGTCATGTGGATTGCATGTACCCTTGATACGATGGGATGAAAATGGCACCTCACCTCTGGGGTCTTCCTCCCCAGAACCCATAACCCCAGGCTAATCATGAGAAAGATATCAGACAAAGCCCAAATGAGGGACATTCTACAAAATACCTGGCCAGTACTCCCCACAACTGTCAAGGTCATTAAAAAAAAGAAAAAGAAAAAGAAAATCTAAGAAACTATCACAGCCAAGAGGAGCCTAAGGAGTCATGATGACTAAGTGTATTATGGGATCCCAGGGGGGGTCCAGGAACAGAAAAGGACATTAGGGAAAAACTAAGGAAGTCTGAATGAAGTGTGGACTTCAGTTAATAAAAAGGTATCAATATTGGTTCTTTAATTATGATAAATGTACCATACTAATGTAAGATGTTAATGATAGGGAAACTGGGTATGGGTTATATGGGAACTCTCTGTACTATCTTCAGACTTTTTCTTTAAATCTAAACTATTTAAAACAAAAATTTATTTTAAAAACAAAACCAAAAACAAGAAAGCCTCCTTAGATAGTCCAGGACAGACCTGCTTTTGTTGCATGACCTCAGAATCATCAATAATGCTGGAGGGCCCTTTGTTCACCAGTCTCAGAATTCTTGAGGGGTAGGGGAAGTGGGGGAGGGAGGTCGGGGACTGAGTATGCAGGCAGAGCCTGCCTCCCTTCCCCACCGGCCTCTTTTCATCTTCTTTATACCCTCACCTTCCACACAGTATTTTCCCTGAATCAAAGGATTCCTCTACTCAAAAGAGTGAAAACTTCTGACCTAGTCCAGATCCATCATAAAAGGTCCAGAGAGAGGAAGGAGCATCTTCTGGGAATTCACCAAGGTCATGACAGAGCTGGAGCTGGAACCCCACATGGTGGGCACTTGAGACCATCCTTCAGGGGTTGCCCAGGCTCTCACCTGTGAGCCTGGAGCTCCTTGAGGCAGGGAAGGGCCTGGTTCATCTGTGTCTCTGGAACCCAGAAGAGAACTTGGGACAGGGACCCAACAAGTCCTCTGGAATGAATGAATGACACTGTTCCCATCACATGATCATTCTAAAATGCCAGGGCCATGTATAACTGAATCACTTTGCTGGACACCTGAAACTAACACAACATTGTAAATTAACTATACTCCAATACAAAATAAAATTTTTTTAAAAAAAGAGGTAAACCCTCCCCAAAAAAACAAAAAATAGAAAATGAAATGCCAGTGCCGTTCAAACCTAGAAAATTCTGACATTTCAGATAACTGTAAAGTAGAGTTTCTCCCTGGTCCATGTCCATATATTTGCTTTTATTAAAACAGCCTCTTCTCTATCTTCCAGTGAGTCTGTGTACTGGAGACTGGCTTTAGACATTCATACATCCAACCATTCACTCATTTTAAAAGCTTTATTGAGTACCTCCTACACATTATGAACAATAGCAACAATAATAACTCATACAATAACCACTCACTGAGCACCTGCTGTGTGTCAGGCTCAGTCCAGGCATGACAGATACAGCCCTGAACAAGAAAGACACCACATTCCTCCCCTAAGAGGGATCCCTAATTGTTATTCAGTGCTTCCTGAGTGCCAGGCATTTGTGCTTAGAATCTCTCATTTAATCCTCACAACAGCCCTAAGAGATCAATACCATTGATGTTCCCATTTCCTTTCTTTTTCTTTAAAAGTTTTTTTAAATTATTTTTATACAATTTTTAAAGGTTAACACGCCACTTATAGTTATTACAAAATATTGGCTGTTTTCCCCGTGTTGTATAATACATCCTTGTAGCCTGTCTTACACCCGATAGTTTATCCCTCCAAATCCCCCAACCCTAAATTGCCCCCCACACACTGGTAACCACTAGTTCATTCTCTATATCTGCAAGTCCACTTCTTTTCTTTTGTTATATTCACTAGTTTGTTGTATTTTTTCCACGTATTAAGTGATATCATACAGTGTTTGTCTTTCTCTGTCTGACTCATTTCACTTAGCATAATGCCCTCCAAGTCCATCCATGTTGCTGCAAATGGAAAAATTTCATTCTTTCTTATAGCTGAGTAGTATGCCATTGTGTATATATACCACATCTTCTTTATCCATTCATCTGTTGATGGACACTTAGGTTGCTTCCATATGTTGTCAATTGTAAATAATGCTGCTATGAACGTTGGGGGTGCATATATCTTTTTGAATTAGTGTCTCTGGTTTGTTTTGTTTTTTGATCTATACCCAGGAGTGGAATTGCTGGGTTATATGGTAGTTCTATTTTTAGTTTTTGGAGAAACTTGCATACTGTTTTCCACAGTGGCTGCTCCAATTTACATTCCCACCAACAGTGTACAGGGACTCCCTTTTCTCCACATCCTTGCCAACATTTTTTATTTGTGTTCTTTTTGATGATAGCCATCCTGACAGGTGTGAGGTGATGTCTCACTGTGATTTTGATTTGCATTTCCCTGATGATTAGTGATGGTGAGCATCTTTTCATGTGCCTGTTGGCCATCAGCATTTCCTCTTTGGAAAAATGTCTGTTCAGTACTTCTGCCCGTTTTTAAAGAAGGTTGTTTGATTTTTTGATGTTGAGTTGTATGAGCTGTTCATATACATTGGGTATTAATCCCTTATCGGTCATATCATTTGCAAACATTTTCTCCCATTCAGTAGGTCGTCTTTTCATTTTGTTGATGGTTTCCTTTGCTACACAAACATTTTTAAGTTTAATTAGGTCCAATTTGTTGTCCCCATTTTTTAGATGAGGAAGTGGAGGCCTAGTTACTTGTCCAAAGTCACTCAGTCAGTAAGTAGTCGAGCTGGGATTTGAACCTGGGCACTGCTTTTCGAGAATACTTGTTTTCATTGTCCACACAAGGGAGTCAGTGTGGGCCTTGGTGGCCTGGCTGGTGCAGCACACACAGGGCACCACAGTCAAATGAAAAAGGAAGCCGCCCTTTATTCCCAGCAACTGGCCACGGGTCCAGCATTCCTTCCTCACCCCCTCACATGCAGGACTGTGTGGGGATGCTGAGGCAGGGAGGAAAGCTCTGCCAGGGGGTCTAAGCAAGGCTTCCTTCCCCAGCACTCCTGAAGCTGAGCCGGGAGCCCCTCCGAGCCACCCGCGAGACTTCCTCCTGGGCTCAGACACAGAAGCTGCAAAGAGAGGAGGGTAGCGGGGCGGGTGTCTAACGGGATTAACAAGCGGAGGAGGTGCAGAGACTCTGTTCCTGCCTCGAAGACACAGACACCCCACCCACTAGTACAATTTGTTCTAGAGGATGTCCTTACTCTGACCAGATTATCAACAGGGACAGGAGGTGCGCAGTTAGGAAGGGACTAGAGGGGGGCCCTTCCCCAGGCGTGAAGGGAGAAGCGCAGTGCTGTCTTATCTAGGAGCAGAGAGGAAATACGGGGAGAGGGGAAGAAACGTATCCTCATGGCACTGTGGACCAGACCTTGCAATGGGCACCGGTGACACGCGGAGAATAAGATGAGGTTCCTGCCCCACAGTGACTCACACGAGGGTGAAATTGACTAAAACTTACACATGAATAACAAGCCAGCAGGGCTGGACGAGCTGGTCAAAGGATGGGAGGGGCTTCCCGGAGGAGGGGGCAGGTCTTGGTTCCTCCACCCCAGCCGGGCTTTGAAGGGTGTATTGAAGTTCTCCACCCAGAGAAGGGGAAAGAAGAATCTAGCAATAAGGGCACGGAAGCGCCAGTCAGGAGTCTCTCAAGAGGCGGGTGTGCCTGGGGCGCGGAGAGTCCAGCAGGAGAGTGAAGAAACGTGGCTGGGAAGATGGGCTGGAGCCAGACTGTATCAGGCCTCATGTGTTGCTGGCGATTCCAGGGATAAGTGAGCCCAGGGATAAGTTTTGAGTTTCTTGGTTTTGTCAGGAGAGGGGAGCGTTGTGGGTTGGTGGCTTATGTGAGCATATTTGTGATTCAGAAATTTATTCTGACAGTCGCTCTGAAGAATTCATTGTCATTCAAGTAATTATTTGGCACCTACCCTGTCCCTGACACTCCTCAAAGGGCTGGAGATAGAATGGTGAATGGAATAGATACGATCCTGGCCATCATGGAGCCTGTGGACTGGCAGAAGAGATAGACATTATACAATTTCATCCCAATCATAACAGACCAATAGAGGGAAAGCCCAGAGGGTGATGAGTCCATATATCTAGGAAATATATAATCTACTAGGGATATGAGAAGGCTGCCCTGAACTAGCAGCATTGAGCTCAGGAAGCAGGAGTAAGCTGTTCCAAGTGAAGGAATAGCATGTTTAGAGGCCACAAGGCAGGAAGGAGGATGGCACAACAGAAAACCACAGACGTGGCCAGGTGCCCGGAATACAGCAAACACAGGAGAGGGTGGCTTGAGATGAGATTGAAAAGGGAGACAGGACAGGGCCTTGAAAGCCATGGTAAGGATTTGGGACTTTATCTCACTGTCAGGGTCAAACCCTTAAAGGGTTTTAAGAAAGACTGTGACAAGATCCCATTAGCATTTTGGAAAGACTTTTCTTCCTGTTACATAAAAAACATATTGGAAGGATGCTCAGTGAAAGCAGGGTGGCAGGGTGAGGGGGTGGTCCAGAGGAGGTCTAATGAGGAGGATTTGATGATTGTCTCTTTTGAGGTGAAGAGGAAAAGGGAGGATGTGATTCTGAGGATCTGAGCTTGGAGGGAGGGACAGATGACAACTTAAGATCAGGAGGGAGCCCATAGGAGAAAGAGCAGATGTCAACAGAGACCAGGAATGTCTACTCGAGAATTCCTACCACCCTCACTATTAAAGAGCAAGAAAGCAAAGGTGAAGCTTTCCAAGAGGAAGGAGGAACTGAGCTGGAAAAAAGACCCAGAGAGGCAGTAGGCACCCTGGCACCTCTAAAATCCACTCCAGGGGAGCTGGCAGGGAGGGATCCGGAGTCTTATGAGCTGCTGTCCTGACCCCAGAGGGACACAAATGTCCTCCCATCTGGCTACATGGAAGCAGAATCAAAGGCACAAAAGTTCCCCACTGGCTGACATTTTGGGGAGCTCACAGAATGGCGAGTTTCTCCTAACCAACCCCGCCACCAATGAGGAGCTGAAACATATTGTACCCATTAGAAAAGAAATGCAAATCCGAAAGTCAGGCATTTGTGTCCATGACAACAGGGGGAACGTATTTTGGCAAATCTGAGTTCATTTATATTCAAATAAATATTTCAGTCTATGACTCTGGCACTTTTTTGCATGAGATATTTCAGAACCATATTGAATGTTGCTCTCATGCTAAGAACTTGAGAATTAAAATGAGGGCCAATTTCAGAGTCTGTCAGACTCCAAGCTTTGGGGTTGGTTTTACCTCAAGGAATGAAAAGGAATGATAAACTGGGGGTGGGGGGAGGTGATTCAGCACATTTGTATATAAACTTTTTCAACTGGAAAGGCCAGTTCAGTCTTGTCCCACGCAGCCCCTTCTTTGTACAAATGGGAGAATAGACCCAAGAGCAAAACATTCTAGAACTCAGGACTCCTGATTCTTGGGCCAATGTTGTCTTCTGCCCACCCAAACCAGTAGTTAGAATAAGAAGAATAGCAAGGATAAGATTTCAGTATATCATCAATTGTTTCTCTTTCAAGGGATGTTATTTTCCCCTAACTATAAAAGCAATATATGCCTTTTGTGGAAAATCTGTATATTACTAAAAACTCTAAGATATTATTTCTAGTAAATCCTGTAATTCCCCATAAAATCACCAGTAACATTTTAACATTCCCTTTCAGGCTTCTTTCTGTGTATACATCTTTTACATAGTTGAAGTGTTAGCGTACATACAATTTTTCATCAGAAGCATTAATTACCCTGAGTCATTAAAAACTTTGCATATACAAAAAAACTTAACAGATGAAGAATATTCCACCCCATAAATATACGGTAAATTTACTAAATCATTTATTTAACTCACTGTTGGGCATTTGGGTAGTCTCCAATTTTTTTATCTTCTAAATAACACTGTGTTGGATACCTTTGTGTTTAAATCTTTATTTACACATCAGATTATTTCCTTGGACTAGATTTCTAGAAATGGAATTATGGATCTAAAGAGTATAAGCATTTTAAAGGCCCCTGGCGTATGCCGTGTTCCAGAAAAGCTTGTATGGTTTGCTAGTGGAATGCGAAACGCTAATCTCACCATAATCTCACCCGCAGGTTACACACCACTCCAGACATCAAGGAACACAGGGCCCAGGGACGGTGAGATGAGAGAGGCCCCAATAAATAATCTGCCACCACGATTTACAGGAGTAAGGAGAGGTGTGTCTGCCCTCACAGTGGGGAAGTTCCCTTCATTAGATGCTGACTCTGCTCTCTGGGTGAATCTCCCACATTTTTCCTTTTGGTGGCTCCTGACTCTGGGCTCTGAGAGATCCCTCCTCATCCATTTATATTCTGTGGCCCCATCTGAAGTGGGTGTTGAAGCCTATTCCCTCCTTTAAGCCCATGCAGCTTTTGCAGCTGCTTTCTTCCTGTGCAGGATCAGGGACTCAGGAGTTGATTTAAGGCTAATCAGCCAAATCTCTCTTGAGCTCATCTCTTTCTTGTAATACATTGACAAAAGCAGGGAGTAAATCCAGCGCACTGTCACTTTGGCTCTCTCCAACTGTGTCCCCTAGAGCAACAGGCTCAGTAGACACATGGTCTGCCTTCCAAGTTATCACAGGTGACAGTTTTACCAAAGGTTTTGCTCCTGTATACCATGGTCCGTATTTGCAGCCTCCAAGATCAGTTTCCTTGCTGCATGCCACCTGATTACCAAGGCAATGTCGCATATTTAAGATTTTTATAATAGCCGTATCCCACTTCCAGTACCAAATTCTGTATTAGTTAAGGTAATGCCATCTGCTGGAGCATAAAACCCTCAAAACCTTAGTGGGTCAACAGATATATTGACCCACATTAGTATTAGTATATAATACTAATATTTTTTTAAATTTCCTTGAAGTCCAAAAAAGGAGTCTTGATCTGACCCTCAGTGGGCTGCCACTAATGACTCCATTTCCCAGGTCCTTTTTATCTGATTGTTCTGTCATTTTCAATCCTTGCCTTCTGAGGTCACCCTGCTCATTGGTATCAAGCCTGGAGAG
>NW_006780610.1:2950428-2968622 GCF_000442215.2 Lipotes vexillifer | reverse complement strand
AAAGAGCATGGAGAATTGAATGCCGGAGATTCTTATGGCCGGTCTGGAGTGGCTCACATCAATTCCACTGACATTCCATTGGCTAGAACTTAGTCACAGGGCCACACTAAAGTGCAAAAGAAAATGAGACATGAGCCATCTCTAAGCCAAGGAGGAAGGCAAATGGCTTTTGGTGAATTCATAACAGTGTCTTCCATACATGTCAAGGTCCAACCCCACACCTGGATGGTTCATCTTGTTCACCTCTCCCTAATCCTGGCCCTGTCAACAGACCCCATCTTTAACTAACATGCTGGTATTTTGTTCATCATAGAATTTTTAAATTAATTTTGACTTTTTAAAATATTATTTGTCTTGATGACTGAGTTTGGGACATCCCTTAAATTTTGCATCAAGGTGAGTGTCCACTCAGTTCACCTAGATCCCAACCCTGCTCATGTTGCAGAATCAGGAAGAGGAACCCTGGTCGGCACTAATTTTTCCCCAATTTGTGGGACTCATTTTCCACTTTCCTCTTTTTGAAAGAACAGCTCACCCATGAGGCTCCTCCATCATTTATTATCCCACATGTCATTGTGGAAATAGCATTAGATATGGAATCAAGTCCTAGCTCAGTCACTGACCAGCTAGCTGTGTGGCCTGGCACAAGTTGCTTAACCTCTCTGTGTCTGCTTGCTTATCTGGACAATGGGAATCACAAGTCCTGGATCATGGGGTTCCTGGGCTAAATGAGACAGCACATGAGAAAGACCTCAGGCCCAGGCTCATGGAGGCACGTAAAAAATATAGGAGTCCAAAATGTTTACTGAAAAGCCCAGCCCAGGCTATGTTGTGTATGACATACAAAATCAAATTTCTGTCCTTGTGGATTTTACACCTTAATGGAATCATGTGTGCAAAGAACCTTGAGAAAGAATCAAACCCTCTGCCCATATACAACCACAGAGAAGCCAGGTTGTGGTCTCACTGTCCTCAATATTTGCAGTTTTAAATAGACAGCTTGGTGGAGTAAGAGAGGGAAGGGAGAATGGGGTAGGCTGGGGTGCAGTGGCTGGTAACATGGCTTCATTTTAAGTACCATGATCCACCTAGCAACACCCACCAGCCTGAAACTCCACCATGCCTCCTGCCAGGAGCTCTTTTCCAAAGGTTCCATGGTTCTTGCCACAAAAAATTTTTAGCACATTTAAACCAGCATCTAGAGCATAGATTAAAGTGGTCCTGTGACATCATGCGTGGAATATATAGAAACCTTCCGTGAGCAGAATATTTGATTTAGCCTCCTTGTCAACCACACATCTGTCTGGAGCAGCTGCAGGGAACAAGCACTATTCCGGGCACTGTGGGAAGAGCAGAGGGAGGGGCATAGTCTCTGCTCCTGAGAGGCTCACAGTCAAGGTGTGAAGGCAGGATCAACACGTGCAACAAAGACACGCCCTTATTACTCAGAACTCTTTGGGCTGTTAAGTGACAGATGCCCAATTCAAACTAGCTTAAGCAAGGAGGCAGTTGATTAGGAGAATGTTGGGATGTCCCAAAGAACCTGAGGAATAACCAGAACCCAGGACCTCTCTTTGTCTCCCTTTCTTGCGTGACAACATTTTTCATCTCCTTGTGGCTTGGCTTTCTCTCCTACACCCACACACACCCACACACACACACACCCACACACACACACACCCACACACACACACACCCACACACACACACACCCACACACACACACACCCACACACACACACACCCACACACACACACACCCACACACACACACACCCACACACACACACACCCACACACACACACACACACACACACACACACACACACACACACACACAATGCAACACATGTCTGGGCTGCCAATAGCTTCAGAGATTGAGATGTGATGACCTCAGTTGTCCCCAGAGAGAGACAAATCTGACACCCCTGGTTCTGAATCCAAAATTCCTCGGGAAGGCATTGATGGTTTATTTTGAGACAGGTGCAAGCCCCGGAACAATCAACTGTGTCCAGGGATAGAATTACAGCACACCAGCATGGCTCCCATGATGGTCAAGAGGACGGAGGAAGAGCAGTTCCCGGAAAAGAGGAGCTGCAGAGATCGCCTACAAACCGCACAGGGTCCTGCACAAGCAGAACCAAGAGAGGGACTCTAACAGGAGGTCAGAGAAAGAAGCAAAAGACCTCAGCATCACGACTGCTGTAGTCAGGGATGGCTTCTTGGAAAGGGAGGGCCTGCTGAAACAGTATTACAAGGATAGTACATCAAGGCACCTTACACAAAAGAAGACCAAATGCACTTGAGTTTCCTCCCTTCTCCTGCAGAGGGTAAGTGTGAAGGAGAAAGAGGATGAAGCCCTCAGAAGCCAGCCCCAATATTTTCCAGATACTGTGGTAAGCTTTTACCTGCATGATCTCAATTAATCCCCACAAAAAGCCGGTGAGGAAAAAATGAGTATCCCATTTTACAGATGAGGAAACTGAAGGTAGCAGAGAATAAGTAACTTGCCCCAGATCATACACCCTTAAGTGGAAAAGCCAAGTTTTGAGTCAAGTACATGTGATGCCACCTGGCCTGGCTTGGTACCCGTCCCCTGCTGCACCCACCCTGACAGCACTGGTTCCTGAATAAATTGGTGCCTAAAAAAAACACCTATTCATTTCCTCTGGAACTCTCTTTCGAGAAGATGTGTTAGTCCGGGTCCTCTGAGATTAAATGTGCAAAAATTTGCTGGAGAAATAATCTGCAAAAGAAAGTGGGAAAAGTGCCAGGAGAGGCTGGGATGTAGGTCTCACCCTGATTAAAGGAGAGAAGGAAGTTTTGGAGAAAAACATCTGAGACTACAGTGAGATTTCAGGGAAAATGCAGCAGGATGTGAAGGAGTTCCCAAGGCAAAGTTAACCATCAGAAGGGCCCCATGTCTCCTAGGAACAAGCCTGCCTTGGTATCCCCGCCATGTTCAGTCTTTGGCTGGGGACAGCCTATAGGAGGCATGGCCTCAGGCCAGTGTGCAAAGGATTTCAGAGCCCAGCAAAGGGGCTGCTGGTCAGTTACATTCCCAGCCTCCAGAAACCTGAGAGGTGAACTCTCACAGCCACCATAGAAAGGCTGCCTCAAACTAACATCCATTTTTAATCATTATCTGGAAGATATGAATGTCTTATTCCCATTGTTAGGGGGATCAATAAATGATTTAAAAAGCAAATGATGAACTCTTTGGTGCCTTTTCTTCTTCCATGATTGGTGAGTGTCACCCTGTTTTCCCATTTATCTTTGGACAGTTCAGCTCTTTTCTAGCCTTTGCCTTCCTCATTGTGTTACTACCCAATAATGTTATTTCTTTTTCTATTTTTCTTGGGGGCTGGGGCCCTCTGATATTTGTTTTCTTTCCAGGTGTATGTATGATTGTAGATTTGATCCCAGAATGACAGAAACCCCAAATTGTAAGACTTTAAACCTTACAATTTAGTCCCTACTGTGGGCATCCAAAGCGCCCAGCTCTCACTCCCCAATAACAATCCTCACTATAATTTCTTGCAAACATCTCACCTAATAAACTGCAAACTCCATCAGGGTAAGAGCTATGACTAACATACTGTATCTCCAGCTCTTTACTACGGTGCTTGGTTCAATAAATAGTTCTTGAATTAACCAATCCCCCAATCTAGTCTAAACCCATTTGATGATTGATTAATTGGTTTATTTTTACTCAATGACAATCTAATGATATTTCAACATTTCCAGATGATCCATTTCACTTAACAATGTGCTTGATTGCAGTTGATCCCCATTGCAAGCAAGCTGAATTCTACCTGTTCTTTCTGGGCGAGGACTCCGGGAGTACCTGAGACAGTGTGATCTCTGCCATTCCTTATCCTACCACTGCCGTCATCAACCCCCTGCCACGACCACCACAAGGTTGCCTTTGGACAACAAGAGGAAGCATCTTCTGCGCCTTTAGAGGTTTGCACATGGAAGACTTCTGAGGAGTGTGGCATGATCAGAGTTAAGATTCAGTAGTCTACATCCAAAGTCAGGGAGCAGGATGGATCACAGAGGAAGCAAATGGAAATCTAGAAGCAAGAGACCATGACATCCAACAGGTGAGAAGTATAGCATCTTATGTTCATCTAAGTCACAAAATAATTTAGATCAGTAATTTAAGTGTCCTGTCCTATGTAATAATGAAACCACTAAACCTGATTTAAAATGAAAGATTTTCCACTCTGCCCACTCCAGACCGTCACAGGTAGGAAGCCTGCCATCCGAGCAGAGGGACATGGTAGACCTCTTCTTTTTCCTCATCTGTGCTTCTGCTCCCTTCCCATTTGCTACCCACCCTTCTGACTCCTCCAGGGATGAAATGCAAATTGGGGTAAAAGGAGCCAGAAAGTTCTCTTTTGACTAGTACATGGAGATCTAGCATTGCTGTGCTCTGAACTTAGCAGATATGTTTAAAGCTGAATTCTTCCCTTTTGCTTTTGGGTTCTCTGGGGCCCCCATGCTCTCTCAGCTGCTGTCCTCTTGACAAGGGCAAACGTATCTCTGCTTAAGGCAGTCACTTGCCCTTCTTCAGCCCCAAGGCATTGGGTGACACCTGTAGTTTCTCTCTGCTGAGGTCTGGTGCCCAGGTGACCCCCCTGGACAGGACCTCACACTGGCTTTCTCTCTTGCACATTCTCAGGAAACCCTCTTGGATTCTTTTTTAATATCTTTATTGGAGTATAATTCCTTTATAATGGTGTGTTAGTTTCTGCTTTATAACAAAGTGAATCAGTTATACATATACGTATGTCTCCATATCTCTTCCCTCTTGCATCTCCCTCCCTCCCACCCTCCCTATCCCACCCCTCCAGGTGGTCACAAAGCACCGAGCTGATCTCCCCGTGCTATGCAGCTGCTTCCCACTAGCTAGCTATTTTACGTTTGGTAGTGTATATATGTCCATGCCACTCTCTCACTTTGTCTGAGCACTTTGTCCCAGCTTACCCTTCCTGCTCCCCGTATCCTCAAGTCCATCCTCTAGTAGGTCTGCATCTTTATTCCCATCTTGCCCCTAGGTTCTTCATGACCAATTTTTTTTTTTTAGATTCCATATATATGTGTTAGCATACGGTATTTGTTTTTCTCTTTCTGACTTACTTCACTCTGTATGACACACTCTAGGTCCATCCACCTCACTACAAGTAACACAATTTCGTTCCTTTTTATGGCTGAGTAATATTCCATTGTATATATGTGCCACATCTTCTTTATCCATTCATCTGTTGATGGGCATTTAGGTTGCTTCCATGTCCTGGCTATTGTAAATTGAGCTGCAATGAACATTTTGGTACATGACTCTTTTTGAATTATGGTTTTCTCAGGGTATATGCCCAGTAGTGGGATTGCTGGATCGTATGGTAGTTCTATTTTTAGTTTTTTAAGGAACCTCCATACTGTTCTCCATAGTGGCTGTATCACTTTACATTCCCACCAACAGTGCAAGAGGGTTCCCTTTTCTCCACACTCTCTCCAGCATTTATTGTTTGTGGATTTTTTGATGATGGCCATTCTGACGGGTGTGAGGTGATACCTCATTGTAGTTTTGATTTGTATTTCTCTAATGATTAGTGATGTTCAGTATCCTTTCATGTGTCTGTTGGCAATCTGTATATCTTCTCTGGAGAAATGTCTATTTAGGTCTTCTGCCCATTTTGGGATTGGTTGTTTGTTTTTTAGATATTGAGCTGCATGAGCTGCTTGTAAATTTTGGAGATTAATCCTTTGTCACTTGCTTCATTTGTAAGTATTTTCTCCCATTCTGAGGTTTGTCTTTTCATCTTGTTTATGGTTTCCTTTGCTGTGCAAAGCTTTTAAGTTTCATTAGGTCCCATTTGTTTACTTTTGTTTTTATTTCCATTTCTCTAGGAGGTGGGTCAAAAAGGATCTTGCTGTGATTTATGTCAGAGAGTGTTCTGCATATGTTTTCCTCAAGAGTGTGATGGTGTCTGGCCTTACATTTAGGTCTTTAATCCTTTTTTTTTTTTTGTGGTAAGCAGGCCTCTTGCTGTTGTGGCCTCTCCCGTTGCAGAGCACAGGCTCTGGACGCACAGGCTCAGCGGCCATGGCTCACAGGCCTAGCCGCTCTGCGGCATGTGGGATCTTCCCATACCAGGGCACGACCCCACGTCCCCTGCAACGGCAGGCGGACTCTCAACCACTGCGCCCCCAGGGAAGCCCCTTTAATCCATTTTGAGTTTATTTTTGTGTATGGTGTTAGGGAGTGTTCTAATTTCATTCTTTTACATGTAGCTGTCCAGTTTTCTCAGCATCACTTATTGAAGACGCTGTCTTTTCTCCACTGTATATTCTTGCCTCCTTTATCAAAGAGAAGTTGACCATATGTGTATGGGTTTATCTCTGGGCTTTCTATCCTGTTCTATTGATCTATATTTCTGTTTCTGTGCCAGTACCACACTGTCTTGATTACTGTAGCTTTGCATTATAGTCTGAAGGCTGAGAGCCTGATTCCTCCAGCTCCATTTTTCTTTCTCAAGATTGCTTTGGCTATTCGGGGTCTTTTGTGTTTCCATACAAATTGTGAAATTTTTTGTTCTGGTTCAGTGAAAAATGCCAATGGTAGTTTGATAGGGATTGCATTGAATCTGTAGATTGCTTTGGGTAGTAGAGTCATTTTCACAATGTTGATTCTTCCAATCCAAGAACATGGTATATCTCTTCATCTACTTGTATCATCTTTTTTTTTTTTTTTAAATTTATTTATTTATCTTTGGCTGTGTTGGGTCTTCATTTCTGTGCGAGGGCTCTCTCTAGTTGCGGCGAGCGGGGTCCACTCTTCATCGCGGTGCGCGGGCCTCTCTTGTTGCGGAGCACAGGCTCCAAACGCGCAGGCTCAGTAGTTGTGGCTCATGGGCCCTGTTGCTCCGTGGCATGTGGGATCTTCCCAGACCAGGGATCAAACCCATGACCCCTGCATTGGCAGGCAGATTCTCAACCACTGCGCCACCAGGGAAGCCCTACTTGTATCATCTTTAACTTCTTTCATCAGTGTCATAATTTTCTCCATACAGGTCTTTTGTCTCCTTAAGTAGGTTTATACCTAGATATTTTATTCTTTTTCTTACAATGGTAAATGGGAGTGTTTTCTTAATTTCACTTTCAGTTTTTTCATCATTAGTGTATAGGAATGGAAGAGATTTCTGTGCCTTAATTTTGTATCCTGCTACTTTACCAAATTCATTGATTAGCTCTAGTAGTTTTCTGGTAGCATCTTTAGGATTCTCTATGTATAGTATCATGTCATCTGCAAACAGTGACAGCTTTACTTCTTCTCTTCCAATTTGGATTCCTTTTATTTCTTTTTCTTCTCTGATTGCTGTGGCTAAAACTTCCAAAACTATGTTGAATAAGAGTGATGAGAGTGGGCAGACTTGTCTTGTTCCTGATCTTAGAGGAAATGGTTTCAGTTTTTCACCATTGAGGACGATTTTGGCTGTGGGTTTGTCGTATACGGTCTTTATTATGTTGTGGTAATTTCCCTCTATGCCTACTTTCTGGAGGGTTTTTATCATAAATGGTGTTGAATTTTGTCGAAAGCTTTTTCTGCATCTGTTGAGATGATCATATGGTTTTTCTCCTTCAATTTGTTAATATGGTGTTATCACGTTGATTGATTTACACATATTGAATAATCCTTGCATTCCTGGGATAAACCCCACTTGATCATGGTGTATGATCCTTTTAATGTGCTGTTGGATTCTGTTTGCTAGTATTTTATTGAGGATTTTTGCATCTATGTTCATCAGTGATATTGGCCTGTAGTTTTCTTTCTTTGTGACATCATTGTGTGGTTTTGGTATCAGAGTGATGGTGGCCTCGTAGAATGAGTTTGGGAGTGTTCCTCCCTCAGCTATATTTTGGAAGAGTTTGAGAAGGATAGGTGTTAGCTCTTCTCTAAATGTTTGATAGAATTCGCCTGTGAAGCCATCTGGTCCTGGGCTTTTGATTGTCAGAAGATTTTAAATCACAGTTTCAATTTTAGTGCTTGTGATTGGTCTGTTCATATTTTCATTTCTTCCTGGTTCAGTCTCAGAAGGTTGTGCATTTCTAAGAATTTGTCCATTTCTTCCAGATTGTCCATTTTATTGGCATATAGTTGCTTGCAGAAATCGCTCATGATCCTTTCTCTTGGATTCTTTATCCCAGTAGAAGGGGGCACAGAGCTTCCAAATGCAGCCACTTCTACTAGGCTGCCACATGCTGCCTCAGTCGGTCTCTCGACCTTTAGGTCTCTTAGGTTTAAATCTAATACCCGTTAACTGTATCTCTCAAACTAGAGGGGACGAGTCTCCAAGTGACCCAATAAACTCTTTCTTAAGATTCGAGGTAAGCGGCAGGTATCCCACAATCCTCCCTCTCCCTTGGGGCTCACAGCACAGCCCCATCCCTTCCCAAAGGTCCTTTTGCCCAAATCTTCCTCTCCCTGTGGTCCTTCTCATCTGGTTTACGGTTGAGTCAGATCTCTGCTTCTCTGGGGAAGGAAGGTAGAATTCGCAGCATGGCTTACTCTGAAAAAATTCTTCCCACAAACCCTCTCCAAATCTCTGATTCCTTTCCATTTTATACCCTCAGTGTAGGTGAGGAGTTCAAGAATTATCAGCCATCACCCTTGAAAACTTTTCACATGGTTCAGCTCTGAGTTTCCCAATACAGTAGCCACTGGCCACAGGTGGCTACTGAGCACTTGAAATGTGCCCTGTTGGAATGGAGATGGTTGTAAGTATAAACTATACAATGGATTTTGAAGACTAAGTACAAAAAAAGAAGGTAAAATATCTCCTTAATGATTTTTTAGATGATTAAGTGTTGAAGTTACAGTATTTTGGAAATACTGAAATAGTGTGTTAAAGGAAATATATTATTAGAATTAATTTTGCCTGTTTCCTTTTACCTTTTTCAAATAGCTACTAGAAAATTTTAAATACATGGTGCTCTTAAGAAATGACACCAAAAACATGATCCATAAAAGAAAAAACTGATAAATTGGACTTCATAAAAATTTAAAATTGTGCTCTGCCAAAAACACTCACAAGACAATTAACAGGCAAGCTACAGAGTGGTAAGAAATATTTTCAAACCACATATCTGACATAGGATTTATAATGCAGAATATACAAAGAATTCTCAAAATGTAAGAAACTGGCAAAGGAACTTGAATAGACACTTCACCAAAAAGGATATAACAGGGTCAAATAAGCACATGAGAAGATGTTCAACATCACTAGTTATTAGGGAAATGCAAATTAAAACCACAATAGATACCACTTCACACCCAGCAGAGCAGCTAAAATAAAAAAATATTGACAATACCAAGTGCTGGTGAGGATGAGAAGCAACTGGAACTCTCATAAATTGTTGCTGGGAATACAAAACCGTACAGCCACTCTGGAAAAAGTTTTGGCAGTTTCTTATAAAAAGACATGAACACTTGCCATATATACCCCAGCAATCCTACCCCTAGGTTTGGATGTTTATCCTGGAGAAATGAAAATTTGTGTTTACACAAAAACCTGTATGAAAATGTTTATAGCAACTGTTATGGACTGAACGTTTGTACCCCCTGCCCCAAATATCTTATGTTGAAATCTAACCCCCAGTGTGATGGTATTTGGAGGTGGGGCTTTGGGGGGAAATTAGGTCATAAGGGTGGAACCCTCATGAACGGGATTAGTGCCCTTATAGAATGAGCCACAGAAAGCTCTCTTGCCTTCTTTTCTGCCACGTGAGGATACAATGAGATGTTGACAGTCTGCAACTTGGAAGAGGGCACTCATTGGAACCCAACCATGCTGGCACCCCTATCTTGGACTTCCAGCCTCCTGAACTGTGAGAAATAAATTTCTGTTGTTTATGAATCACCCAGTCTATGACATTTTAGACAACAGCTTCATCTATGATAGCCAAAATCTGGAAATGACTCAAATCCCCTTCAGTGGTTGAATGGATAACCAAACTGTGGTACATCCATACATAGAAAACTACTCACAGTAAAAAGGAACAAACTATTGATAAACACAACTTAGATGAATCTTATAGACATTATGCTGAGTGAAAGAAGCCAATCACAAAACCTTACATACTGTAAGATTCCATTTATTTGATGTGCTTAAAAAGACCAACTATAGTGATGGAAAACAGATGAGTGTTGCCAGAGATTATGGGTGGGGGGAGGGTGTGATGACAAAGGGATAGTCCAGGAAAATATTTGGAGGTGACAGAACTGTTCTTTAATCTGTAATGGTGGGTACATAATATTCCATGTGTTAAAATCCTTGGAACTGAACACTATAAGAAAAAGAAACTTAATTTTAATGTTTTAAAATTTTAAAAATTTTAAATTACATTGGTGGCTTATATTCCTATCGGATAGTGCTGGTCTAGCCCCTCATTTAGAATGTTGTATCTGTTTGCCTTGAGCCAGAGCAGAAACTTTCATCCTGACACCCTGCTCCCCTGATGTCTCTGTACTTCCTGCAGTGGCAATATAATTTCTCGTATATTTGTCTATCTCCACCCCTGGACCATAGGCACCGTGTGGGCAAGGATGTGATCTTTGTGCCCAGTTCCTGGAATAGAGTAGATGCTCAGTAATATTTGTTGAATCAATCAATCAATCAAGCAGCAGACTACATGATTGAGCTTTTGGAGAATTAAGATAAAATATTAAATGTGGTGTTTTTTTAACTCCTCTCCCGTCCTCTGACTATCACAGGGTCCCCAGGCTTGGCCCATGATATGTGAGAGCTGAGACTGGAGGTGAGAGTAGGCCTGATCAGCCTTCTTTAGCCAAGAGCCAAGGAATGGGGAATTGATGCCCAAGGGCAGCCAGAAACCTCACCAAGGATGTGGGAGGGAGATAACGGTGTGGGATCTAGATTCACAGGTGAGCCTCAGAGAGGAGACAAGACAGTTCTGTAGATCTGGAAGGCAGGATCTGGAAGCAAAAGCCTCAGACAGGGAAGGAGCCTTGTCAGTCCACAGTATCAGCTCACATTCCTAACACCGTGGCTTATTATTCTTTGGAAGGTTGATATTCTCAAAGTAAGTGGGGGAAATAGGATGCGTGCTGTCATAGATACAAAGTGGCCATGTTTTCAGCCTGGTGCATTTTCCAAGGCAAATGAAAATTGTTATGAAAACAATTTATACCCAGCAGACATGGATGATTGCCCGTGATGACCTTTTGCCAGAGAAAATGGGTCTGATAAAGAAAAAATGTGGACTCATTAGGACAAATTAGAAAAAGCAAATGATTGCTCTTAAATTATGGAAACTCCAAGACTGGTGAATCTCTCTGTCCTTTCAAGACATAAAAAAAAATAAAACACAAAAAGAAATTGTTTATTCAGAGAAAAGCATTGCAATTTGATGAGGAGAGGTAGTTTTGTTTCTTGGATGGTTTGAAAATGAAGGTTTTCTGTAAACTAAATGAAATTTAATTGGCTTATTAACTCTGCTATGAATTCTCCTTTCATAAATCTAGCAACGACTAAAACTAGAAGAGAAAAACAGCGTTGAGAGTGAGCAAAATTACACTTAACTTTGTATAAACGTTATCCAAGGGATATTTCCATCAGTGCAGCATGATAGAATTGGGGGCACAACATGGGTGCTTCCACTAGAAGAATGTGGATGCCCAGAACTGCAGGAGAACAGTGGGAGTGGAGACCTCACTCAGGAAAGTTTGAACATCCTCCTACTCCCCTGATAATCAGCCACAGGCATATTTCCCTTTTCAGTTTATAAAGTGCCTACATTAACTCATCAAATGCTCACAGCAGTTCTTCTCATTCATATACACCCATTCCACAACTGAGGAAACCAAGATTGGACAAAATTGATTTATCAGCTAGTAAAAGCCACTGGCAGGAAGAGAATGTAAGACTCTCCATGCTCTCTCCCATGTGGTCCCTTGCTCTCACCCTACTTAGGTACTTTTGATGCACCTGAACCAGAATTTACTGATTCACATATCTCTCTGCTGGGAAAAGCAGAGGGAAGGCCAGGAAAGGAAGGATGGGGAAGGAAGAAGCCTTTTCCATACAAATCCAAGCAGAGCTCTGGAAACAGTACTCAGAGAAGAAATATGTATCAGAAAGGATAACCTAATTCCCCCAACAGACAACCCCCAAATCTCAGTGTTTAAGCACAAGAAATGTTTATTTCCTGTTCAAGTTGTAGTTCAGTGCAGTCAGTGAGTGGGGCTCTGCTCCATGCACTCATTCAGGGACTCGAGTTCCTTCCATCCGGTTGCTCCATCACCTCTTAGGAGCTAAGCATTCTTCACTGGATCACTGCAAAAGCCAGAAAACCAGACAGAAGGAGAATGTGGAGGGTCTCGGGAGGGGCCGAGCCTGGTAGCAGTATAATCACTTCAGTCCATGTTCCACCGACCAAAAGGAGTCACACGATCCCACCTCCACGCCAGGGAAATGTAAGTCATGGAGGAAGGGGAAAGCACAGATATTGACGGAGCACTAACAGTCTATGCCACAAATCTTTGTGTCTCTTTGAGTATAAGATATTTTCCCTGGTGCCCATGGAAGATCCTCTCTATGAGCCCCCAGCCAGACCCTCACACCTCTGGGTGATTTTGCTAGTGGGACCACCTGACCACACAAGGCCAGACACAGGACTTTTATTTTTTCAGGTTGAAGAAAGTGGAACTTTCAGGCTTATACAGCAAAATCTCTCCATATATTGTCTTTCAACATAGCTGAGTGAAAGGGCAAACAGAAATTTGAAAGCGATGATTGCTTCCTTTGTGGGGAAGAAGGATACCCACTGAGTTGGGAACATATATGAATTCTGATTTGCAATCATTTCCACTATTTATGAGGTCACTGGACTTACTCCTGCTGAGTCCAATTTACAAAGAGCTTTGGTTGGATCAGGGAAAGGAATATTAGAATCCCATTGACTTGGTGATGGCCCGAGGACTGTGGATACCAAATGCAAGGAATGTATCAATGAACTGCAAGGGAGCAGACTCCTCCCCATCAGCTCCTACACGCTACATCCAGATGGATGGGAAGATAGATCTGTCTAGGGAAACTATTGGCGTCGGGTGTACCAACTTTGCAATTTGACTACACACCCCCAAAACAGACGGGGAATATTCCAAATTATAAAAACTTGTAAAAAAAAAGATTCAGGACGCCTAAGATAAACGAAAGGGTTTTTCTTACACCATCATCACATCTCACTCCCAGGGCAGCTGTAGGATGCTGTGTGAGCACCGGTCTCTCTAATTCTCACCCCTCTCTGGTGCTCTATTGCCAAATCCCCAACATCCTCCTAAATATCCCACAGGCATATCTATTTCAGCGTGTTCACATCTGAACTCATCTCTCCATCCTGGCCCAGCACCCCCACCCCCCGTGCCTGCTTCTGCACCTCCATCACCATCTCAGTAAACAGCGCCACCCCATACAGCCACCCAAGCCACTGACCTAAGAGTGAAGGATGCCTCCCACTCCTTCACCCATGGCTCCACTCGATCCTCAAGTTCAGCCAGTTTTACCTCCCAAACGACCCTCAAATCCTTCTCTCATCCATCCTGGAATAGAACAATTGCTTCTCCACTGGATTTTCTGACAGTGAAAATTGCCACTCCACCCCACTGCCACCATAAGAAATCAGCCCAGCTGCAACACTCCCCTGCTTAAAGCTTTCCAAGGAATTCCTTCACTTGCTAGTAAGGCTCCTTCTCGGTCTGTCCCTGGAGGCCCTCTCCAGTATGATCTCTGGTCATTCTGCCCATAGCCCACTCACCCGTGCTTTTGTGATACCAGGTGACTTGCAGATCTCCTGACTTTCCTCCTGACTCTGATACTTGCTATGTCTCTTCTTCAAATGCTGCCCACCTCCCACCCGTTCTCTATGGAGCTAACACCCGCCTGTCCTTAACATGATGACCAACTCATTAGAAAGCTTTTTTAGAACCCCCGTCTAATGTACTCACTGCTCTTCCAGAGTCACATCACCCCCGTGCTTACCTCTGTGGTATCACTTGGGATGCTGTGGGGTCATCAGCAGCCTTCTTCCTTCCCACCTTCCTCTCCACACCCCATCCTGTGGGATCCTTGAAGCAGAGACACTGTCACTCCATCTCTCTCACTTCCGGAGCAAGTTCTAGGGAAGAATAGATGCTCGGTACATGCCTGACTGCTGAATGAGCACGTGAATTAGTAAACAAGTTATGTAGAAAGTGTAAAACCCTATTCAGATGGATTCATCCCCCAAAGGGGTGGAGAAAGGGTGGTAAGAAGCTGAGCTCGGGGCACGGACTTCTCAGACGAATCAAATAATCCGGACAGTTCAGTCACCACATGCCCAAGAGATGTGTGTTATCAGAGAAATGAAACATATTCGCCCACCCCCAAAACTCAGTCATGCTGCAAGTACACGCTTTGAAAAAGATTCTGTAAAAATACAAAGCAGATATTCTCATTGATACCGCAGTCAAACAGAGTAAACCCAGAGGGGAAAACAAAATCCTTTGTGAAAACTTCTGTTCTTGTTGCGATTGCCTAGTGCCGAGGATCAGACACTTACACAAACCAGCGTGAATCAAAAGGTGGCTTGGGGGGTTTTGATTATTTGTTTGTCGATGTTGTTTCTAATGGTCCCAAAGTAAGGTTGTATAGAGCTGAGAAGCACAGCTCTGGACAGAGACCCCATGGATCCAAAGCCAGTTCTGTCACTTTCCGACAGTGAGACGGAGGCAGGCAGTTCCTTCTCTGAGCCTGTATCCTCACCTACAAATGGGGTGAGAATAGAATGGAGCATAAGGTTATCAGGGAGGTGATCTGAGATCATGTATGTAAAGACCGAGCACAGCCAAGGAAGGTGATGTGAGATGACGTATGAGAAGTTTTATTCGCCAACACAAATAAATGCCTGCTCACCAATAAATGTTCTAATTTTTATTCAGGAGAATGTTCCAGAACCCCCCTGGAGAAAGGAGGTTGAATGAGGATCCCAGCAGTTGGCGTCTCCATTTTGCCTTCTCAACTGATCTACCCCATTTATCTCCCTCCTCAGGCTGACTCCATCCATTGACAGCCTCTGTTCCCCATCCTCCAGCCTGGCGGGGTCTCCAGCCTGCCATGACCCTGACCTTCCCAGGGTTCCTAGTGAAGCAGTCCCAGGAAGAGTCAGTCTCCCTGAGCACCAGCACGTCATTCTTGGGAGAAAGACAACGCTTGGAACAACAGGAGATAAGGTGTACAAACCTGGACCAGCTTTGTGTGGGGGGCAGGGAGAAGGGCAGGAGAAAGGGCAGAGAAAGGACAGGGTTACCTCTCATCAACACGAGTTTTAGGAATCCCAGCCTCACCACTTACAAACTGTGTGAGTTGGGCACACAACTTAATCTCTTTGAGTCTTATTAAGTGCCTTATTAAGTGAAGTGAAGATAATCCTGTATTTTTTCACATTTTAGCATCCTGAAATTGAGATGTGCCTTACAACTGATGTTTGTGTTTAATGTGACAGTGGCCCTGACCCCCCCACCCCTAAATTAATAAATGGATGCTGTGTCTTAGAATCAAGGAATTACGAACCAAGACCTATTACACAAGATTATGCTGCAGATTACATGAGCCAATGCCAGTAAGGGCTTAGCAAAGTGTCTAGTATATGGGGAGATGCCAACAAAGGGTTGCCATGTTGTCACAAACAGGGCACTGAGACTCTCTCCCTGTGAGCAGGCGCCTAGGTAGAAGAGCCTACTTTTGGAAGGACATATGTCTGGGAAAGGCATGACTGACATGTCAGACAGCTCCAACCAGGTAGAAAGCTGGCAGTTTGAGAATTTGCTGAGAAATAACCACAAGTTCAAGAGTGGAGTCTTATTTGAAACAGGGATTGCTAAGAACAGAGGGGCTGGGCAGGGCAATGCACGGAACCTGGTCTGAGAGTAGGAGAACTGGGTCCCAGTCCCTTCTGCACCACTGCCTCGCTGTGTGACCTTGGGTAAATGCCTTGGTTGAGCTCTCCCAGAATTAGACCCAGCGAAAGGGGTCCAAGTGCAAGTGGTTTGTTTGGAAGGTGAGGGAAACACTGGCAGAGATGTGGGGAGGTGAAACAGGGAAGGGAAGGCAAACAATAAAGGGTGTATTATTGCACCAGTTACTGCAGTGGGCAGTGGAGCTTCATCCCACTAAGGAAACACTGGTGTTCAGGGTAGACACGCAGCCAGCATTATCCCATCCTCAGGGAGCAAGGCGACTGTGTATTTATGTACCAACTCCAGTCAGTCATTGGTTAAGGACTGCTCTGGAAGCCCACTTAACTCCCTGGGCAGTTTTGTGAGGTGCAGAGGTAGGAAAGGTGAGCTTTGACAACCAGGGAAACCCTCAGGCACAGAAATGCGGATTCTGGCAGATGTGAGTTAATGTAAGTGGGCTGAAATGGTAATGACAAGGGGAAATGGGCAAGGTACTAACAGCATCTGCTGCACAAAATGTATCCCCGTTGGTCTCAGTTCCCCATCTGTGAAATGGGAAAAATACAAGCTAACTTGAAATTTTATATTTCTATTCTTTGCTGTAACCCTATGTCTTCAACCTGGGTATATCAATCTAGACCCAATCAGGAGAGAAAAAAACACATAGTAATTTAAACAGGGAAAGTTTAATATAAGAAATAGTAACTATAGCAAGTGGGAGTACATCAAACTAAAGAGGTTTTGCAAAGCAAAGGAAACCATCAACAAAATGAAAATGCAGCCTCTACTGAATGGGAGAAGATATCTGCAAGTCATATGGAGTTAGTATCCTGAATATATAAAGAATTCATAAAACTCAATATTTAAAAAAACTCAGTAAAAAATGGACAGGGGATCTGAATAGACATTTTTCTAAAGAAGACATACAGACGGCCAACAGACGGTACATGGAAAGATGCTCAACATCACTAGTCATCAGGGAAATGAAAATCAAAACCACAATGACAGGGGCTTCCCTGGTGGCACAGTGGTTAAGAATCCATCTGCCAATGCAAGGGACACGGGTTCGAGCTCTGGTCCGGGAAGATCACGCATGCCACGGAGCAACAAAGCTCGTGTGCCACAACTACTGAGCCTGCGCTCTAGAGCCTGTGAGCCACAACTATTGAGTCCGTGTGCTGCAACTACTGAAGCCCAGGTGCTCTAGGGCCCGTGCTCCACAACAAGAGAGAAGTAGTGGGCAATGAGAAGCCTGCGCACCGCGACGAAGAGTAACCCCCGCTCGCCACAACTAGAGAAAGCCCTCTCGCAACAACGAAGACCCAACGCAGCCAAAAAAATAAAATATAAAATATAATTAATAGATCAGCGATGCTTGACCACCTGGAATCACACATGCTAGTGACCTAGACTAGAGCTTTAAAAAAAAAAACACAATGACATATCAGCTCACACCTGTTAGAATGGCTGTTATCAAAAACACAAGAGGTAACAAGAGTTGGCGAGGATGTGGAGAAAAGGGAACCCTTCTACACTGTTGGTGGGAATGTAAATTGGTGCAGCCACTGTGGAAAACAGTATGGATGTTCCTCAAAAAATTAATAATAGAACTACCATATGAACCAGCAATTCCACTCCTGGGTATTTATCCAAAAAAAACAAAACACTAATTCAAAAAGATATACACAACCCCATGTTCACTGCAGCATTATTTACATTAGCCAAGATATAGGAACAAGTGTCTATCAACAGATGAGTGGATAAAGATGTGGTATACATATACAATGGAAAATATTGTTGATTCAGCTATAAAAAAGAATGAAATTTTGCAGTTTGTGACAACATGGGTGGACCTTGAGGGCATTATGCTAAGTGAAATAAGTCAGCCAGAGAAAGACAAATACTGTCTGATCTTAGATGTGGAATCTAAAAAGCAAACAAACAAACCAACACAAGCACATAAAGAGAACAGAGTGGTGGTTGCCAGAGATGGGAGGTGGAGGGTGGGCAAAATGGGGGAAGAGGTCAAAAGGTACAAATCTCCAGTAATAAAGTAAATCCTGGGTATGTAATATAGTGAGCAGCATGGTGACTCTAGCTAGTGATACTGTATTGCATATTTGAAAGTTACTAAAAGAGGAGAATTTTTTTTTTTTTTTTTTTTGCAGTACGCGG
>NW_006780610.1:2887414-2949728 GCF_000442215.2 Lipotes vexillifer | reverse complement strand
TTGCAGTACGCGGGCCTCTCACTGTTGTGGCCTCTCCCGTTGCGGAGCACAGGCTCCAGACGCGCAGGCTCAGCGGCCATGGCTCACGGGCCCAGCCGCTCCGCGGCATGTGGGATCTTCCTGGACCGGGGCACGAACCCGCGTTCCCTGCATTGGCAGGAGGACTCTCAACTACTCTGCCACCAGGGAAACCCGAGAGTAGATTTTTAAAGTCTTCATCACACACACAGAAAATTGTTTGTAACTATGCATGGGGACAGATGTTACCTAGACTTATTATGGTCATCTTTTAGCAATATATATATCGAATCATTGTTATACACCTGAAACTAATATATGTTAATTATACCTCAATAAAAATAATGTTTAAATTTTAATAAAATTAGAATACAAAACAAACAAAAAAACCAGTAACTATAACAGGAGTAACAAGAGTTATTTTTATAGGAACAACAAAGGGTAAGTAAAGAGAAACCTAAAGTATATCAGAGTAGCAGCTATAAGGAGTACCCAGGACCACACAAGGGCTGAGATACAGCCCCCAAGGAAGAGCCCCAAACCCTCACCCCTTGTGCTGAGATCCAGAACTTGTTGGAGAGGGTCTGGGTGAGTTCCATGCAGAGGCAGAAGAAATGGCCCTCTTTCCAGCTCTGTGTCACATCTGGACCTAAAGCCTAAAAATGTGTAAAAACAATTTTCTTAAAATTCTGTTCATGATTATCTTACCTTGGGACAAATTAAAATCAAATAGTGGGCATGTTCATGCTCTCCAAGAGCTGAGATAAGAAAGCAAAAGGAACTTTATGTTCATGGACAAATGCTGAGGTAAACATGTGTTTGTTTCTGGCACGACTATATTTTGATGTACTAAGAAAGACAGAAGTGGCTGACCAATGGGCAGCTGGACCCTCACTTCTACTAGACAACGTTGGGAGTGTGAGAGCCAATGGGAAGCAAGTCTCCCCCTCCAGTGTAGGGGAAGATGGACCAACGAGGAGCCAGGGCCCTCGTTTCACGTCAGAGCAGGAGAACACTAAAGACAACAAGATTCGGACCTAGGTCAGGGCTGCTGCATATGTCCTGCTGGTTTAGGTGACATTCTGAGACCCCACTTAATTTGCCAGTACTGGGGGAATTCTCTCTTTGCCTCACATTTCCAACTCAGGTCATGAAGGGGACTACATCTAACAACACCCCACGTCCTCTGGACATCCCTGCACTGAATTCTCTTGATGGGAGACGGATGGCTAATCTGATTGGTCAGGTCTAGACATACATTGGGCCATATTTTATAAGTGGACAAAGTTTCTGTGGTTGATGGCAAGAAATAAGATATCCCCTTCCTCCTGCACACAGGATTTTTACCCTTCCTGGGCAAGCCTAGCTCTTCCCTAAGCTCACTCTGTTCTACACATGACTGAGGGAATGAAGCAGAGCCCCCATTCTCCCTATCGGTTTCAGAAACAGATCCACCTGCATGTTTGTTTCTGAGATTCAGCCTCATTCTTGTCTTTGCATTTCATAAAACACTCCAACATCCTTGTAATTACCTCTCATTTTTTGCCAACTCCAACTGAGTATGTAACATTTGAAAGCAGTGGTTTTAATTTGTATGGAGAAAATTACAAATAAGCAACTTTGGGAAAGAGAGACCAATGATAGGCAGACCCTGCTTCTGATGAAAGTAAAGGGGGGAAGGACAATGACAGAGTCCCAGTCACAGCCCCAGACAGCTGGAACACACATCTTACTTGTCTGGATAAGCTGAGACCTGGCTGAATTTCTTGGCTTCCTGCATTAACAAGCTCCTGATGCCAGGTGCCAAGAAGTAATTTAGCCGTGGTCCAAAAGCAGCCACCTCCATCTCAGGGGAAGGAAGCCAGATCTGAAAGGAGCTCCCCTAAGCTCAGGAAGGGAAATTGGAAAGAGAGGATCTCAGTCCTGTCTTCCCATCACACTCCAAATCAATAGGTTTCTGCCCCAAGTTTGTGCATGTGTGGTGCTAAATCCCATCAGCGCATTTGGGTGTTTCTCCAGCTGCCCTTAGACTCTTGCTAAGTCTGGGGCTATCTGCTAACATGAAGTCTCCTGTGAAAAGAGTGCTGTCATCTTCTCTCTCTAACCCTTCTTGTCCTAGAGGCCTGTACCCTCCCCCCTGCACTGTCCTGGTCTCCGTCTGTTTTATACCCACCTTCCTCAGTGTAAAAATGAAATCCTCGAGCTAGTTAATACTCACTCAGCTTTCACCTCGAATGTCACCTCCTGTGAAGCTTTCCCTGATTCTCCCAACCTAGGTAGTGTCCCCAACATATGTTCTCATAGCATCCTACATCTTTCCTCTACAGCCTTAACAACATTTGTGATTTTAATATTTGGGTGAGTGACAGGTGCCTGACTTCCCCACTGGACTGTAAGCTCCGTAATGGCAGAGACTGTATCTGTTTTGCCCACTACTTATTTCACATACCTGAATACAGTAGACACATAATAAATAGTCGAATGGATGCAGAGTGGTCAAGGCTCTGAAGTCAGCCCAGCTGGGTTTGAATCCCAGATCCAAGGGAATAATGTGGAATAACAACAGTATTCCTAGGGGCTGTAAGGGGGGATGAGATAAAGTGCTAACAGCAGTGCCTAACATACCATAGGTGCTCAGTAAATATTTGCTAATATTAGTATGATTGCCATTAGTCTGAATGTGTAGGCGGGTGAAGTGAGAGGGGTGTGGACTCCGTTTAGCTGGGGTCACTGGTGTTTGTGTGTGTACTGGGGTGTTGGAATGGGCACTGGCCTCCATCAGTGCCACTCAGACAGAAGGCTCATATTTCTGGGAAGGGTCAGCTTATCAGCCCTGCAGCTATAGCCAGATCATGCTCTCTCCAGAGCCGGGTGACCTTGGAATTACCTCTCATTGATATTTCATGGCCAATTAAGTGGCTGGGGATGAATTGGCATCATCAGAACAATGTCATCAAATTGTCACTTTAAAGTCATCCATGTTGCTGAACAATGAGGTGAGAACACCAAAAATGGAAGAATCTATGGTACCCAAAATAACAGAGCAAGGTGAAATGTTGATGCCTGTCAGTGAGGACCACAGTGGTTTCCAAACATTTTTACAGTAACAGAGGCTTTTTACCAGGAGGCCATCTTACAAAAGATCCAATCCATAAAACCAAGAGTGGAACAGACTTAGTTGAACTGGGCGCCCTGATGGCCCAGCTGAACTGTTTCTGAGCTGACCTGTGCTTTGGTGGGGAATGAAAGCATATCCATAGCAGCCATGAAAATTACTTCTGTGTTGCCAGGGTCAACTTCATGGGCACGTGACCTGTGCAATCACCCAGGGCCCATGCTAGGTTTAATGCTCTGCTATCATTACCTTGAAAGTCTTACTTTTTAGCAAGGGGCCCAATGTTTTCATTGGGCTCTAAGCCCTGCCAATTACGTGGCCAAATCTGGCACTCTGTAGGCATGATCCTTCTCTCTGAGCTTCCCGCCTTTGGGGCTGGTCTGGGGAGCTGGAGATGGAGCAGGGAAGCTCATAGTGGTCATCCAGCAGGTCTAAGCTGAGTAGACTCCTGGGCCTTGGGGTCAGACAGATTTGGTTTTTAGATCCCATGCTACCTACCACTGTATGACCATAGGCAAGTCAATTTGCCTCTCTGGGACTCAGTTTTCTAATCTATCAGATAAGGACAACATTCCCTTCTCCCCAAGATTACAGTGGGATCCAGTGCTACACCAGACGGCTCCCAACATTTGTTGCCACCACCAATTTCCTTTCCTTAAGCCTCATCCTCAAAGGTCCCTTTCAAAGATCCTCAGAGCCATCTATCATGTTGGCTGACCACAGGCTCTGCTCACCAACATGCAGACGTACCTGGCCAAGAGCTGGGAAAGGAGGCTGCTTTCAGAAGGACTTCCTTCTCCCTGCTAGCCTGCCCATCTACCACAAGGCTGGGGTGACCTCTCAAAACCACCATGAGTTTCCTACTCCCTCCAGGTTCAAGGTTAATTCTCTCAATCATCATATTCCAGAGCTGAGGAGTTGGGTCTCACCTACCTCCCCAACCTCCTTCCTTTCCTCTCAGCACCTGCACACAGCCCACTGAACTTCTCAGGCACCTTAACTCACTTTTACATCCCTCCGGACTTTTGTTCATGCTGATGCTTTTCCTAAGGTACCTCCCCTGAAACTCCACCCTTGAACACTCAAAAACACTCCCCTTGAAGATGCAGTCCCCTCTGAAACACTTCCTGCCTCTCCCCGCACTTCCCACTTGGCCCCCTATCCTCCCACAGTTTCCTGCACAGTCACCATGAGTCTTACTGGACTGTTTATGTATCTATTGCCATGAAACCACGGTTAAGGGCATGGGCTTGAGGACAGACCACCCAGGTTCAAATCCTGGCTCCACCACTTCGCAGCTACATGATTATAGCAAGTTCCTTAACCTCTCATGCATCAATTTCCTCATCTATAAGATGAAGATAATAGTAGCACAGTTTCCCAGTGTTGCTGTGGAGACAAAATGAGCTCATGAACTCCAAAACACTCAGTAAAATTCTAGTTATTGTTATTATCCTTAAATCAATATTCACACACCACTTCCTACATACCTGTCACTGTGTGGGGCACTGGGGATATAGTGGTGAACAAGACACACACAATCACTGCCTGAATTTCCTGTCTTGTGGGTGTGGTGGTTTTAAAACAAATAGCCACAAATTCCTTGACTTCTTCCGATTGAGAGGTGGGGGCAATGTTCGCTCTCCTTGAATCTAAGAGGGCTTGTGAATATTTCCACCAATAGAGTATCACGAAAGCATTGCTATATAACTTCTGAGACTAGGTCATAAAAGGTCAAGCAGCCTCCACCTGATTCTCTCAGTATGCTCGTCCATGCTAGCCACCACGGGAGAAGTCCACCTGCTCAGAGAGGCCACATCTTGCTGTTCCAGTAGACAGCCAGCATCAACTGCAAGCCACATAAGGAGGCCATCTTGGTGTCCAGCTCATCTGAGCCTTCAGATGACTGTTGCCCCCATTGCAAACACGCAGGTGACCCCAAGTGAAAACTGCCCAGTAAAGCCTGCTCCAAATTCCTGACCCTCAAAGTCATGAGCAAAATAAAATGGTTGTACTTTTACACCACTACAATTTGAGGTCATTGTTGTGCAGCAATTTCTACTGCAACATGGGCTCGCTTGGTTGTGGGCTCCTCAAGGACAGAAGTCATGTTTTATGCACCTGTACCCCTTGTGTATGTATTGTCCTGCCACCTAGGTGCTGATAATTCTCTTATGTAGTTGTTATGACTGAGGAACCATGGAAGGCTGCTCTAAGCAAATCTGTGAGTTGGAAACAAATTGATCATTTAGAGACATTCTGAGATACTTCTTAGAACTGAGCTCAGTTCTTCTAGGAAAAGCTGCTTAGCCAAGAAATTTGATGATGGTAAATTGCCATGTATGTCATTTGTGGTATGCTGAATAATGGCCCCCAAAGATGTCCTTGCTCTAATCCCCAGAATCTGTAAGTACATTATGTTAAAAGGACAAAGAAGAATTAAGGTAGCAGATGGAATTAAGGTTGCTAATCAGTAGATAAGGAGATAATCCTGGACAATCCTGGTGGGCCCCATATAATCTGAAGGATTTGTAAAAGTTTGAAAGGTTTGAAGCAGGAGGCAGGAAAGTCAGAAAGAAATAGTATTATGGAAGGATGGTCAAACAGGTATAATGTTGCTGGCTTTGAAGATGGAGGAAGGGCCTATGATGAGCCAAGGAATATGGGTGACCTCTAAAAGAGAAAGCAAGAAAATGCATTTTCCCCTAGAGCCTCCAGATAGAAACGCAGTGCTCTCAACATCTTGGTTTTAGCCCAGTGAGATCCATGTCTGATTTCTAACCTACAGAAATGTAAGATAATAAATGTGTATTGTTTAAAGCCACTAAATTTGTGGTAGTTTGCTACCGCAGCAATAAAAAAGTAATACACCAACTTTACAGGAATGTCTTGATTTGCCTTTCTCCATCCAACTCTATAAGGGTCTTGATCCTTTAAAAACAAGGCCTCTTTCCTCTTTGCTTCTGCCTGCTCCCCGCAACCCCATACACACTAATTCTGTGCTTTGCAATGAGTAGGCAAGAGGAAATATTGCTGAATCAATGAATACCCTTATTAGCCAAGATTTTGGAATAACCTTGATTGCAGATTCTAGAATGTATCAATAGTTAACAGCAAAATGATTCAGAAGATTCTGGAGTATTTCTCTGATGATTCAGAAGATGCTTTATTTGCAGCTCAGAGGTCATAATCATGGGAACCAGTGTGTAAACATACAAAGGCACTAGTTAATCCCTTCTGCTCTTGAGGATTCTGAATGCTCTCAGGTATCTAAAAACAGCAGGACATTGTTGCTGGGCCACAGGAAGCAGCATCCCAGTGAGCTGAGGAGTTGAGCCATTGTAGTCCCAGCTCCACCATTTCCTGGCTCTGTAAGGCTCTCCTGGCCTTGAGTACGTTTCTAGGCCCCTCTACACCACAATGACTTCCTAAATAAAATGAGGAGCTTGGACAATGTTATCCCCCAAAGTCCTATCTGATGTCAGCTTTTCTGGCAACTCCTTTCCAGCATTTGTCAGGAATTTCTGGCATTTATAAACGCTCAAGAAATTGGACCACAAACTGGCCCTTTTGCTGATGACTGACATGTCTGGTATTTGGGTTTCAAGGTTGTCTCCTACTGATGGAGTGAAGGAAAATACACAGCCCTGATTAGAAATATCGCCTCATAACTTAGCTTCTTGTCCCATGGGGTGGGGGGCCTACACATTGGAAGAAGGAGTCATAGGGCCCAGGGAGCACGGAGATGCAACGCAGAGGGAGAGCCACAATCAAGAGAAGGCTGAGGGTTACCTTTAAATGCTTCTGAAAGAGACACCAGGCTGAAGACCATGATTTAAATCCTTGCTCTAATTCTTACTCTGAGCAAGTCCCTTCTCACCTCTGAGCTTGTTTCGTTCTTTGTTTTCCATTATAAAATATATCATACAAAGGAGAGTTTAAAACACCTATGTATTGTTTGAAGAATCATAATGAAATGAAAATCCATGTACACACAGCACTGGTTAAGAAATAGAGTAGTGTCAATATCTTAGAAGCCCCTTATATACTCCTTCTCTGACTTATACCCTTTCCCATGGGTCCCACCCCACCCTAAGATAACAACTATCCTCAATTTGTTTTAGTCATCCCTTAGGTTTACTTAACCTGTTTATGAGTTGTCTATAAATAGAAGCATACTATAGGTGTTCTCCTATGACTTCCTTCTATCACTCATCACTTATTTGTAAGTTCATCCTATTTAATGCATATAGTAGTAATATATTCTTTTTTATTTTAGCATACTATTCCATTGTTTAAGTTTGAAACAGTTTCATTATTTGTTATACTAAAGATAGGCATGTTCACAGCATCATGAACACTTTTGTACACATCTCTGTGTACACATATACAAGAGTTTCTTTAGGGTATATCTGGAAATGGATTTGTTGGGTCATAGCATGTGTGTGTTCAGCTTTGCTAGATAATTCCAGTTTCCTGAAGTGGTTGCCCAAATTTACATTCCCATCAGTAGTAGATAGAGTTTCTGTTACTCCACATCCTTACCAAGTCTTGGTACTGCCAGTCTTTATTTTCTTCTTTTTTTTTTTTTGGCAATCTGATGGACATAACATCACTGTGGTTGTAATTTGCAATTTCCTGATTATCAGTGAAGTTGAGCATCGTTTCATATGTTTATTGCCCATTCATGTTTCCTCTTGTGGAAAGTATCTGCATATGCCTTTTGCCTACTAGTCTATTACAAATGAATTATTCTTACACATTACAATCATTCTTTGTATGTTCTTTATATTAATCCTTTGTTGGTTATGTGTGTTACAAATTTCTTTTCCCAGGGTGTGGCTTGTCCTTTCACTCTGTTGTGTCTTGTGATGAATACATTCTCAATTCTAATATAGTCAAATTTATTAATCTTTGTCTTTATAATGTGCATGTTTCATGACCTCAAGGTTATGAAGATATTCTCCTATGCTGTGTTTTAAACATTTTCTACTTTTTCCCTCTATTTTCAGTGATTTAATCCACATAGAATTTATCTCTTTGTAGATTATGGGGCAAAACCCGATTTCCTTTCTTTTTTTTTTTCAGTAAGAATTACCAATATTTCCAGCACTTTGAACTGAATATTCCATTCTTTTCCCACTGATCTGCAATGTTCACTCTATCAAGAGTCAAGATTCCATGTATGCATGACTTTTTTTCTGGGCTCTTCCTTCTGTTGCATTGTCCTCCTTACCTATCACTTCTTTGATTACTATAGCTTTATGATAAATCTTGCTATATATCCAGTACAGAAAAATCGCCCCCCCCACTGCTTATTCTTCTTTAGAAAGATCTTGGCCCTTTACTATACTATATAAATGTGAGAATTAGCTTGTCAAGTTCCTACCCCGTTGTAAATCTAATTGGAATTGCATTGAATCAAAAGAGCAGTTTGGGAAATTTATATCTTTATAATATCGGGTATTTTGTCCAAGAACATGATACGTCTATTTATATCATGTTCTTAATTTAACATATTTCAATAATATTTTAGAATTTTCTCCATAAAAAACATTCATAGCTTTTTTTTTTAACATTTATTCTTCTTATCTCCATTTCTTACATAAGAAATAATATCCTACACAGCATGGTGTTACATCATAGCTTTTGTTATATTTACTCCTAGGTATTTTTCTATTTTTGGTGCTAATGTGAAGGGTTTATTTTAAATTAATTTTTCCAACTCACTGTTGTTGGTGTATAAAAATTCAATTGACTATTTTTTAATAGATTTATTTATTTTGTTTATTTATTTTTGGCTGCGTTGGGTCTTCGTTGCTGCGTGTGGGCTTTCTCTAGTTCCAGCGAGCGGGGGCTGCTCTTTGTTGCAGTGCGTGGGCTTCTCATTGCAGTGGCTTCTCTTGTTGCGTAGCACAATCTCTAGGTGCATGGGCTTCAGTAGTTGTGGCTCACAGGCTCTAGAGTGGACGCTCAGTAGTTGTGGTGCACGGGCTTAGCTGCTCTGCGGCATGTGGGATCTTCCCAGACCAGGGATCGAACCAGTGTCCCCTGCATTGGCAGGCGGATTCTTAACCACTGCGCCACCAGGGAATTCCCTCAATTGACTTTTGTATATTGATTTTGTATCCAGCAACGCTGCTGAAGTCTCATTTTGATTCTAATTTTTTTATCTATACTTTCTTTTGGGTTTTCTTCATAGTCAGTCACAGATCTGCAAATAATAACTATTTTTGCTTCTTCCCTCTTATTCTTATACTTTGTATTTAATTTTTTACATCTATATCTTTGCATGAACCTAGCAAATGGGATAAGTTTTACCATTATTCCTATTTTTACAAATGAGGAAACTGAGTCTGAGAGAGGTTAAATAACTTGCTTAAGGTGTCACAGCTAGAAATATCCAAAGTCAGGACTCAAAACCCAGTCTAGCCAGTCCAAAATCCATATTTTTATCCCCTATGCTATGGATTTCTTTTCCCTTCCCCATCACACAAATACATCTGAGGTTTTTAAAAGAAAATCTTGGCACATAAAAACATTGATCTGCCATTGAAGAGAAGGATTTTTATTACTTTGTTTCTTTCAAAGGAAAAAAAAGTTTATTTTGAATTGGTCAATACATCTGTACCATCTTGGAGCCAGAAAAAGAACTATAGGGGGAAGGGACATAACACACTGTTTCCCATATGTTTGCTCATTCCATCCTAATGGCAACCAGAAAGTTGAGTGTTAGTGGCCTAGTTCTGCAGCTGAGGAAACTGAGGCTCAAAGAAATTAATATAAAAATGCAATGACCCAACAAAGGAGCTTTCCATGGCAAGCAGAACAGCAATATGTGTATATTGCGTTAGAAAAAAATTGCAAAAGCCTCCAAGCATAATTTGCAACTTAGTTTTACAGCCCCAGGTAAATACAAAAAGATGAGGCCTGGGAGAGGTCCCTTGTGTGTTCCCTGCAGGTCCATGGAGATGAAGAAACAACCACTCCGTCGAGTTCTTCATGGAAACTGGAAAAGAAAGAAAAGAACTGGGAAGTCATGTGTTCTTTTGCATGCATGCATGCATGCATTCATTTAATAAGTATAGTATTTATTAAGGGCCACACATCTGAGTCCTGGAGTTAATGCTGGGAATACAGCTGGGAAGCCAGGCACAGTTCCTGCCCTCATGAAGCTTTCAATCCAGCAGAAGAGTCAGGCATTAAACCAGTAATCACTGGTTTGCATCATGGTACCCAACTCCAGACCCCACCATCAGGCAAACAGGAAATCTGTTTGAAGCTCATGCAGACTGTGCTATGCTCCCAAGCATCTCCACGCCCCCTTGTGGAAGCTGCCACAGCCCTACGGCAGGCAGGTGACCCCCCTTTCCCCCCGCTGGCTTGGTTTCCTGCAGCCTTGATGTTGCTGAGATCCTGTCCATCAGAGTGCCAATCGCAGGGGAAATTGAATCCAGAGGCTCTTTCTAGTCGTGTTTGCTCACTTTTTTCTTAGCATGATCTTTGGTTTCATTATATTTAGGTATTGCTTTGATTTATCCATGCACCAGGAAAAAAAAAAAAAAAAAAAAAAGGAAGTTGCCTCTTTAAACCAAGCGTGAAATGTATTAGGAACTTAAAGTTGAGAATAATGGGCTTTTTTTTCCCCCTTCTGGAAAGCTAGCTTACAGGAGAAAAAAAAAAAAAATCCATTCAAATAACTTCTTTTAGTCCTAAGTATAAAATAACTGAAGTCAAGGTGTCTCTGCTGTTATTATTTTTTCTGATGTTTTTGACACCCGCGTGTGGAGTTCTCCGGCATTCGCAGCTTCCAGAGCTGTGAGCTCCCACTTGGTATATTCGTAATACTCCTTAATATTTTCATTTTGATGTAATTTGCGGCCCCAGCTTTTTAAATATCCGCTCTGTAATAATGTTTAATTTCAGGGGTCACTCCGCCAAGGAGTATATTAAAGCTTATAAAACTCATTTCCAAAGCTCAAATATCAAGCTGTGATCAGGTTAGGAGGGCAGCGTCTGTGAATATTTCATCTTTTATCATGCTGATAATAAGGAGATGACAGAGGCACATTATTACAATGAGAGAATTGCTCATTTCAGGCCTGGTGCTGGAAGCTGGGGTCTGCAGTGTGTATTACTCAATAAGAGCAATTCTGATATGAAAAGCAAGTTTACTGAGGCACCACTGTGTCTTATTTGATTGGAATGAATAATATATGGAACTGCCGTTCGGGCGGCTGCGGGCGGGGGGAGGGGAGACTGGCACGGAGAGGTACACTTGGGGATAGACGGCGAAATAATTTATCAAAGGATGTGTTTTACGGCCTGAAAATAAAGTTAAGATAACCACTGTTTATTAGAATCATTATTTCGGAAATCTGTATTCTGGAAATCTTCAACATGTGCCGGCTTACGCACGAGAAAAATCTTGATCCGTTGTGTTCGGCTGGTGCAGAGGCCTTGTAATTATCTATCTGCACACAGGAACTGAGTGAATTTGACACCCGGGCCGATTCCTGCCACATTCTCCATTGGCAACTTTCATTATTGCTTTGCGTCAAGCCAACTTCATCAAGCGGGAACCTTAAAACTCTGGTCTTTCTGGGTACTGAGACGATGAAAAACCATCGAGAGAGAGCATCTTTTGGCTCCTGGAGAAAATCAGGAATGGACCACCTTTAATTATTGCCCCCCACCCTACCGCCGCCACTGCACCCACATCCATTCTCTCCTCCATCATTGTGGAAGAGGGGTGCCCCCTCCGTTAGGACTAGTCCTCTTGGAGGTAGATCACGCCCTTTCCCACCTGTTCTGACCCCCCCACCCCCGGTAGTACCATTCTCCCATCTCCAGTGTCTTTAAGGGCTCCCCTTCAGCTGGTTCCTTCCCTTCAGCCCATGAATGTGGTCAAATCCCTCCCATCCTAGTAAAAAAGATCTTTCCATCTCCCTCCAGCTATCACCTTAGGTCCTGTCTTACCCTCTCATCCGAGTGTCTCATTAGAATTGAATACACTTACTGCCCCACCATTCCAGTGAGACCACTCCCACCAAGGTCATGGATGACCTGCGAATTACCAGATCTGCTGGGCGCTTTTCCTCCTGCACCTAGCTTGACCTCTCAGCGGCAGCTGTCTCCCCGTTTCAGGACGCCACTCTCTGCTGGCTCTCCTCCTTCCCAGCGCCCTATTCTTCCTCTGGTTCCTCTCCTGGAAACCCTTCCTGCCCTCCTTGAAAATAACAGTGTCCTGCAGGATTGCCCCCTTGCCCACTCCTCACTCTGCCCTCTCTGCTGGGCAGCAGCGTTCACAGCTGTAACTGTAACTAACACACACTGGCTGCTGACTCAGGACATGATCAATAGTAATTGGGAGCTTCCTTGGTGGCGCAGTGGTTGAGAGTCCGCCTGCCGATGCAGGGGACACGGGTTCGTGCCCCGGTCCGGGAAGATCCCACATGCCGCGGAGCGGCTGGGCCCGTGAGCCGTGGCCGCTGAGCCTGCGCGTCCGGAGCCTGTGCTCCGCAACGGGAGAGGCCACAACAGGGAGAGGCCCGCGTACCGCAAAAGAAATATATTATTCTTTAAAAAAAAAAAAAAAAAAAAGGAATTGGCTTGTGATCCAACCTCTTTCTTGGAGCTCCAGATCCATATATCTAACTGGGTACCCCATTGGCACTGCAAACACAATAGGTGGAAATTTTAACAAACAACACACACACACACACACACACACCCTCCTCCTCCTGATTTCCCTGTCTGAAATGCAGACAGAACCCTGAAGGCAGTCACCCAAACCAAAATACAGGCCATCATCCCCAGCACCTTCATTATCCCCATGTCCCACTTACCATCAATCAAGTCCTATTGATTCTTTGATGTTGTAGAAAACAAATAGATCTTTTGCCATTTCTGATTATAAAAGTAATACATGTCTGTTAAAAGTTTTTCAAATTGCACAGAAATAGCAAAGAAGGCAAAAATCACCTAATACCCTCCATCCGTAGATATTCATTGTTAACATTTGATATACTATACACACATCTAGACTTTTCTTTTTAATTTGGACATTCAGCCAGTCAACATTTATTGAGCGCCTATCATTGTGTTGGGTATATATATATATATATATATATATATATATATATATTTCCTTTCTTAAATAAAAGATGGAATCTTAATATACACAAACCATCTTTAATTTAACTAGGCACATCTTTCCATTTCAATTAATATAAATCCACATAATCCATTTAAATAGTTTCATTGTATTCCACTGAATGGCTATTGCATAACTTGCTTACTTAATTGGGTTCCTGCTGGTGGACATTTAGGTTGTATCCAAAATATGAAATTATCACTTATATGTGGAATCTAAAATTTGACACACATGAACATATCTATGAAACAAAAATGAATTCACAAATATAGAAAACAGACTTGTGGTTTCCAGCAGTAGGGGTGTGGAGGGAAGGATCGGGAGCTTGGGATTAGCAGATGCAAACTATTATATATCGGATAGATAAACAAGGTCCTACTGTATAGCACAGGGAACTATATTCAATATCCTGCGATAAACCATAATGGAAAAGAATATGAAAAAGAATATAGATATATGTATAAGTGAGTCACTTTGCTGTAAGGAAAAATTAAACAAAACATTGTAAATCAACCATACTTTTTGTTTAATTATTGCTTTAGAATAAATTCCTGGAAGTAGAATTGTGGGATCCAGGGATATGTACATTTTTAAGACTTCTGATAAATATTAGAAAATGTCCTCCAATGATATTACAACAATTTGCTCTCCCATCAACAATATGAAAACTTCCTTACACCCTCTTTGACACTAAATGTTATCAATCTGTTAACCTTTGCCAATCTTCCAAATAACATCTGTTATTATTTGATTTGGATTTACTTTATTACTCCTGAGATGGAACATCTTTTTATACTTTTCTTGGATATTTCTATTTCTTTGGTAAACTGCTTGTTCATGCCCTTTGCCCATTTATGAGATAGTTCTAAATTTTCCTCTTTATGTGTATTAACTCTTTATATATAAGAAATAACAACCCTTCATCTATCATGTATGTTGCACATATTTTTAACCAGGTGGTAACTAGCCTTCAATATTTGTTTATGACATCCTTAGAACAGCAATTAACAATTTCTATATAGTCTAGTAACTTTTTTTTCATGGTTTCTTCTTTTGGGGTCATGCTTAGAGAGGACATTCACACCAGTAAATTTGAAAAGATAGAAAGATATTTGCTTATGCTTCCTTTCAGTTATTCTTAAGCTTTAATTTTTGCATTTTAATATTTTTCCTTCCAAAATTTCTCTTGGTGTAATATTTATTAATTTTCACATACAGGAAAGTACTTAAATCGAAATGAATGTGGGATTATACTGCAAAAATTCATGACCAAAACAGAAACTCTCAGCAAACTAAGAATAGAAGGAAATTTCTCAACCTGATAAAGGGCATCTATGCAAAAACAAACAAACAAACAAAAATACAGCTAACATCATACCTAATGCTTTTCTTCTAATATCAGGAAAAAGGTAAGGATGTCCACTCTTACCATTTCTGTACAGCATGTGTTACAAGTCCTGGCCAGAACAACAAGAAAAAAAGAGAGAGAATTAGAAATAGAAGGCAAAAGTATGTGAAGGGTAGAAGTTAAATAATCTTTTCTTGCCAATGACATAATTGTAGAAAATTCTAAAATAATCTTTTCTTGCCAATGACATAATTGTAGAAAATTCTAAGGAATCTACCAAAAAACACCTAATGGATAAATAAGAAAAATTAGCAGTATCACAGAATAAAAGACCAATACATAAAAACCAATACATAAAAGACCAATACATAAAAAAGAATAAAAGACCAATACATAAAAAGATCAGGGGCTTCCCTGGTGGCGCAGTGCTTGAGGGTCCGCCTGCCGATGCGGGAGACGCGGGTTCGTGCCCCGTTTCGGGAGGATCCCACATGCCGCGGAGCGGCTGGGCCCGTGAGCCGTGGCCGCTGGGCCTGCGCGTCCGGAGCCTGTGCTCCGCAAATGGGAGAGGCCACAACAGTGAGAGGCCCGCATAACGCAAGAAAAAAAAAAAAAAAAAAAAAAAAGACCAATACATAAAAATAGGAAAATCAACATTTTTTAAATGATATGATTTGCAATAGTGTCAAATTTTAAAATGCTTAGAATAAATTGAAACAAGATTGCAATATCTCTACAGTGAAAACTATAAAATAGTACTGGGAAAAATCAAACAAGATCTAAATAAATGGGGAGATTTACCACTGTCATAAATTAAAAGAGTCAATATTGTTAAGTTGTTCATTCTCCACAAAATGATCTATAGATTCAGTACAATCCCAATCAAAATACTAGAGATATTTTTTTGGGTACTAATTGACAAAGTGATTCTAAAACTAAGTGGAAATACAAAGGATCTGGAATAGAATAGCTGAAACAAAAGGGGGGAAAAGGAGCAAAATTGGAGGATTTACACTAGTTGATTTCAAGATTTATATTATAAAGCTCCAGTTATGAAGATAGAGTGATATTGGTATAAGGGTAAACATATACATCAATAGAACAGACTAGAGAGTCCAGAAATAGGACCAGTTGATTTTCAGCGACATAGGCACCAACATAACTCAATGGAGAAAAGACAGTGTTTTAAACAAATGGTGTTAGAACAGCTGGATTAGAAAAATCCTGAAACCCTCTGAAAGAAAAGGGAACTCAACCTCTACCTCATCCCATACACAAAAATTAATTTGAAATGGATCATAGTCATAAACCTAAAACCATAAGATGTTTAGAAGAAGTCACAGGAGGAAAATCTTTGCAATTTGAGGTTAGGCAATGATTTCTGAGACAGAAAGACAAAGCATTAGTCATAAAAGAAAAAAAAGGTGGGCTTCCCTGGTGGCGCAGTGGTTGAGAGTCCGCCTGCTGATGCAGGGGACACGGGTTCGTGCCCCGGTCCGGGAAGATCCCACGTGCCGCGGAGCGGGCCTGCCGCTGGGCCTGCGCGTCCAGAGCCTGTGCTCCGCAACGGGAGAGGCCGCAGCTGTGAGAGACCCGCGTACCAAAAAAAAAAAAAAAGAAAAAGAAAAAAAAAAAAGGATAAATTAGGCCTCATCAAAATAAAACACTTCTGCTCTCTAAAAGACACTACGAGGAAAAGACAAACCACAGGCTGGGAGAAAATATTTGCATCACATATATTTGTCAAGGAACTTGTATCCAGAATACATAAAAAACACTTATGGCTTGATAAAAAGAAGATAAACTACTCGATTTTTTTTTAATGGGCAAAATTTGAACAAACACTTCACAAAAGGAGATATAAAAAAGGCCAATAAACACATGAAAAGATATTAAATATTAGTCAACAGAGAAATGTAAATTAAAACCACAGTGAGCTACCAATTCACACCCACTGGAATGGCTAAAATTTAAAAGACGGACAATTCCAAGATCACATGATGGGTCTGCAGAGGAACTGGAATTGTCATAGCCTCCTGATGAGAATATATAATGGTACAACCACTATGCAAAAAGTTTGTGAGTTTCCTACAAAGTTAAACATATATAGCCTAGAAATTCCACTCCTATATATTTATCTAAGAGAAATTATATATATGTATATATAATATATATCAATATATAAACTATATATAATGTATATATTTATAATACATATATACTTGTATATAAATGTACATATAAGTTACATATACAAAAGAAATTACATATATATGTATGCATATAAAATAGACTTGTACATAAATGTTCATAACAATTGTATTCATAATAGCCCCCAAACTCTGGAAACAACCCAAATATTCATCCACAGGTGAATGGTTAAACAAATTGTGCTATATGTAGAAAATAGACCACTACTCTGCAATAAAAATGAACTACTGATACATTCAACAACATAGTGATTCTCAAAATAATTATGCTGGGTTAAAGAAGCCAGATAAAAAGGGGTATGTACGGTATGATTTACGGGTCTCAGTTTACGTGACTGAAGAGGCAAAACTAATCAACAGTGATAGAAATGACAGCTGTGGTTACCTGGCAGCAATTTGGCAATAGGCACACCAGGAAACTTTTTGGGAAGACGGAAATGTTGCGTCTCTTAATTGGGGTGGCAGTTACATGGGTATATGCACCTATATCAAAAGTCATCAAGCTGTATGCTTAAAACATGAATTTTATTGTATGTAAGTTACACCTCAATAGAGTTGATTTTTTTTAAAAGCATTAGAACAGGATTTTGACAGCTTCTCGAGGCTTGTATCGTTTCCTTATATTGCAAATTCTTTCTGGCTTTTTTTTCTCCCACATTGCTTAGTAAGAAAAGTATGGGCAATATATGACAGACTATATGAATCAAGATTCCTTTGGTTTTAAGTAACAGAACCCCAGTTCAAAGTAGTTTAAGAGCAGAAGTTGAGTGACCAGCACGAGGACCTAGGGGAGACCTGGCAGTGACACTGTTCTTCGGGCCTCTGGTGCCCTCTGCTCCAAGAGTATTGAACCCCTGGGCCCTCCAGCGCCCTTGTTATGGACAGTGGTGAGTAGAGAGGAGTGATGCACGGCTGCAAACAGGAAGCTGGGTAACAGCTTGCCACCGGGGCAGGCTGGGAGTGTTTCTATTCAAACCATTTTTTCCATTTGTCCTTTTCAGAAAATGATGTCCATGAAAGACATGGAGAAGAACTTCTGGTGTCAGACCTTGGCAGAAGCCACTTGAATTGCTTCCCTTAATCATGAGGGTTCTAACACCTCTCTTCCCATATGAAGAGAAAGCAGGGCAAAGACGGAACACGATTCTTCTTTGACCATTAGAGTTCCCAGGGGAGATCAATTATTCTGTTTTGCAACGGAAATTCAACTAGATGGATTTACAGTGGCCAAATAATATGCCCTTCAATGCCCATGAGATGTGGGCTTTACTGGACTTTCATTGTTGGCAGCATGTCTGAACCCATGTGAGAAGGGCATCAGGGTCCGCCTCTTAGCATTCATACAGACACCCAAATACTAAGGTACTGTGTGCTCACTACGGGGCCAAGCTCTTGGCAGTGCTGGGAGGAAAGATGAAGGAAGGGGAGCGAGAGAGGGGCTGATACATGAAGTCACACAGTTATTCTCCAGCCAAACAGCTCACTGGAATTGCACACCGCCTGTTCCACATCTTTGCCGCACTTGCTATGACTTGGAGAACTCTCTCTTGTCCCCTCCACCTCTCTCAGTATCTCCACGTGTCCAAATATCACCCACCCTTCCAGACGCAGCTGTGGGGCTGGTCCCAGGGCAGGGTGAGATGAGGCCACCCTCCATCACATCATCCAGGAGCTCCCCTCACCCACTCAGCCACTCCATTAAAAACCGGCCACCCTTATTAGCAAGTCTATAGCCTCAGAAGCAGAAAAAGTGCTACTCATCTCATTTATTGGGCGTATTATTCTCGTCAAAGGCTTTTAGAGAATTTTGCTAATGGCTCCAGGACTATACACACCATCACAATTAAGACATAGCTAATAAATTAAGTTTTATGGACATAAATCAGCAGGTATGCTTATTCAGCTGTTACACCTCACTTAGAATTGGGCTTCGCACCTTAAGATGAAGCATGATTTCCATTGAGGAGTTGTAATGGCCTTGTTAATGGAATGTTAATTACCTCGCTTGTTGGACAGCACGATGTCTGCTCCTGCTCTCCTGCCAACAGTGTTCTTAGAGAAACACATTTTTCCAACTTTGTGTCACTATGGCTGACAGATCTCACTAAACCCAGTCCGTCATCCCCAGAATGACAGAATAATGAAGACAGAATGAAGTTCACCAGCCCGTGAAGAGTCAGACAAACAAAACCTTAGGTGATCATAGTGATGGTAGGCGGTCTACCCTCCCCAAAAGACACTGTGGTGGAGAAGGGACTTTGGGCTAAGGGTCGGAAGGAATGGCTTCTCACCTGCCATCATAGTGAGTTCAGACTGCCATACACTGGCTTAAACAACAATCATTTAATTCTCACAGTTCTGGAATCTGGGAAGTCTAAGATCAAGGCACCAGTAGATTTGGTGTCTGGGAAAGCCCACCTCCTGGCTTATAGAAGGCTACCTTCTCCCTGTGTGCTCACATGGCATTTCCTCTTCCTATAAGGGCTCTAATCCCATCCTGAAGGCATCACCCATCTGACCTCATCTAAACCTAATCGCTTCCCAAAGGCCCCACCTCCTAATACCATCACATTGCGGGATAGGGCTTCCACCTATGAATTCTTGGCAGGGGACACAAACATTCAGCCCATTAACACCTCCACCCCAACAATAACTAGCATTATGACTTCAGGCAAGCCACTTACACTCTCTGGGCCACAGTTTCTCATTTATTACATGATATAATAAAGTGACCATGGATAAAACTGAGTGAAAAACACAACCCTTAGAAAGATATCAACATTGGACCAGTTTGTGATAATTTTGCCAAGACTATAAAGGGTGAGCCCAAGAGAGCAGCGCAGGCAGCCTCCACATTTTGTCAGCAGCAACAGGGGCCAAAGCAGTCCAGGTACCAGCAGTGCAGGAAGGCAGTCAGGTTCAGTGTAGTTAACTGGGGGGAGGGGGGCAGGGCGGAGGGGACATGTGCACAGCCTTATCATCAACAGTGTGAGCTACCATCAGGGACACTTTGGACACAGGAAAGCAGGACTATGCCATGAGAATACCTTGAAGAGCAGTATTTTCCAGCAAGAAGATAAGTGACAATTGAACTACATGGGGGTGGTGAACCTGCCCTGGCCTTGGACCAAGTTGGTTCTAAAGACCTGCTAAGGGCTTCCCTGGTGGCGCAGTGGTTGAGAGTCCGCCTGCCAGTGCAGGGGACACGGGTTCATGCCCCGGTCTGGGAGGATCCCACATGCTGCGGAGCGGCTGGGCCCGTGAGCCATGGCCGCTGAGCCTGTGCGTCCGGAGCCTGTGCTCTGGCAACGGGAGAGGCCAGAACAGTGAGAGGCCCGTGTACTGCAAAAAAACAAAAACAAAAACAAAAACAAACAAACAAACAAACAAAAAAGACCTGCTAAGCAAAGGAAGGGCTCAATCAGGACCTAGCACACCTGGGCCCAGACCTGCTGTGCCCCCAAGTGTCTGTGCCATATTAAACAAGTCCATACCCTTCTCTGGCCCTAGTTTCTTACTTTCAACCCAAAGATCTCAAGGTCAAACAGCCTCTTCCTCTAAGAAATATCAGTTAAAATTGCTTCAGAGCAGCCACCACCTTTCTTTACTTCATCTAGGGGAGAATTCTCAGACCCAGGACCTGCTGGAAGAATTTCTTTGCATCCATTTAGCATATCAATTCTCACATTTTCTGCTTGAACTTAAGGGCAAAGGACTCAGAGAGCTGCGCTTTTGTCTCTTCAATGCAGAGTTTTGCATATTCTCCTGGACTCTTTGCCCTTGAGTTACCCACCACAGACCAGCCCTGCTCCCTGGCTCAGGCAGAGGCAGGCCTCCACAGCTAACTGGGGCAGCTGCCCTTCCCATACATCCTCCCTCCTCCTGCAGAGAGTGAAAGTCCAGCCCAAAGCGGGATGCAGAGAAGGAGTATGGAATGGGGAATAGGCAGTAAGAATCCCAGAATGGGGGGGAGGGTGTTGCAGGTGCAGGGTAGTTGGGTAAAAGCAACGGTTTGCAAGGCTCATGAGACAAAATCAAAGCAACTGATGTTCTGCTTTGAGCTTCTGGACTGCAAGAGGCCTGGGAGCCAGGTCTCGGGGTGAGAGGCTCTCACACAAGCTGTTGCATATTTCAATGTCAATAGCATCCAGGAGGCCCTAGGCTCCTCACAAACATGGAAGAGGGAAGGAAGCCCAGTCTGTGATAAGGTGTCCTTCCTACCCTGTGGCACATTGTCCTTTACTCACTCCTCAATGAAACTGCAACCCCAGAGAAAGAAAGCTGCTTCTTACCAGGAATGGCCTTCGGAGGTGCCTCCATCAGTTGTTGCTGCATAACAAACAATCCCAGTCACATACCACGATAAGCATTCATTTAGCTCAGGCATCTGCAGGTCAGTTGGGGGTCAGCTGATACAGGCTGGGCTCAGCTGGGCAGCAATAAGTTGTAGGTTGGGTCTGAGCCTTTTCCCCATTTCTCTCATAGTCCTTAGTCCAGTGGACTAGCTGGGGTATGTTCTTCTCATGACAACAACAGAGGCACAAAAGAGCAAATGGAAATATGCCATGCCCCTTGAGGCCTAGCCCAAGCTGGCACCCTATGGTTTCTGCCCATTTCCATTGGCCAAATCAAGTCACATTCCCAAGTTCAAAGTAGAGGGTCAGAGAAATATACTTTGCCTTATAGAAAGAACTGCAGAGTCATATGGAAAAGGCATAGATACAGGGAAAGGTAAAGAATTGGGGCCTATAATGCAATCCACAAAAGGAATGAGTCCCACAATGCCTCATGGTTGATGGGATATTTTTCACACTTTCTTTAATTTACTCTTTATAACAACCCTAAGAGACAACGATTATATCTCCACATTATAGATGAAGAAACTGAAACTCAGAAAGAGAAGACATGCCTGAGATCACACCACCATTAAGCATAAGAATGGGTACACCGGGACTTTCCTGGTGGCGCAGTGGTTAAGAATCCACCTGCCAATGAAGGGGACACAGGTTCGAGCCCTGGGCCTGGAAGATCCCATATGCCGCGGAGCAACTAAGGCCATGTGCCACAACTACTGAGCCTGCGCTCTAGAGCCCGCAAGCCACAACTACTTAGCCAAAAAAAAAAAAAAAAAAAAAAAAATGATACACCACACCAGTCTCTTCATCCAGCTTCAAGTCCAGAAATTTTGCCATAACCTCAACGCTGGCTTTCCTTAAGGAGACCCTAGATGGGATTTGTTCAAAAAAAAAAAAAAAAAAAAAAAAAAAAAAAATGAATGTGTACACCAGTCTCTTCATCCAGCTTCAAGTCCAGAAATTTTGCCATAACCTCAACGCTGGCTTTCCTTAAGGAGACCCTAGAGCACCTGGGATTTGTGGAAAGATCCCTCATTATTTATATGTCTCCCACTGTTATAAAATTTTATGGACAGCCAAAGGGACCTTGATTTTCTTAACCATAAAGTAAAGAATTTAGATGAAATCAGGAACAGCAAATATCTGACATGCATGCTGCCACTAACCATTCCTACATCCGTGACCGACATCACTAATCAATGATGGCGCTCTTTCCTCATGAGCCTTAGACTTTTTCTCCACACAGCATGGTGGACAGTCACTGCTACTGAATTGGAGAGGACACAGAAGATGAAGACTGTTTTTAAATGCTGTATAAACCTTTTCTGAGGCTCATCCAGCCCCAAAAGGCTATGATTCTGAAACCAACAAGAACAGCATGGAAACAACAGCATAGAAAGGCCACAGGGCTGGGATCAGAAGAACTGATTCTGGCTGCAGCTCGGCTATAGCTCACTCTGTGTGGGAAAGAGAGCTAAATTTACCTGAGCATTTGTTGCATCAGTTTTGTGGCCTTTTAAATCATTTATTTCAATTCCATAAACATTAATTGAGGAGCCACTGAATGCCAAGCACTGCTGTCAAGGGAATAAAGAAATGAATGGAACACCATCCCAATCCTGGAAGGAAGGTAGGGGGTTCGGAGATGTTCTGATTTCTGAAGTCCCGTCCAACATTAATACTCAACTAATATGTCGCTAAAAAGTACAAGACGTTGTCATGGGACTCATAATCATGCAGACTCCCCAAGCTTGAAGATCTCCCAGGCAGGAGTGGGCGTTATGGATGAGAGGATCTGACCTCAGAGTGAGGGTTATCATGTTCCACTGTTCTCCATGCTCCCAGAGTAGAAGGCAAATGCCACTTTGGGGCCAAACCTTTCCAGGCTCATCTTTCAGATTTTAGGGTGTGAGTCCCAGCTCTGCCATTTACTAGCCTCAGAGCCTTGAGCCATCCACTCACTCACTGAGGGACTGGTTTCCTTATCTGAAAAACAGGGTTCATCACCACCGCTGCTGTGGTGGGTATCTGTATGCTATTCCACAAGTAAACACCTGCAGCACAGATGCCGGAATGAGTTCACATCCCTTTCCTTCCTCTCCTTCACACGCCCCATGCCCCAGATCAGAACTTCTCCACTCCCCCTAGCTGCACAAGGGAGTCCCTGGAGCTTCTGAAAAGTAGAGATGCCCACGCCTGACCCCAGATCAATAGAATCAGAGCCTTTGGGGATGGAGCCTATCCTTCTTAAGTCTCCCAGGTGACACTGGTGTGCAGACACCGGTGAGAACCACCACTCTGGTTGTGTTAGTCAGGGTTTTCTACAGAAGCAGAACCCATAGGACATAGAGATAGAAATAGAGATAGAGACAGAGATGATGAGAGAGAGAGAGGGAGAGAGAGAGAGAGGTCGTAGGTAGGCATGTAGATAGATAGATAGATGAATAATAGATAGATACATAGGTAGATGATAGATAGATAGATAGATATAAATAGACAGACAGATAGATAGATGATAGATACATAGATACATAGAAAGAGATTTATTATAAAGAATTTGCTTGAGATTATGGAGGCTGAACCGTTCCAGGATCTGCAGTCAGCAAGCTGGAGACCCCGGAGAGCCAAAGTATAAGTTCCAGTCCTAGTCCAGGTTCAAAAGCAGGAGGGACTTCCCTGGTGGCGCAGTGGTTGGGAGTCCGCCTGCCGATGCAGGGGACACGGGTTCGTGCCCCGGTCCGGGAAGATCCCACATGCCGCGGAGCGGCTGGGCCCGTGAGCCATGGTCACTGAGCCTGCGCATCCGGAGCCTGTGCTCCGCAATGGGAGAGGCCACAACAGTGAGAGGCCCGCATACCGCAAAAAAAAAAAAAAAAAAGGCAGGAGACCAGTGTCCCAGGTCAGTAGTCAAGCAACAGAAATTCCTACCTCCTCAGGCTCTTTGGTCTATTCAGGCCTTCAATGGATTGGATGAGGCCCCCTTTCTGCTTCACTCAGTCTACCAGTTCAAAGGTCAATCTCACCCAGAAACACCCTCACAGGCACACCCAGAATAATGTTTAACCAAATACCTGGGGACCCTGTGGGCCAGTCAAGTCGACACAAAATTCACCACCACACTGACTTCAGCCAACTCCTCCAGGCTTCCTAGATTCCCCATCTCCCTGGCTTTGCTCGTGCAGAGTCTCTTCTGCCTGGAATGCCATCTCCCCAGCCCCAGCATTTTGCTAATCCAACTCCGCTCACCAAACTCAATGGTCAAACTCCCTCTTCCAGGGAGCCTCCCATGAGCCCCTCCTGGGTTTCTGAGAGGAGAGCAGCTCCCACATAGCTGGGATGGCCCAGAGACTTCCCTCAGCTCTGCTCCTGTGTAAACCTTGCCCCACCCTGTGAGGCAGAGAGAGCAAAAGGGGCAAACCCTTGGGAGAACCAGAGCGAAGTGTCCACCGGAAAGTGGGGTTTGGGTCACCCGCTGCTATTGATCAGGGACCAATTTGTTCGGAGATAAAGACAAAAAAACCTGGATGTCCCAGCAGCAGCAGGCCTGTGGGCATCACTGAGGTCACGTAACAGAATTCTCCAGTTTCTCCAGCCCACATCCACATCCCTCTAACTGCCCACGGCACACTCCAGCCCCCTCAAATATCACCCTTTTTCTGCAGAGAAATGTCCAAGGATAACGCAGACTCACCTGTGCTCACAAGCAGCGCTCTCGTGTTTCTGTCTCTGCGCCTTCAGGGCCGTCTGGGGTGGCCCTCACCTGCCGTCCCTCCTAAGATGAGGCCACGTTGCGTTCCCAGTAAAGGCAGGAAGGGACTTGTCCCTGGTGCCACCTGTGCCTTCTGCCCCGGGTTGAAAACAGCTCGGCCCGAAGGCTCTAATGCCGGCTCCCTGGGCCCCATGGGTCAGACCCCAGGCTGCCCTCTCCATCCCCTGCCTCTGACTCCAGACCCACACGCGGGAGCCTCGCCCTGACCAATCAACTCATGCGCGTGGATGGACAAGCAGAGATGTGACCTGCCCAGGCTCACAATTAACCGAATTTTCCTTTACGCTTCTTGGCAGCACAATAAACATTGTTCAGAATCGAGGCTGGGAGAAGCACTCTGGACAAATCGCTGGAAGAAATTTGGAGTCTGATCCCCACTATCCCTCAGCAGGTCCCCCAGTAACACCCCACCCCCAGCTCTGTGAATTCTCATCTTAGCGGAGAGACAAGTGGTTTCTCATCTTTGGGAATTTTCTTCTCCTGTTCATGCTTTGCTTTATTCAAATATCTAAAATTTGTCCTATTCATATTTTCTCTATTTCACCACAATTATAATCCTCATTTGTTTCCTTTCCCAGAGGCGTCCAGGGGCCCCTTGACCCACCAGCCCCTTTTTTTCTCAGTGTATCAGCCATATCACCAAGATCTCTCTCCAACAAACACAACATCGTCAATTTCTAGCGGGACTTGGGGCCCTTGATGTCCATGGCGGATCTAGGGCCTGTTTAGTTCACTCTGCTCCATCTTCTTTTCCTTTTCTTTCACACACACCTGTGAATTTGTTGGGGCACCTGGAAGGTGGGGCTAGTGCAAGGAGATTGTTTCCCTACTTGGAGTACCCATCACACCAGATGACCGTCCAACTGCAGTGGGAGAGGGTGGAAGGGGGCGGGCAGTGTAGGTCAGTCTTGTGAGTGGGTGTGAAGTTTAACAGGTATGTGTTTATGTCAGGTATGCTGAATGATGTGTGTGGTGTGTGACTTCCTGTGGGGGGAGGGTGTGGGTGCCCGTGTACATGTGTGGAGCATATGCTGCATGTGTGTGAAAAACAGCGGCTCACCTGTGCACGTAGGATGCAGGTCTCTGGTATATACAGGTGGTCCCAGATTTACAATGCTTCCATTTATAATTTTTGTATACTTCAAAATGAATTTTGACCTTTTCCCCAGCCAGTGATATGCAGTATGTACTCTCTCGTGGTGCTGGGCAGTGGCAGGAGCTGTAGCTCGCATTCAGCTATGAGATCACAAGGGTGAAAAACCGATACCCTTACAACTCTCCTGTCCCCAGACAACCATTCTGTTTTTTACTTTCGGTACAGTATTCAATTACATGAGATATTCAACACTTTATTATAAAATGGGCATTGTGTTAGATGTTTTTGTCCAACTGCAGGCTAATGGAAGTATTCTGAGTATGTTTAAGGTAGGCTGGGCTAAGCGATGACGTTCGGTAAGTTAGGTGTATCAGATGCATTTTTGAAGAACTATTTTCCATTTATGATGTGGGTCTATCAGGACATAACCCCACCCTAAGTCGAGGAAGATCTACAGTATATCTGGTGCTTGAGCTCCTGTGCATGTAGGAGCTGTCTGCTCTCTGGGGAGGTGACATGTACATGTAAGGATAGGATGGGAGTGTGGGTTTGAAGGGAGGAGGGATGAGATCAACGATAGAACACATACTAGCCTGGTAGGAGGTAATTCAGCCCGTTGTCAGACAAGGCTGTCAGGCCTGCCCCAGTGCAGAGAAATAGGAAGACTGTGAGCTCTTTGGAAAGGGGACCCCAGGTGATGAATATGCTGATCCCAAGAAGAAAAACACTATGAGTCAGGGTTGGGCCCCAGAGATCTGCAGGATGGAGTTTGGGGCTCAGAGTGGGGCTCGGGGCCCCCACTGGGATAGATGAAGGGAGGGGCAGCTCCAAACAGGCAGACAAGGCAGGTGCTGACCTACCGCAGCCTTCAGGAAGTGTGGCACAGAAAGACCTGGGTTCGAATCCTGACCTCTGCCACTCCCTAACTGTGTGGCCCCAGGCAAGTGACTTAACTCCTGTCAGCCTCAGTTTCTTCATCCACAAAATAGAGTGCTCTAAAAATTAAAATAGAGGAACATACAAAAGGACTTAGCACAATGCCTGGTACACAGTGAGCACTGAGGAGGTGGCCATTATGTTGTTCTTACTGTTATTTTCCTCCAAAGCCCCACCCCTGCTAGCATCACGGGAGCCTCTGACAGAAGACTGAGGCTTTCCAGGCCAGGAGGACGTGGAGGGTTTGCAACACCTCCTCCACCGGGTGTGCTGCCTTAGCCCTGGGATGCATGCCCTTGGGAGCCTATGCAGTGCCCCTCCTGCTCCCCTGTCAGAGCTGGGGTCCACCTGGGAGGGCAGCAGTTGTTTGCGGAGGTGGCATGTGGAGTGTGTATGTGTGTTTGAGGGCAGCTGACTACCCTGGGGTTGGACCTCTACCCAGCCCGTTCCTACAGCCAAATCCTAGCAAGCCTCTGTTCATTCATCTGCTCATTTCATGAATGAGAACCTGTCGGGCGCTGTCCTAGGTGCTGGGGACTTGATGTTGATCGCAGTATAGGCTGAAGGTGTTCAGGCATTCCAGAATAACATGCCAGCTTTAATTATCAAAATATTAATATTTTTAATATTAAAAATACAATTTTAATATTTTATACTTACAATTGTGTAATACAATTATTTCAGTATTTTTAAAAATTTGAAATCTGAATTATTTACATCTGGAGAGATACCCAGAAAATTTTATGCTATATCAAAATTTCTAATTGGCCCAAGAAACACTCCTTTAAAAATCCATCTGTCTATATTCCTCCCCTGTTATTGTGAAAATCCCATGACCAGGATCACTGGCTGGTTGGCCATTGTTTGCTTTTTCCTTCAGTTGGTTGGTTTGAGTGATATTAGTAATTTATACTCCTCCTAAAGCCAGTCTGGGTTCTACTGTTCTTCGGAGAGTCTTGAAGGGGTCTCCTTAGAATAGGGATGAGAGGACACATTAAGGCAAACAAGACGAGGATACGGCAGAAGAATTGGGGGATGGGGGAGGGACAAAGAAAGAATGAGGTTCCCAGATCTTCCCAGTTTCCTTTCCCTGGGATGAGATTCACTCTGCTCCCCTCCCAGAAAAGGGCCAGATCCCTTGTTGGTGCCTGATTCCTCCTCCTGTAGGATAATTTATTTCAGTTTGTTTTGATTATCATTCTCCTGAAAGAATAAAGTTTCCTCAGTCCTCTATCCTGGCTTTTCCTTAGGAATAACTTAGGACAAAGTATAGATGACTTTGGTGGCCATATCTCACCTTTTTAATGAAATGCCAATAGTTGGGTCTTTCTTAAAATACTATATTGTTATACTATCATTTTGATCCAATGCTACAGCTATAACTACTATAATATGATGATGAGCAAAACTCCCTACCCTCAAGGAATTTTTACTTTAGTGGGGGAGACACAATAAAGAAGTGTTAGACGATTTCCACCTGACCTACTGAGCATTTGAAGTGGGACTGTTCTAAATTGAGGTGTGCTACAAACATAAAATATACCCTCAAAAGACTTTATGCAAGAAAAAAGAATGTAAATAATTTTTGTATAGAGTACACACTGAAATAATACTACTCTGATATTTTGGGTTAAATAATACATATTCTTAAATAAAACATATTATCAAAAATTTTTTAAAACATTAAAAAAATAAAGAAGTGAGCATATATGTAACATAATCTCAAAGAGTGTTATGACTGGACTGGTTTTTTGCTGCATGACCAACCATGCTAATAGTTTACGATTTTTTTTAAATGACTATTTATTTTTGCTCATGAGATTACAGGTCAGCTCAGCAGTTCTAACAGTCTGGTCTGGGTTCCTTCATGCATATGCAATTGGCTCCAGGGAAGCCCGATGGTTCTGCTTCAGGGAAAGGCTGGCTATTGGCTGGGGTGCCTCAGTTTTCCTCCACAAGTTCTCTCATCCTCCACCAAACTAGCTCAGTCTTTTTCTCCAGGCAGTTGCTGGCATCCAAGAGTAAGAGCAGAAGATGACAAGGCTCAGAGCTGGCACACCTTTACTTCCAAAACATTCTATTGGACAGAGCAAATCAGAAGTCCAGTCCAGATTTGAGGACTGGGGAAATAGACTCCACATCTCAATGGAAGGTGTTGCAAAGTCATATTGCAAAGGGGTGTTGATGGAGGGATGGATAATTGCAGCCATTGTTGCAATCAATGACATGGGTAATAAAGAAAATAAAAGGAAGTAATGGGATAAGAAAGTGACAGGGTGAGAAGTTTCTTTATATTAGGTCAGAGAAGACCTCTCTGAAGAGAAAAATTTGAGATGAGACCTGAGTGATAAGAAAGAGCAGCTATGCTTCACAGATTAGGTAGAGGAGCAGAGCATGTGCAAAGGCCCTGAGTACGTAAAAATCTTAATTGTGCTCAGGATTCAGAAAGAAGCTGGGTCTACCTGGGATAAATAAATAGATGGGGGAAACTGCTAAGAGGCCAAATTAAAGAAATAGGGGGTAATCATATTTGGCCTTATAGGTATGATAAGATATTCGCATTTTATTTTAAATGTGATAGGAAGCCATTGGAGGGTTTGAAACAGAAAAGTGAAATGATCTGATTAAAATTTGGCTGCTGTGGGGACAATAGGCTAAATTGGGAACAGGCCAGAGTGGAAGCAGGTAGGAGAATATTGTAATAGTCCAGGCAAGAAATACCAAGACAGAGACCAAAGTGGTAGCAGTGAAGTTGTAAGAGTTGGGATGCTCTGGAATATATTTTTGAAGCAGAGCCTGTGCAGGACTTTCTAATGGATTAGATGTTAGAGGAGAAGAAAAAAGAAGTGAAGATGACTCAAAGTTTTTTCCTTAAGTTTCAGGGTAGATGATGCGTTAGTGAATGAACCTCATCACTAAAATAAAAAGACTATGAAAGAAACACGTTTGGGAGAGGAGTAAGTTGAGAATTTTACTGTGGTCTTGTTAAGTGTAAGAGGCCTGGTAGAACAGGGAAACATACTCAATATTTTGTAATAACCTGTAAGGGAAAAGAAACTGAAGAGGTATATATATATAAATAACTGGATTACTGTACTACACACCTGAAACTAACATGATGTTGTAAATAAACTAAACTTCAATAAAAACAAACAAATGAATAATTTTAAAAAGAGGCCTGGTAGACATCACAGAGGTGTCAAATAAGCTAATCAGATGGGTGAGTCTCAAATTCAGACGTGAGATTGCGCTGGAGATATCTATTTTAGAGTCAACCGCATATCTAGCATGAGGCTAGATAAATCTGCCAATGAAGATAATAAATAGAAAAGAGAAGGGGACCTATGCCAATATTCAGAAGTAGATCAGAAAGAGGAAATAGAAGAAAAGGAGATTAAGAAGTGACCATTAAAGCAGGAAAACAAAAAAGAAAATAAAGTATTTCTAAAAGGAGGGAGTGATCACTTCTGCTTCCAGCCAAGATGGAGTAACAGGGACCAGATACCCTTACATCTTAAACTACTAGGAAACCAAAGCATTGTTTCATAATAACAAGTTTTAAGCATTGTGCAAAAAAGCAGCACAGAAATTTGATCTCTGAAAGAAGGCAAACAAGCAAGGTTGTTTGTCGGTTGTACCAGCTCACCACCTAGAGGCATTTTCCAGGCCTTAGCAAAGGGAGTGGAGACCATAACAGAACCCAGCAGTCTGACTGAGTAGAGAAGCCAGAGATGAAAGTTCAGGGAAGCCAAGGCAGCCAGAATTTGCAAGGCTGAGTACCAGAAGGGCGGGACCTTCACAAAGAGAGCGTTACAGAGATCTGCACAGGTGTCCCCTCAAGTCTGTGGCTGCATGTGCATAAGCAAAAATTATCCAAAGATGGAAAAAGAACCATCAGGAAAAACATAAGCAGAACAATTCCCAGAGTTCATGCAGGATCGAGAACAAACTTCATAACACATGGGGCTTTGGGTAGAATCCTCAAAAAGGAATTGCCTTAGTATTGGTGCTAAATTATACTTAGACTAAAAGTTGCTTTGTACCTGCCATAAAAAAAGCTTAACAAGGGTGAAAAGACCCATAGTTCTGAGTAACTATGCACAGGAAAGAATCCAACACTACTTAAATAAATACAATTATATCTAGCAAGTCCGGGAAGAACTCTGGACCTGGCTAAGAGGCAAGAGACCATTGTTTCGGGGTGCGTGAGGAGAGGGTATTCAGAGCACCGCCTAAACAAGCTCCAGAGATGGGCGCGAGCCGCGGCTAACAGCGTGGACTCAGAGACGGGCATGAGATGCTAAAGCTGCTGCTGCAGACACCAAGAAGCCTGTGTGCGAGCACAGGTCACTATCCACACTTCCCCCTCCTGGAAGCCTGTGCAGCCCGCCACGGTCCCGTGATCCAGGGACAAGTTCCCTGGGAGAACACATGCCATGCCTCAAGTTGTTGCAACGTCACGCTGGCCTCTGCCACCACAGGCTCGCCCTGCATTCCGTACTGCTCCCTCCCCCTGGCCTAAGTGAGCCAGAGCTGCCTAATCAGCCGCTCCTTTAACCCCGTCCTGTCTGGATGGGGAACAGACACCCTCAGGTGACCTACATGCAGAGGCAGGGCAAAATCCAAAGCTGAACCCCAGGAGCTGTGTGAAAAAAGAAGAGAAAGGGAAATTTCTCCCAGCAGCCATAGGAGCAGCAGATTAAATCTCCACAATCAACTTGATGTACCCTGTATCTGTGGAATACATGAATAGACAATCATTCCAAAACTGAGGTGGTAGACGTCGGGAGCAACTGTGGACTTGGGGTTTGCTTTCTGCATCTGACTTGTTTCTGGCTTTATGTTTATCTTTGTTTAGTATTTAGAGCTTATTATCATTGGTAGATTTGTTTATTGATTTGGTTGCTCTCTTCCTTTTTTATTTTTTATATATATATATTTTTTTTTCCCCCTTTTTCTCTTTTCGTGAATTTGCATGTGTATGCTTCTTTGTGTGATTTTCTCTGTATAGCGTTGCTTTAGCCATTTCTCCTAGGGTTCTGACTGTCCGTTTTGGGTTTTTTGGTTTGTTTCTTTTGGGTTTTTTTAGTATAGTTTTTAGCTCTTGTTATCATTGGTGGATTTGTTTTTGGTTTGGCTGTTGTCTTCTTTCTTTCTCTCTCTTTTCAATTAATTTTTATTTTTAAGAATTTTAACAACTTTATTTTATGTATTTATTCTTTCTTTCTTTCTTTCTTTTTCTCCCTTTTTTTCTGAGCCATGTGGCTGACAGGGTCTTGGTACTCTGGCTGGGTGTCAGGCCTGACCCTCTGAAGTGAGAGAGCCAAGTTCAGGACATTGGCCCACCAGATACCTCCCAGCCCCATGTAATATGAAACAGTGAAAGCTCTCCCAGAGATCTCCATCTCAACGCTAAGATGCAGCTCCACTCAACGACCAGCAAACTACAGTGCTGGACACCCTATGCCAAACAACTAGCAAGACAGGAACACAAACCCACCCATTAGCAGAGAGGCTGCCTAAAATCATAATAAGCTCACAGACACCCCAAAACACACCACAGGACGTGGTCCTGCCCACCAGAAAGACAAGATTCAGCCTCATCCACCAGAACAAAGGTACCAGTCGCCTCCACCAGGAAGCCTACATAACCCATTGAACAAAACTTAACCACTGGGAGCAGACACCAAAAACAATGGGAACTACGAACCTGCTACCTGCAAAACGCAGACCCCAAACACAGTAAGTTAAGCAAAATGAGAAAACAGAGAAATACACAGCAGATGAAGGAGAAAGGAAAAAACCCACCAGACCAAACAAATGAAGAGGAAATAGGCAATTTACCTGAAAAAGAATTCAGAGTAATGATAGTAAACATGATCCAAAATCTTGGAAATAGAATGGAGAAAATACAAGAAACGTTTAACAAGGACCTAGAAGAACTAAAGAGCAAACAACGATGAACAACACAATAACTGAAATTAAAAATTCTCTAGAAGGAATCAATAGCAGAATAACTGAGGCAGAAGAACGATAAGTGACCTGGAAGGTAAAAGTGTGGCAATAACTACCACAGAGCAGAATAAAGAAAAAAGAATGAAAAGAATTGAGGAAATCTCAGAGACCTCTGGCACAACATTAAATGCACCAACATTCAAATTACAGGGGTCCCAGAAGAAGAGAAAAAAAAAGGGACTGAAAAAATATTTGAAGAGATTATACTTGAAAACCTCCCTAATATGGGTAAGGAAATAGTCAACCAAGTCCAGGAAACGCAGAGAGTCCCATACAAGATAAATCCAAGGAGAAACACGCCAAGACACATATTAATCAAACTATCAAAAATTAAATACAAAGAAAAAATATTAAAAAGCAGCAAGGGAAAAGCAACAATTAACATACAAGGGAATCCCCACAAGGTTAACAGCTGATCTTTCAGCAGAAACTCTGCAAGTTTCAGCAGAAACTCTGGCAGGACATATTTAAAGTGATGAAAGGGAAAAAGCTACAACCAAGATTACTCTACCCAGCAAGGATCTCATTCAGATTCAACGGAAAAATTAAAACCTTTACAGACAAGCAAAAGCTAAAAGAATTCAGCACCACCAAACCAGCTTTACAACAAATGCTAAAGGAACTTCTCTAGGCAGGAAACACAAGAGAAGGAAAAGACTTACAATAACAAACAAAAACAATTAAGAAAATGGTAATAGGAACATACATATTGATAACTACCTTAAATGTAAATGGATTAAATGCTCCAACCAAAAGAATGGATACAAACATAAGACCCACAAATATGCTGCCTACAAGAGACCCACTTCAGACCTACGGACAAACACAGACTGAAAGTGAGGGGATGGAAAAAGATATTCCATGCAAATGGAAATCAAAAGAAAGCTGGAGTAGCAATTCTCATATCAGACAAAATAGACTTTAAAATAAAGACTATTACAAGAGACAAAGAAGGACATTACATAATGATCAAAGGATCAATCCAAGAAGAAGATATAACAATTTTTAATATTTAAGCACCCAACATAGGAGCAACTCAATACATAAGGCAAAGGCTAACAGCCATAAAAGGGGAAATCGACAGTAACACAATAATAGTAGGGGACTTCAACACCCCACTTTCACCAATGGACAGATCATCCAAAATGAAAATAAATAAGGAATCACAAGCTTTAAATGATACATTAAACAAGATGGACTTAATTGATATTTATAGGACATTCCATCCAAAAACAGCAGATTACACTTTCTTCTCAAGTGCTCATGGAACATTCTCCAGGATAGATCATATCTTGGGTCACAAATCAAGCCTTGGTAAATTTAAGAAAATTGAAATAATAACAAGATCTTTTCTAACCACAAAGCCATGAGACTAGATATAAATTACAGGAAAAAAATCTGTAAAAAATACAAACACATGGAGGCTAAACAATAAACTACTAATAACCAAGAGATACAAACAACACACTACTAAATAACTGAAGAAATCAAAGAAGAAATCAAAAAATACCTAGAAACAAATGACAATGGAAACACAATGACCCAAAACCTATAGGATGCAGAAAAAGCAGTTCTAAGAGGGAAGTTTATAGCAATAAAATCCTACCTCAAGAAAAAAGAAACATCTCAAATAAACAACTTAACCTTACACCTAAAGCAATTAAAGAAAGAAGAACAGAAAACTCCAAAGTTACCAGAAGGAAAGAAATCATAAAGATCAGATCAGAAATAAATGAAAAAGAAACGAAGGAAATGATAGCAAAGATCAATAAAACTAAAAACTGGTTCTTTGAGAAGATAAACAAAATTGATAAACCATTAGCCAGACTCATCAAGAAAAAAAGGGAGAAGACTCAAGTCAATAGAATTAGAAATGAAAAAGGAGAAGTAAAAAGTGACACTGCAGAAACACAAAGGATCAGGAGAGATCACTACAAGCAACTCTATGCCAATAAAATGGACAACCTGGAAGAAATGGACAAATTCATAGAAAAGCACAACCTTCTGAGACTGAACCAGGAAGAAATAGAAAATATAAACAGACAAATCACAAGCACTGAAGATGAAACTGTGATTAAAAATCTCCCAAGAAACAAAAGCCCAGGACCAGATGGCTCCACAGGTGAATTCTATCAAACATTTGGAGAAGAGCTAACACCCATCCTTCTCAAACTCTTCCAAAATATGGCTGAGGGAGGAACACTCCCAAACTCTTTCTATGAAGCCACCATCACCCTGATACCAAAACCAGACAAAGATGTCACAAAGAAAGAAAACTATAGGCCAATATCTCTGATGAACATAGATGCAAAAATCCTCAACAAAAACTGCTTAGCAAACAGAATCCAACAGCACATTAAAAGGATCATACACCATGATCAAGTGGGGTTTATCCCAGGAATGCAAGGATTCTTCAATATATGAAAATCAATCAATGTGATACACCATATTAACAAGTTGAAGGACAAAATTCATATGATCATCTCAATAGATGCAGAAAAAGCTTTTGACAAAATTCAACACCCGTTTATGATAAAAACCCTCCAGAAAGTAGGCAGAGAGGGAACTTACCTCAACATAATAAAGGCCATATATGACAGACCCACAGACAACATCATTCTTAATGGTGAAAAACTGATACTATTTCCACTATGATCGGGAATAAGACAAAGTTGTCCACTCTCACCACTATTATTCAACATAGTTTTGGAAGTTTTAGCCACAGCAATCAGAGAAGAAAAAGAAAGAAAAGGAATCCAAATCGGAAAAGAAGAAGTAAAGCTGTCATCGGAAGAGAAGAATTAAAACTGTCACTGTTTGCAGATGACATGATACTATACATAGAGAATCCTAAAGCTGCTACCAGAAAATGACTAGAGCTAATCAATGAATTTAGTAAAGTAGCATGATACAAAATTAATGCATAGAAATCTCTTGCATTCCTATACACTAATGATGAAAAATCTGAAAGAGAAATTAAGGAAATACTCCCATTTACCATTGCAACAAAAAGAATAAAACACCTAGGAATAAACCTACCTGAGGAGACAAGAGACTTTTATGCAGAAAACTGTAAGACACTGATGAAAGAAATTAAAGATGCTACAAACAGATGGAGAGATATACCTATGTCTTGGATTGGAAGAATCAACATTGTGAAAATGACAATACTACCAAAAGCAATCTACAGATTCAATGCAATCCCTATCAAATTACCAATGGCATTTTTCACATAACTAGAACAAAAATTTCACAATCTGTACGCAAACACAAAAGACCCCCAAATACCCAAAGCAATATAAAGAAAAATGAAGCTAGAGGAATCAGGTTCCCTGACTTCAGACTATACTACAAAGCTACAGTAATCAAGGCAATATGGTACTGGCACAAAAACAGAAATATAGATTAATGGAACAGGATAGAAAGACCAGAGATAAACCCACACACGCATGGTCACCTTATCTTTGATAAAGGAGGCAAGAACATACAATAGAGAAAAGACTGCCTCTTCAATAAGTGGTGCTGGGAAAACTGGACAGCTACATGTAAAAGAATGAAATTAGAACACTCCCTAACATCATACACAAAAATAAACTCAAAATGGATTAAAGAACTAAATGTAAGACCAGACACTATAAAACTCTTAGAGGAAAACAGGCAGAACACTCCATGACATAAATCAGAGCAAGATCTTTTTTGACCCACCTCCTACAGAAATGGAAATAAAAACAAAAATAAACAAATGGGACCTAATGAAACTTAAAAGCTTTGGCACAGCAAAGGAAACCATAAACAAGACAAAAAGACAACACTCAGAATGGGAGAAATATTTGCAAATGAAGCAACTGACAAAGGATTAATCTCCAAAATATACAAGCAGCTCATACAGCTCAATATCAAAAAACAAACAACCCAATCCCAAAATGGGCAGAAGACCTAAATAGACATTTCTCCAAAGAAGATATACAGATTGCCAACAAACACATGAAGGGATGCTCAACATCACTAATCATTAGAGAAATGCAAATCAAAACTACAACAGGGTATCACCTCACACCCATCAGAATGGTCATCATCAAAAAAATCTACGAACAATAAATGCTAGAGAGGGTGTGGAGAAAAGGGAACCCTCTTGCCCTGCTGGTCAAATGTAAATTGATACAGCCAGTATGGAGAACAGTATGGAGGTTCCTCAAAAAACTAAAAGTAGAACTACCATATGACCCAGCAATACCACTACTGGGCACATACCCTGAGAAAAACAATATTTCAAAAAGTGTCATGTACTACAATGTTCATTGCAGCTCTGTTTACAGTAGCCAGGACATGGAAGCAACCTAAATGTCCACTGACAGATGAATGGATAAAGATGTGGCACATATATACAATGGAATATTACTCAGCCATAAAAAGAAAGGAAATTGAACTATTTGTAGTGAGGTGGATGGACCTAGCATCTGTCATACAGAGTGAAGTAAGTCAGAAAGAGAAAAACAAATATCATATGCTAACACATATATATGAAATCAAAAAAAAATGTTCTGAAGAACCTAGGGACAGGACAGCAATAAAGACGCAGACGTAAAGAATGGACTTGAGGACATGGGGAGGGTAAAGGGTAAGCTGGGACGAAGTGAGAGAGCGGCATGGACATATATACACTACCAAACGTAAAATAGATAGCTAGTGGGAAGCAGCCACATAGCACAGGGAGACCAGCTCTGTGCTTTGTGTCCACCTAGATGGGTGCGATAGGGAGGGTGGGAGGGAGATGCAAGAGGGAGGAGATATGGGGATATATGTATGTGTATAGCTGATTCACTTTGTTATAAAGCAGAAACTAACACACCATTGTAAAGCAATTATACTCCAATAAAGGTACTAAAAATAAATAAATAAAAATTTTCTATCAAAAAATGCAAAAAAAATTGGGAATTAATTAATTAACTAATTAATTAATTAAAATAAATAAAATACCATCTCCAGTCTCTATCCCTTGGGCTTTCTTGGTTATTGTTCATAGTATTTAGCATTAAATGATATTAAATTATCAGTTTTCTTTTTTGTGAATTAGCTTATTGTCTGTCTCCTCAGCCAGAATATAATTTCCATGAGAGCCAGGATTTGCTGTCCTGTTAACAGCCATATCCGCAGTTCCTAAACACTCCATAAACACTTGAATAAATGAATGTTATACAAGTCTTATTTACTTTTTGTTCATAGCATTTAGCACTGTTCACAATTATAATCTTATGCAAGTAGTTTACTCATGTTTGCCTCCCAGATAGACTTAAAGCCCTTAGAGGGCAGGAATCACATCAGTTTTGCCCCCAGTTGAAACGTAAGTATTTAGCACAGTGCCTGATACAGAGTGGGCTTAAAAGTATTTGTTGACTGGACTTCCTTGGTGGCGAAGTGGTTGGGAATCCACCTGCCAATGCAGGGGACACGGGTTCAAGCCCTGATCTGGAACCACATGCCACAGAGCAACTAAGCCCGTGTGCCACAACTACTGAGCCTACGTTCTAGAGCCCGTGAGCCACAATTACTGAGCCCACGTGCCACAACTACTGAAACCCGCACACCTACAGCCTGTGCTCTGCAACAAGAGAGGCCACTGCAATGAGAAGCCCATGCACAGCAAAGAGCAGCCCCCACTTGCCACAACTAGAGAAAGCCTGCATGCAGCAATGAAGAGCCAACGCAGGCAAATAAATAAATTTTTTTAAAAAAAGTATTTGTTGACTGAAATCAGTGAATGCAGGATTTAATAAATGGAGGCATGAACAGAAAAAAAAAAAATCTAGCAACCCAACAATGTACAATTAATAACATCTACTATCTAATCAGAAATTATCAGACATGCAAAACAATAGAAAACAGAATTTTCTCCATAAGAAGAAAAATCAGTCAGTAGAAACAGACCCACAGCTGGTGGAACAAGCCAACAAGGACAGCAAAATAGCCATTGTAAATATACTCCATTTTTCAGAAGGTAGAAAAAAACATGACCATAATAAGAAAAAATATAGAAGAAATAAAAGAGAAGCAAATGCAAATTCTAGAGATTAAAAAAATACAATATATGAAATGAAAAATACACTAGATGGGATTACAGGATGTTTGACACTGCAGAAAAAAGATCAGTGACTTTGAAAAGATAGCAGTAGAAACTGTCCAAAATGAAGCATTGAGAGAAAAGAGACTGGGAAAAAAATTGGATCATTAAATCCAGATCATCAATAGAGAACAAAATCAAGCAATCTAATATATGTGAAATTGAAGTTCCATAAAAAGAGGGAGGGGACTAGCAGATACAACATTTGAAGAAAAAGACCATGTATTTTTTTCAAATATGGTGAAAATTATAACCCCACAAATTCAAGAATTTCAATGAACTCTAGGCTGAATAAATCTCAAAAAAAATTCAAGGTATATCATAATAAAAATCCTCAAATCCATGATCAAAAAAAGAAAAATTTTAAGGCAGCCAGACACATTATATACAGAAAAACAAAGACAAAAATGACAGCAAGGGACTTATCTGGTGGCACAGTGGTTAAGAATCCACCTGCCAATGCAGGGGACACAGGTTCAATACCTGGTCTGGGAAGATCCCACATGCTGTGGAGCAACTAAGCCCATGTGCCACAACTACTGAGCCCGTGAGCCACAACTACTGAGCCCATGAGCCACAACTACTGAAACCTGAGTGCCTAGAGCCCATGCTCCACAACAAGAGAAGCCACCGCAAGGAGAAGCCCACGCACTGCAACGAAGAGTAGCCCCCACTCATCACAACTAGAGAAAGCCCGTGTGCAAAAACCAAGACCCAATGCAGCCAAAAAATAAATAAATAAATAAGATTCATTTTTTAAAAAAATGACAGCAAACTTCATGTCAGAAGCTATGCAAGTCAGAAGAAAATAGAAAGACACCATTGAGACACTAAAGAGAAAAAAACCATCAACCAAGAATTCTTTAACCCAGAAAAAATATCCTTCAAATCTGAAGATGAAATGCAGGCTTACCACAGAGATATTGCAGGTTCAGTTCCAGACCACTGCAATAAAGTGAGTACCGAACTAAAGAAAGTCACATGAATTTTTTGGTTTCCCAGTTTATATAAAAGTTATGTTTACACTATATTGTTTATACTATACTGTAGTCCACACAGTATACTATACTGTGTGCAATTGTGTTATGTCTAAAAAAGCAATGTATATACCTTAACTTTAAAATCTTTATTGCTAAAAAATGCTAATTATTATCTGAGCCTTCAATGAGTCATAATCTTTTTTCTGGTGAAGGGTCTTGTCTTGGTGTTGACTGCTGACTGATCAGGTGTATGTGTATCTTTGTGCATGCGGTGACACTCATCCACCCCGATCAGGAAGAGGGTGTTGAGCTCCATGAGCTCCTCATCCTTCAGTCTGCTCAGCACCTTCTGCAGTGGCTCAGCTGTACAGATTCAGGTCATGACTCCAGGCCAGGTGGCCAAAGATGGTTGCTGAAGGTTGGGGTTGCTGCAGCAAAATCATAAAATAAGACAACCAATTGGCTCATCCTTTCATGAACATTTATCTGTAGCTTGCAATGTTTTTTATAGCATTTTACAGTAAAACTTTCAAAAGTGGAGTCATTCCTCTCAAATCCTGCCACTGCTTTATCATCTAAGTTTATGTAATATTCTAAATCTACACAGCATCTTCACCAGAAATAGCTCCTATCTCAAGAAACTACTTTCTTTGCTCCATCCCTAAGAAGCAATCCCTCATCCATTAAAGTTTTATCACAAGATTGCAGCAATTCAGTCACATCTTCAGGCTCCACTTCTAATTCTAGTTCTCTTGCTATTTTCACCACATCTGTAGTCACTTTCTCCGCTGAAGTCTTGAATCCCTGGAAGCCACTTGTGAGGGTTGGAATCAACTTCTTCCAAATGCCTGTTAATGTTGATGTTTTGACCTCTTCCCATGAATTATGAATGTTCTTAACTGCATCTAGCATGGTAAATTCTTTCCAGAAGATGTTCAATTTACGTTGCCTAGATTCATCAGAGGAATCACTATCCATGGCAGCAATAGCCTTACAAAATGTATTTCTTAAATAATAAGATTTGAAAGTCAAAATTACTCCTTGACCCATGGGCTGCAGAATGGATGTTGTGTTAGAAGGCATGAAAACACATTAATCTTTTTGTACATCTCCATCAGAGCTCCTGGGTGACCAGATACATTGTCAATGAGCAGTAATATTTAAAGGAATCTTTTTTTCTGAGCCCTATGTGTCAACAGTGGGCTTAAAATATTCAGTCAACCATGTTGTAAACAGATATGCTGTCATCCAGGTTTTGTTGTTCTATTTACAGAGCACAGGCAGAGTAGATTTAGCATAATTCTTAAACCCTAGGATTTTCAGAATGGTAAGTTAACATTGGCTTCAACATAAAGTCACCAGCTGCATTACCCCTAACAAGAGAATCAGCCTGCCCTTTGAAGCTTTAAAATCAGACATTGACTTCTCCTCTTTAGCTATGAAAGTCCTAGATGGCATCTTCTTCTAATAGAAGGCTATTTCATCTACATTGAAAATCTGTTGCTTAATGTAGCCACCATAATGAATTATCCTAGCTAGATCTTCTGGATAACTTGCTGCAGCTTCTGCGTCAGCACTTGCTGCTTCACCTTGCACTTTCATGTTATGGAGATGGCTTCTTTCTCTAAACCTCATGAATCAACCTCTGCTAACTTCAGACTTTTCTTCCACAGCTTCGTCACCTCTCAGCCTTCTTAGAATTGAAGAGAGTTAGGGCCTTGCTCTTAACTAGGCTTTGGCTTAAGGGAATGTTGTAGCTGCTTTGATCTTCTATCCAGACCACTAAAACTTTCTCCATATTAGCAATAAGGCTGTTTCACTTTCTTAACATCTGTGTATTCACTGGAGTAGCACTTTTAATTTCCTCCAAGAACTTTCCATTTGCATTCACAGCTTGGCCAACTGTTTGGCACAAGAGGCCTAGCTTTCAGCCTATCCTGGCTTTCTACATAAGCTTGGCTTCCTCGCTAAGCTGAATCATTTGACTTAAAGTGAGAGACATGCAACTCTTCCTTTCACTGGAACATTTATAGGCCATTGTAAGGTTATTAATGGGCCTAATTTCAATGTTGTTGTGTCTCAGGCAATAGGGAGGCCCAAGCAGAGGGAGAAAGAAGGGGAAACAGCCAGTCAGTGGAGCAGTTAGAACATATACAGTATTTATCAATTAAGTTTGCCATCTTATATGGGTGCAATTCATGACACCTCAAAACAATTACAATAGTAACATCAAAGATCACTAAGCACAGATAGCCATAACGAATATAATAATAATGGAAAAGTCTGAAATATTTTGAGAATTACCAAAATGTGGCACAGAGACACAAAGAGAGCAAATGCTCTCCCATTGCAGAGCACAGGCTCCGGACGCGCAGGCTCAGCAGCCATGGCTGACAGGCCCAGCCGCTCCGCGGCACATGGGATCATCGCAGTCCGGGGCACGAACCCGCGTCCCCTGCATCGGCAGGCGGACTCTCAACCACTGCGCCACCAGGGAAGCCCAAAACCTTCTATTTTTATAAAGCACAATATCTGCAAAGAGCAATAAAGTGGGTATGGCTATAAAGACGATTTAGACAAACAAATCTCAGGGGTTTTATTGGCAGAAGACCTGTACTACAAGAAGTGATAAAGGAAGTTCTTCAGGAAAACAGAAGATGATACCAGATGGAAATTTTGATCAACACAAAAGAATGAAGCATACCAGGAGTGGTAAATACGTGGGTAAATATAAAAGACTCTTTTTTCTCATCTTGAATCCCTTTAGAAACTAATTGACAATTTAAATTAATAATAATGGATTTTGGAGTTTATATTACACATACAAGTAAAATTTATGAACACAATAGCAAAAAGAACAGGAGGGAGAATACTGTTATAAGGTTCTTATACTATATTAAGTGGTACAGTATTGTTTGAAGTTTGACTGTGAGAAGTTAAAGATGCCTATATAAATTCTATATCAAGCATTTTTAAAATATAGGGACTTCCCTGGTGGCACAGTAGTTAAGAATCCGCCTGCCAGTGCAGGGGACATGGGTTTGATCCCTGGTTCGGGAAGATCCCACATGCCACAGAGCAGCTAAGCCCGTGAGCCACACTACTGAGCCCATGTGCCACAACAACTGAAACCCGCGCACCTAGAGCCCGTGCTCCGCAACAAGAGAAGCCACCGCAATGAGAAGCCTGCACACTGCAGCAGAGAGTAGCCCCTACTCGCTGCAACTAGGGAAAGCCTGTGTGCAGCAATGAAGACCCAACACAGCCAAAAATAAACTAAATAAAATAAATAAATAAAAATATAGCAAAGAGACATAGCGAATAAGCCAATACTGAGGATTAAATGGAATCATTTTTTAGATTCATTTGTTATAAAAGAAAGCAAGGAAAGAGGGAAAAAAGAACAAAGAACATATGGGCAAACAGAAAAGAAATAGCAAAATAGTAGATTTAAACCCAACCATATCAACAATTTTATTAAATATAAGTGGTCTAAACAATGCAATTAAAAGGCAATAAGTGCCAGATTGGACCCATCTGTATGCTATCTACAAGAGACTCACTTTAAATATAAGGACACATATAGTTTGAAAGTTAAAGGATATTTATAAAATATGCCAGGCTAACACTAATAAAAAGAAAGCTACATTCATAACAAGTAGATTCTCAGAAAAATCACACACTTAGAAAACACACCACTCAAATCAACACATATTTTTTTCAAGTTCACATGAAACATTTACTAAGATAGTATTTGGGCATAAAACAAGTCTCAAATAAATTTAAAATTATTAAAATGATGCAAAGTATGTTCACTGACCACAGTGGATTTAAACTAGAAATTAATAACAGAAACATATATTTTATCTAAAATCCATCAAATATTTGGCCTCAGCTGAACATCACAGCAGATTCAAAGGTGCGGCCCCTGGAGCCCAGCAGCCAACTGTACTCACAGCAGCTCGTTTGAAGGGAAGGCTCAGTGGTCCACCTCCAATGGCCACCATCACATGGCTGATTTCATCATAAAGGAGCTTTGTTCTTAGAGGATTTTTCAAATGGGTGGTAAAGGGATGATGAGTATGAAATAGTTGAGAATAAACCAGGAAAGTGTAGATCAAAGCAAAGCTATTTCAACTCAAATAAGAGAACACTTCTGTTTTCTTTTCTTCTGGCATTGTTTGGTTTTGTCAATTGATAGTTGAGTAAAGCAAGTTGGCTTTATTTTGGTTTATTTCTTATGGTTTAGGAAAAATGCTGCTGAGATATTTTCCTGAAATTGATTGTTCAATCTAAGATGCCAATGAAAATTCAGGTCCAGGCCTCATCTTGGTCTGAGATAGTGGCTGAGGTCAGAAGGAAGGGAAGTCTGAGCCCAGCATAGCTCACAGCCCTCACACTTTGCTCCAGGTGTCTACAAACTCATTATGGGTCCTGAGGAGCTGAATTTATTATGATCAAGAGCCAGTCGAGAAAAAAACAACAGCATCAGATTCTTCAGGACAAAAACCAAAAAAATCCCCACGAGACTATGGAGCACTGAAACTGAAATATGGAGTCAATATAACATACAAAGATGAGTAAGGAGGGAAAACCTTTGAAGAAAGAATCTGTCCGGTGTAGAAGGACACGGTCTAAATCCTCTTGAATGTCCAACCCCTAGAAGGTGCGTAAATGTTTGTTGAATGAATTAGTGAATGTGCAGGAGGGTAACCTCCTGCCCACTTCAGAGGGGACTTTGGGAGAAAAAAACAGAAGCCACCCCCAATCAAGAGGGACCAAAAACAACTTCCAAAGACCCAAAGCCAAGAAGCCAGTGTTGGAGGAAAGGGAAGAGGTGAACACTGAACTGGGCCATGGGATGGGCAGGAGGAAATCACAGAGGTTCCCTGGAAGCAGCAAAAGAGGTCAGCAAGATGAGGTAGGCCAGGGCCTCCCTGGTGGCGCAGTGGTTGGGAGTCCGCCTGCCAATGCAGGGGATGCGGGTTCGTGCCCCGGTCCGGGAGGATCCCACATGCCGCGGAGCCATGGCTGCTGAGCTTGCGCGTCCGGCAAGAGGAGAGGCCACGACAGTGAGAGGCCCACGTATTGCAAAAAAAAAAAAAGATGAGGTAGGCCAGAAACCCTCAAGGAACACAGGGGAAAGGACTGGGAATAAACCTCTGGTGGAGTCTGAATCAGGAAGACATTGTTTTTTATTATTCCAGAGGTCTGTTATCCCCAGGCTGATGGGACCAGAAGAATCTTGCTTAGTACAGATTGACGCATCTTTCTCACAACAGCAGTGAGGAGAAATAATTATCCCAAGGAGGAGGCGAGGTGAAGGTACAAGAAGGAGAACTTCCAAAAGGAAGGAGTGGGCTGCTGGGACACAATGGGGGAGAGGTGAGAAAGGGCTCTCAAGGACGCAGAGCATGAAGAGAATGGTATCAGAAGAGATGCCAATGTGTGATAGTCTGTTTTTCCTGGGAGGGGAGTGGTGACAGGCAAAGGATTCAGCTTTTATATCTGAATATAAATGATTCAAATTCCAGGACACCCACTTCCTGGCTGTGTGCAAGCCGTTTGATCCCTCTGATTCACAGTTTTCTTGTCTATAAAATGGGCACATATATAGCATCTATCTCAAGAGGAGTTAGTAGATATCAAATAAGATAATGCTGGGGCAGGAATTTTACATGACCATTCTCAAGCCTTCCCAAACCCCACCATTGCCCACCACAGAACCATGTGCATCACTGGTGCTCAAAGACCATTGTTGACCAGGCTTTGCGAGGCAATGGGACCCTGGGATCAGGCCTCAGAGGGGAGCTAATTGGAGATCTGTTCTCACACACTGGCCGAGGCAGATACCAAAACCAGCCTCTCGCAAGAACAGGCTTCTCCTCAGAGCCCTCTTGTCCCCTCTTGGTGCAATACCAGCAAATAGACTGTGTGTTCCCCAGGCCAAGTGCAAGACTGGCAAAGCAGGTGTGAGATTAGTGGCTTTCCTGTACAACAAAGACTTTGCTTCAGGCAGCAGAATTCAATATGCAAACCCCAGCACCCAGGCCTCAGACCCCACCCTCCCAGCTGGGTGGACAACGGCCGCTGGAACCTGGTAATGTATGCACGCTCCAGCTGCTGGGCCCAAGTTATTATTCATTATGGTTTTCTATTACCCAGTGATAAATGACGCCCCCAGGCTGGCGTTGCCCCCAGAATGCTTATTACAGCTCACTTAAGTAGGCGTTGATTTAGCTTAAATCGGTTGTTCTGTTCAGCCCAGACACGGGCCTGCCCAGGCTCTGCCTGGAAGACTCCCTTCACCAGGGCTTAATTGAATTCTAACTACTCGTGGCCTCCTATTAGGGAGGGGTGGGGTAGGAGGCCCCATGCAGGGCCACCGGGTGGCCGGAGCCCCAGTGGCCTCTCCAGCCCTATGCAATCCTAATTTGATAAAGGTCTTCCCTTTGACTCTAGAAAATAAATTGTGACAAGCAACTCCAATGAGGCCAGAGTCCTCGATGGACTTAGCTCATAAAGAAATGATGAAATCTCAGATAGAAGCAGCCCATAGGGTGTCAATATGACTGTCCCTAAATCCTGCCCCTGGATCAGGCCACTCAGGCCATGGTGTCTATCAGCTGCCCTGATCCATCCATCAAATTGTTTGCCACAGTGACAGAGCCAGTGCTGGGCTCTTCATAGGAATTCAACATAGCTGGGCCACACTAAAGACATTGTGGCCACAACAATTAGGACCATTCCTTCATGTGGCACAGATTTTTTTTGAGCATACAGTGTGTTCCAGGGGCTGGTCTAGGCACTAGGTACATAATAATGAACAGAACAGACAGTGCTGTCTGCCATCACGGAGGTCACAGTCTAGAGTCTTGTTTATTATTGTCAATTATGTGCCAGACATTGTTTTATGGGCTATACGTGTCCTACCACATTTGTCACCACAACACTGTACTGTTTTTCCTGATTTACAGAGAAAGAGACCGAGGCCTGGAAACATTCAATGATTTGCCCAATGTCACTGAAGCGATAAAAGGTTGAAAGCGATGGCGCCGAATGAACAGAAGCTTATAACCACAGTGCTGTGCTTCTTCTATGTTGCTGTATTGTTATTGTTTCACCATTCTCTTTGCCTAGCACATTAGAGGTTAGGATGCATGTTTCACATTCGTTAATAATCCCCAACAACTTCCTGAACAATAGATATTCAAGTCACCATCTCATAGCTGCAGTGGTTAAGAACAGGGCCTCATGATAAGATGGATCTAGATTAGAATCTTTGCTCTGTCTCTTCCTAGTAGTATGACTTTGAGAAAGTTATTTATCCTCTCTGAGCCTCCATTTCCTTGACTTTAAAATGGGAGATAATAACAGGACTACGTCAAAGGCTGTGAGAATTAAATTGGGAATTAGATGTACAGCACTTAGCACAGTGCCTTGTGTATAATAAGCTGTGGTCTTGAGTCCTTAGCAGAAAGGAGGCAATGCCCAGGAGATCAACCACTCTTGGTGGGAAATAAAGCTGTCTTCAATATGGAGACAGTCCAGGAGGGTGTTAACAGGAAGACAGACCAAAGTCCTAGGAAGACCTAGTGATGTTTCCGAAAGAGAATTCCTGCAGGGACAGAGGCTGAGACTCAGGAACTTAAAGGGCCTTGGAGGTTATTTGGGTTATTCTGTATCGTCTGCTACTGTTGGCTTTTCTTTCTCCTATAGTAAAGCTCTTTTTGAAAAAGCAGGGGAACCAAGGGAAGGGATGCTCATTAAATAGCAATAATAATAATAGCAATAACAATAATAATGAGGGCTGGCACTTATCGAGCACTAAGAATGTGCCAGATCTGCACTCTGCTTGATATACCTCAACCCATTTAACTTCACCACAAACCTGAGGCAGGTACCATCTATATCACCCATTTTACAGATAAGAAAACTGAGGATTGACAAGATGAAGGCATTTGCCCGAATAACGTAGCCACAATTAGTAAGTAGCTAACACTGGATTCAAACCCAACTGTGTCTAATTCCAAAACCCACTATCTTACCTCCTGGGTTTACTTTACCTCTCACCCCCACCCTCTGAGGAAATCGTTAACAACACAAACCAGATGGGAACCTGAGGCAATTTTAGAACCCATTGCCTTCACTTCATGCTTAACTTTTCAGAGCCCCACAAGCTGAGGGAGCACAGAGAATGGCTGCAAGTTGGAAACCACCACTGAGCACCTTAAAGATGGTCAGAAACCACAGAGCCATTAACAACTAGCTGGGCAGATAATAAAAACAGTCCAAACCATCAATCAAGTCCTCAGTGTAGTCTCCCAGCTTTCATTTTTATCGTTGGTTTTTTTCTTTTAATTAACAGTGGAAAGAAACGCTGTATCCAACTTTTTCCTCCCTGAGCTTCTGAACTTGCTACCCGGCTTTGTCTGGAGCCAGAAGGGAGACCAGGCAATATGTAGAAGCGGGGATGCTGCAGAGGGAAGAGGGAGGTCCGGGTGCCTGTTACCCAGCCAGGTCACCTCATGGTGTGCAGCGCCTATGGGGCTCTGGAGTCAGTCCTCGGCGGTTTTCCAGTGTAGCAGGACACACACACAGGTGTCCACCACCCCCATGCCCCTGGGGCACATGCCACATGCTGCCCAGCCCTCCCTGCACTGATCCAAGGCCCAGAGAACGTCTTCTTTAGACAGGTCACCTTTGGCTGCTAATAAGGTTCAGCTATGGAATTATTCATCAGCTTTAAAAAAAATACATCATTTTCATCATAAAAAAATAATATAACTAAGTTAGAGAAGAATTGAAAAATAGAAGAAAAAAAAAAAGAAACAAAAATAAGCCATATTTCATTTGACCTGACACAAATACTATTAACATTCTTGGTGTGTTTCCTCTCCCCTAAGCTCAGGGTTTTACCTCATTGTAACATTGGTACTCTTGCAATTGTGTATCCAATTTTTTAGCTGCTTAATATTACATACTTAACATTTTTTTGTATTACACCAATCTCCATAATTGTCATTTTAGTGACTACCTGGTACTCCATGGAGTTGTGCCATCATTTACTAAGCTTTTCTATTTATGAGCTTGTCACTACCATAAGTAATGCTGCAATGAACATCTTTTTTTTAATTGAATTTTTTTAATTAGTTGATACATAATATATATAAATTATAGGTGTACAATATGGTGATTCTAAACTCTTAAATGTGATGAACATCTTTGAATTTATTGTTTTCTTCCCCAATCTTTGGGATTATTTCTTTAAGATAACTTTTTAACATAAAAGTAATCTCTGGGTCAAAGGTACCAATTTTTTGACTCAGTGTTAATGCTACAAGCATAGGAGAGTATCTTGTTCACTGCAACATCCTCAACATTGATGTTATCTTTTTATTCTCACTTACTAGTTTTTTTTTGGTTTTGTTTTTTTTTTTTTCCTTGCGTTATGCGGGCCTCTCACTGCTGTGGCCTCTCCCACTTGCGGAGCACAGGCTCCGGACGCACAGGCTCAGCGGCCATGGCTCACGGGCCCAGCCGCTCCGCGGCATGTGGGATCCTCCCGAAACGGGGCACGAACCCGCGTCTCCTGCATCGGCAGGCGGACTCTCAAGCACTGCGCCACCAGGGAAGCCCTCACTTACTAGTCTAATAAAAAGATGCCTCTTTGCTGTTGCATTTTTATTGCGGTGTAACTGACATATATCACTATATTAGTTTCAGGTGTACAACATAATGATTTGATATTTGTCTATAGTGTGAAATGATCACCACAATAAGTCTAGTTAACATCTGTCACCATTCATAGTCACAGATTTTTTTTTCCTGTGATGAGAACTTTTTTTTTTTTTGCGGTATGCGGGCCTCTCACTGTTGTGGCCTCTCCCATTGTGGAGCACAGGCTCCGGACGCGCAAGCTCAGCGGCCATGGCTCTCGGGCCCAGCCACTCCACAGCATGTGGGATCTTCCCAGACTAGGGCACGAACCCGTGTCCCCTGCAACGGCAGGTGGACTCTCAACCACTGCGCCACCAGGGAAGCCCGTGATGAGAACTTTTAACATTTACCCTCTTAGCAAACTTTCAAATATGCACTACAGCACTATTAACTGTAGTCAGCATGCTGTACTTTACATCCCTAGGACTGACTTATTTTATAACTGGAAGCTTGTACCTTTGACTCCCTTCACCCATTTCACCCACACCCACCACCCCTGCCCCTGGCAACTACCAATCTCTTCTCTGTATCTATGAGCTCGGTTTTGTTTGTTTAGATCCCACATACAAGTCAGATCATATGGCATTTGTCTTCCTCTGCCTGACTTATTTCACTTAGCATAATACCCTCAGGGTCCATCCACGTTGTTGTAAATGGCAAGATTTCCTTCTTTCATGGCTGAATAATACCCCCTGTTATATTTAAGAGTTAAAAGCTTTGGTCTCAAGTAACCTGGGGTTGAAAATATAGTTCTGCCATTTCAGGAGCTATGTATGTTGCCTTGCTTAGTTCTCTCTAGTCCCCTCCAGTCTTCTCATCTGTACAGTGGTGGTGATGGTGTCACCTCCCTACTGGGTTGGCATTAGGATGACATGAAAAGATTCACCTTAGTCCAATTCCTGGCATATGATTAGCAACACACGTCTCTGGTTGCAGTTTATCAAGAACTTTAAAAAACTAAAAAGTCTGATTATGCAGTCCATAAACATTTATGGAGGCTCTGAGGATACAAGAATCAACAAACCACAGGTCTGCTCCTTGAGGAGGCCCCAGTCTGGTAGAGGCTGAACAGGAAGAATAAAACAATTGCTTAGTGTTACAATCAAGCTCAGAAACTGCAGGAGCTCAGAGCAGAGCCATACGAAATCTGGGAAGGTCGGCAGCAAAGAGGGCATTATAGGAAAGGCACAAAGATGAGCACTAAAGAATGGGTAGTGTTCTCATGGGTAGACATTGGAGGGGGCACGTAGGGAGAGGCATTCCAGGTAGGGGGGGAGAGTATAAACAAAGGTCTGGAAGTGAGGAATTTCACCCAGAATGGATCTAGAGAACAGCAATTAGTCCCACTTGGTTCATGGGCAGCTGATCTGATTCCAGAATGAGCCTGATCCCCTTGCTAACTCCCTTGCCTTCTCATTAAAGCTGATATTCAACATGGCCCACTTCGGGGGAAGGGCATTTAAATTATAAAGCTTCTCTCTTAGAGCTGACTCTTAACACGCCTTGAGATCAAAGGATGTTAATAAATAAGACCATCCCATCCAGAACCCCAGAGCACTAATCAGCGGCTTGTCAGTTGGAAAGGCCTGACAACTGGGGAGGGAAGCAGGGCTCCAGCGTCTTACCAGGCAGCCTCACTTTTAGAGTCTCTTTCTCAGGGTCCGCCTGCTTCCTCTGTCCAGGGTCCCAATAAGGTATTATGGCTGGAAGCAGTAGACATAGTTCAGCTCCAAAAGAGAAGTATGAAAAAAATCCATCCTCCAAGATCTAATGCCATTTTCACCTCCTCAGTCAAGCCCTCCACCATCCCCACCCTTAATGGATGACTTCCTCCTAAGTACTAACACATCCCTTCTTAATCCTCTCTTAAGCCCCATCCACACTCATTATTCAGTCAGCTCCAGCCATATCTTATCTCCTATACTTACCTGCTAGGTGGCTCTCTTAGTCCATTTGGGCTGCTCTAACAAAAATGCCAATAGACTGGGTGCTTAAACAACAGGCATTTATTTCTCACAGTTCTGGAGGCCTGGGAAGTCCAAGATCAAGGTGCCAGCAGATCTGGTGTCTGGTGAGGGCCCACAACCTGCTTCATAGACAATTGTCTTCTGGCTGTGTCTTCACATGGAAAGGGGGACAAGGGAGCTCTCTGGTGTCTCTTTAATAAGGGCGCTAATCCCATTCATGAGGGCCCTGACCTCATGACCCAATCACCTCCCACCTCCTAATACCATCACATTGGGGCTCAGGTTTCAACATAGGAATGGGGAGGGGGTCGACACAAACATTCGGTCTATAGCAATAGCAAATTCCCTGAGGGCAAAATGTGATCTGTTTGTCTCTGCCTTTGTTTCTTTCATTCCCAATCAGAAACCCATTCCAAAGTCACTGAAGCAGAAAACAATCAAGCAAACAGGGATTTACCTGGACACAGTTTGAAAACTGACCATTGAGAGCAAGACTGGGACCAGGAACCCAAGCACTTAAGCACTTTTAAGCCTCTCTCCTCTCTCTCCTCCTCCCTTTTTCTCTCCCATTCTCTCAGCCTCTCTTCACCCTCTCTCTCCCTGTCCCTTCCTCAGACTCACCAGACCTCCTGTCTCCTCTCCAGACATTCATTTCCTCTTTCCTCTCTGTAGACTAGCGGCCTCTTCTTGCAGAAGGCCCAGAACAGCCTTCCTAAAACTTCTCAGTTCAGTTCAGCAGCTTTGACTGACCCAGGCTCACGGAGAACCACATTGACCCAGCTTGCAACAGATGTGCACCCCGATCCAAGAGTACTCATGATATCTAACACCTATGGAGCAGTTTCCTAAGTACCAGGTACTGCTCTAAAGGCTTACATGTATTAACCCATTTAATCCTTATAACAAGCCTTTGAGGTGGCTGCTACTGTTAGCCTCATTTTACAGGTAAGGTAAGTACTATAAAAAAAATCTGGTTTCTATGACTGAATTCAGCTGGTAATTGAAGAAGCCATGACATAAACCCAGGGCATCTGACTCCAGAGTCCAGGCTTTTAACATTATACTATATTTGTCTTGGACATTGTGAATAATGGACAGAGCCCAGTGGGGAACTCATCCTCAGAGGTGGGCAGTTGTCAAAGAAATAGCACCCTTAAAAACTCTTTACTACTGCTCAAAGTAGTGGATGGATGGATGGATGCCTGGGTGGATAGATGGATGGATGCCAGGGTGGATGGATGGATGGATGCCTGGGTGGATGGATGGATGGATGGATGAGTGGATGGATGGATGGATGCCTGGGTGGAGGGATGGATGGATGCCTGGGTGGAGGGATGGATGGATGGATGGATGAATGGCTGCCTGGCTGGCTGGCTGGCTGGATGGATGGATGGATGGATGGATGGATGAATGGCTGGATGGATGGATGCCTGGGTGGATGGATGGATGGATGCCTGGGTGAATGGATGGATGGATGGATGGATGGATGGATGGATGCCTGGGTGGATGGATGAATGGATGGATGGATGAGTGGATGGATGGATGGATGCCTGGGTGGATGGATGGATGGATGAATGGCTGGATGGATGGATGCCTGGGTGGGTGGATGGATGAGTGGATGGATGGATGGATGGATGCCTGGGTGGATGGATGGGTGGATGCCTGGGTGGATGGATGGATGAGTGGATGGATGGATGGATGGATGCCTGGGTGGATGGATGGGTGGATGCCAGGGTGAATGGATGGATGTATGCCTGGGTGGATGGCTGGATGGGTGGATGGCTGGATGGTTGGATGCCTGGGTGGATGGATGGATGGATGGATGCCTGGGTGGATGGATGGATGGATGGATGAGTGGATGTGTGGAAATTTGGCATGCTATCTCCTCATTGCTCAGCCCATTCCACAGCAAAAGACTCTATCAGCTAGATTACAACTCTGATTATATCCTTGAAGTTTAAAAGTAAGAAGGAAGAGAGGGACTACAGCGTTGTGTTCCCTTACCTTCAGGGCTTCGATGTAGAAAGGACAAAATTTGAAATTCCTTGGCAGAAAAAATAACCCACTCCTGCTTTTATCCACTGGATTATCTCAAATGAGGAAAGAATGGCAGAGAATGCTTAGAATATAAAGATCAAAAGTAGTTAGGCCATTAAGGAGAGGAAGAAGGGAAAGGCTGGGGTTCTTGGAGGTTTCCAAGTCGGGGAGAGACCAGCTGGCACCAGCACCCATGATGGAGAGTTGCTGTGATGAGAAGGTGTGGGGTGTGGGAGAAGGTAACTGAACACTAAGATCTGTGGCCTTTGGACCCACATGAAGAGGCTCCTGTGACCAAGTGTAGCAGAAGTGCTGAGGAGCACCACACCTGCTAAACACCAAGCAGGCGGGGACAAAAAGCTAATCCACAGACACCAGAATGGACTGAAAACCAGAGTGGCCTGGGTAAGACCCTCCAGGCTGCTTGTACTACTCAGCAGTGGAAGGAAGGTAACAAGCAGAAACCCAGCTGCAGACTTGACATTGCCTGCCTAGAGGGATGGGTATTCAGAACAGGTTACGTCTGACTTACAGAACTGAAAAGAAATGTGCTGTCTCTTAAACTCTCGAGTTGTCATTCATGTACCTCTTATGGTAGCACTTCCTGATGCTCAATAAACCAGTGCTTGTCCCAGGTGGGGCCAGGCTGTGTGAATGCTGTTTCGGCTTCCCCCCGATTATCTTCCCAAGCTGACGTTGCTTTGCCTCCCATGGACTCTAAATACAGAATATATCAATCCACTACTTAAAACTCTTCAATAACTTTTCTTGTCCTCAGAATAACATCTAAACTCTTTAGCTGGCTTACAAGGTCCTTCAAAAGCTGTCATGTCCCCAGCTGACCCCAGTTTCATCTTCCCACAACCTCTTCCCCCAAAGTCACACTGCCCTTCCTTCCATTTCTTGAGCAAGTCCTATGTCTCGAAGGCTTTGGGCCTGCTAGTCTCTCCACCTGAATGCTCTTTCTCCCAAACACCCACACCTGCTCAGAAATCACACACACACACACACACACACACACACACACACACACACACACACACACACCATCTCTTACTGTCCTTCAGATCTCAATCTCCCTTGAATGCCTTCAACATTGAGTCTGAAAATCCATGTGCACATTGAAAGAGGTTGTGGTTTCATTCCCCTGGCCCTTCCAAAAAGCGTTCTTATTAAGTCAGTAGTTCATGTTCTAATCAATGGTACATATTAGGTTTTTAAAACTACAGAAATTGTGGAATGAATGAAACATAAGCCCTCTGCTCCTTCCCCTACAGCACATTCTTCTCTGCTTCTGAGACCAACCCATTCACTCCCTTGTCCCCCTGAGACCACCCTGTCTGTACTGAGTTCTGTTGTAGTCACCTGATCCATAGCCACCCTCAGCAAACTGCAACAGGACTGCCTTCTTTACGAAGCAGAGGGGCAGCATGCCACACCATTTCATCATGGAGTGCCTCAGCAGCATAGGTACAAAGGTTCCGATGTCCTGACCCAGGTGACAGTCTCTGATCTGCAACAATCTGAGCAGCCAAGCGCACTGGCGGAGTTTTCTACAGAAGAACCAAGTTCTTCCATGTTCTAGACTGAATTATTATAGCCAGAGGGAGCCATTCATCAGGTCTGACACTGCAGGACTCTTCCTAGGCAAACAGCTTTATTGCTGCGTGAGATTAACCCAGACTGTAGTAATTTGTAACAAAGGTAAGAAAATTACACTGGTCTCATAGAAATAAATCTGAATTCCAGAGTGGACAAAGGGGACTTGAACTTGAAATCTGCTATTTCAGATAGAATCAAATTTATAACAGCCCCTGAAGAGGACAAAACCCAAGTGCAGCTTCTTGGAGGTGTCAATTCAAGACCCAACATTATAAAGTCAATTTAGCTGGGATTCCTAACAAGCCACAATCCGAGCCCCACCTAACTTTTATGGAAGATTATTTGGCCTATTTGAGAATCATTTCCTCATCCATCTTCACGATATGAAATGTCATGGGATGCTCAGTGAGGGAGTGGATGTGAGGTCAGGGAACCTGCCTCTTACCAACTGTCAGAACTTGATGAGCCACAGGCCCCTCCCAGAACTGTTGTGAGGATTAAATGGGATAAGAATGTGTAAGTGGAATACAGATGTCAGTTATTAGTGAGAGTCTGTTAACCTAACAGATACCATGGGTTGAGATCTTACAACCACACTGGACAAGGAGTTAACTTCACCAATAATCCTCCTTCGCATTTAATCCTCCCAATAATCTTATAAAAAGCATCCTGTAAGAGAAAGACAAATATCATATGATATCCCTTATGTGTGGAATCTAAAAAATGATACAAATGAACTTACAGACAAAACAGAAATAGATTCACAGACATAGAAAACAAACTTATGGTTACCGAAAGGGAAAGGGGAGGGGGAGAGATAAATTAGGAGTTTGGGATTAATATATACACACTACTATATACAAAATAGATCATCAACAAGGACCTACTGTATAGCACAGGGAACTCTACTCAATATTTTGTAATAACCTATAAGGGAAAAGAATGTGAAAAAGAATACATATATGTATATAACATACATATATATATATATATATATATATATAAATGAATCACTTTGCTGTACACCTGAAATTAACACAACATTGTAAACCAAGTATACTTCAATTAAAAAACGTATACATACAAAGAAAATTGCTAAAGATTAAAAAATGGGTCCTGTAAGAACACGTCTCCATTTACAAATGAAGAAACTGAAGGCCAGAGAAGTCATGGAACCTACCCGAGGTCACACAGCTGGTATTTGGCAGGACAAGGATCTGAACACCTGCCCTTGGCTACTGTTCAGGGTTCTTTGCTGCGCAGTGATCTCTGTATTAGCCACAGAGATAGACAAGTGATGATCTGGTGGTGCGGAACCCACAGAGCACACAGCCTGGCTGTAACACACCCATAAGTAAGTCCCTTTACTACATTAATAATAAGTAATGTGCATCAAGTGCATGTGTGTGCCAGACATGGTTCTAAGGAGCCTTATACAAATCTCATTTGGTACCTACATGACCAGAGGGGGAGGTGGACACTATTATTACCCCACTGTTTTGATATAGAAATAGGCTCAGTGAGGTTAGGGGACTTACCTGAGATCATCCACTTCTAAGTAGCAGAGCCAGGAAATTAACCTGGGCTGCATTCTTACATTTCTATGATAGATGCTATCAGAGAAAAATGCTGGAAGACCCAGGGAAATATGGGCTTGAAAAGGGGTCAAAAGTCTCGCCAGAAGAGGTAACTCTTGATCTGGAGGTTGAAAGAGAAGCAGGAGTTTGTCTAGCAAACAAAGGGGAAAACCAGGCAAAATCTCAGATTGCCCTTGGGACGCTGAACAACCCAACTCATGCTGTGGGTACAGTTGCCGCTGTCCAGCTGTATGACATAAACGGGAAGACAGTCAGCTGCACTGAGCTGGCTGTCAGAAGTGTTCATCTAGAGGGCAGGGGCCCATGTGACCCATCTCCACACCTGCCTGGCCCAGAGAAGGCTCTCAAAACCCTTCTGTGGACTTGACCTGAATCCACACAAACTTGGACCTAGAGAAGCTCTTGAAGACTGGGTCATCTAAGAGCCTCATTTTACAGGTAGCAAACTGAGACCCAAAGAGGGAAAGAATGAGGGAGACTCTTCAAATTCCATGTGTACCTGGGCCTAGATGTTCCCAAGGCAAAGGGGGCAGGAAGGAAGGAGCATGGAATCAGGGGAACTAGCCTTCAGTATGAACTGGGTCTGGCTGGAGGCCTGAGTTAAGGTGATGACTAAGGACAGAAACTATTAGTAGGAGGCCACATAGCATGGAAGTTGTTGCCAGGTGGACCTCAGGATGACACGGGTTTCTGCCTCCTACTGGCTGCATAAGCTTGGACAAATTAATCTCTCTGAGCCTCAGTTTCCACATTTGGAAAATGGAGATACTAGCCTCCATCAGAGGATTATTGTGAAGATTAAGGGGAAGGATGCAAATAAAGAAATCAACACTGTGCCTGGCACATAGTAAGTGCTCAATAAATAGTACTGACTACTAGGGTCCCACTTACACCTTTTTTGTCAACCCCAATCAGCAGCCTATTGAGCTGATTCCCCTCCCATGCCCCACCCCATTCATTCATCCCTGCTCTCCCTGCCTGTCAGAGCCTCTCCCTGGAACTCAGAAATTCTATAAAATTGGTGTGATTCAGTGGTGACTCAGCCCCACTAAGATCCCTAAAATGCCATCTCAAAGAAAAGAAGAGGGAGATGTGGATTGATCTCGGTTTGTGAGTTTACTTTCACCAACAGGTGTGAGCAAAAGGCCCATAGGAAAGTGGTCCCATCCCACCCTGCAGCCCTCCCCTCACCCACTGTGTGAAAAGGTAAGCCCACTCAGAAGTGGACCCCTTTTTACTGTCCTCAATACACACGGGTCTCTAAAAAACAAGAATACAAGTTCCAGGGTTTTGCAGTAGAGCACACACGCTCCTTCTAGCAGTCTACCAAAAACAAGTTTGGGGAGGGAGTGTTCATTTTTAGAAATTTACACAAGAAAATTTCCCAAGAACGCTTCCCACACAGGGGTGAGTGTGTCTCTGGGTCATTTGCCAGCAACTCCCTACATGCAGTCACTTCCCCCAAAACCGTTCCTCCTCGAGGGTCCATCAAGACATCTCTTTCATACTTTGCCCGGAAAGAAAGTAAATATTTTTCAATGAAATTCAGCGATCAATTAAACACCGTCTCTCTTTAATATGAACGTTGAACCAACAGCGTCTGCAAATTCCAACAAGAATATTAAAGCAATTAAACTTTAGCTACTTTTAAAACAAATTCTTTTAAATGCTAATGACCATTGTTTTCGCGCTTGATAAGTAAAATTTTGTGTCGAGCAAGGTTAGATGATTGCAATGATTTAATTGTACTTCTCAAAGAAAGGAAAATGTTAAGAAAAAAGCTAAGATGGACCTCTTACCACATTCCTACCGCAAAATGTCCTGTAACAATAGAGCCGTGATTTGCTGAAATTAAAATGCTATTATGGTGAAATTAGGGCTTCAATATTTTTAGCAGCTTTAATAGGCCTTGCATTTTAAGGGACATCTGATAATAGATAATTACATTTCATCTTAAAGAAACTGAGTTGTTTTCTTAAGGAAAATACTTTTCTTTCTTCCAGAGAGGTTAAAGCCGAGCCATCATTAGAAGCGGCACCCAGCCCGAGATTCCTGCTTCAGCTTGGGAAATAGAGATTAGCATATAAATAGCCTTCGGTGCCTGCTTGATTCCAGCTATTTTGCGTTTCAATGTGGCATCAGAATGCACTTAGCAAGAAATGTTCGAGAGGAGAAAGAGGTTTGTAATATGTCGCTTTTATAGAGGGGGGAACTTTCAGTATAAAAGATCATCCACTCCTCTGTGGACTTTTTTCTTCTTTGTATCCTTTCAATGCCCCAATTACAGACTCCAAGGAGCCAACAGTCCCCCTAGAATGGAGCCTTAGTTTACGCTGCAGCTCCTTCTCTGGACCAGGAAAATAAGTCAAAATGGTGCACGGGAAATGAGACAAATACACGGGCTTCCTCCCGGATTCGGTGGGAGCCCTCGGGGGGCACAGCCGTGCCCTTTCTCCTCAGCCCCATGCTACCCATCAGCAGCGGGGATGGGGGACAGCTCCTGGGACCCGTTTGCTGGAGCAGTGAGGGAGACTCCTGGCTTTCTGCCTGAAGGCTGGCCTCCCTCCTGGGAAATTGCAGGGACTGGGCACAGAGCCTGGGGCTCTTTCTGCCCTCGCGTCCTCAGCCCCACGCCCACCCCTACACACACACACACACACACACACTCGGGCTGACTGCGGGTCAGGCTGAGTCTTGGGCAGCAGCAAGATGATTCTTAAAGCCCATACATCCTCTAGTTTGGCACAGCTGTTTCAAAGGAAACGATTTTTCCTGGATGTGGCAGTATCAGAGGAGCTTGGGCCAAGCACATGGTGGCCTCTAGTCTAGCTTCTGGCACGTCTTGGACCAACCCGACGCCCTGGGTTCTAGTGCCAGCTCCCCTGCAAACTTGTTGAGCAATCCTGCCAGCTCTAAGCCTGAGTCCCCCCCATCTATAAAAAGGAGAATCACAAACACGGCCCCATCCACTACGGGCCGTCATAAGGAAGAAAGAAGAAAGGAGATGTGCCCGAACTACCTAAGCTCCCTCCCATGTGAGTGTTAAGTGATGAGGGTGTTGGTGAGACAGCAGCTCACTCTGCTCCCAGGGCTCTGCCCAGCCTCCCAACCGGAAGAGCAGTAAGGAATAATTTTTTTTTTCAGGAAACCAGTGAGGAGGTAACAGCCCTCAGCTGTCAGACCAAATGCACCCATCTGTGTTGTTTGGAGAAGGGTGTGTGAGGACAAGGGATGGGACTGAAGGTGCGGACGGACCGGGCATCAAGTTCCTGTCTACCCCCTGGTCTCACCTGGTCTCATCCACTCCCCTGGGTCTCTCCTTCACCTTCAAATAGGAAAACCAACAATGGGAGGTATCTTCCAGGGATGTTTTGAGACTCACAGTAGAAACCTGATGGAAAATCTTCAGGAACTGTAAAGCCTGAGGCATTTGTTTACTTCTTGTCCTTTTGCAAGTGGAAGGAGAAAGCAGAGCCCCAGCCCAAGGTCCAGAGGCAACAGGGCTGGGCTAGTGTACCGGAAGCTCATTCCCTCCAGCCTCATCCCTCATCATGTGGGCCCGGGGCACTCCCTGGTCTCTACAAAATTGGCCCAGGCTCTGCAGGGGCCCTGACAGGCTGTACCACGTCCCACAGACCCCATGGGCACTGCCTGTCTGGAAAGGTCCCCACCAATCCCTCAAGGGACCTGGTAAGCAGAGGATTCTGACCCACCTGCCATGGGGGGCCCCTTGCCTGGTCTCCTCAGTGAGAAATGTGTCAACAGGCAGAATCTTTATTTCCTCCTGCTCTGGGCCACTGCTGCAAACACTCAGTGTCGACAGAAGAATGAAGCTGATTTGGGGCTTCACCCGTGAAAACCAGGTTTTCCTCCCAAAACGCTATGTTGGAAAAAAGATGGCTCCTTTCAAGGAAACTGAAGGGGTTACTTGGGTGGCTTGATAATGTGCCGACACGGTGGGATAGAGGGTACAGGGGGCTCAGGCCAGAGGTCCAGGACCTGGTCTGCTCTCTGCTGCTGACCTTGGGTAGATTATTTCCACTGTGTGACATTTCCGCATCTATAAAGTGAGGGTTCTGCATCAGACAGTCTCCAGGGGCCCTTGATGTTCAGACATCCTTTCTTTCCTGTATTACTGTTCTAGATTTTCTCTGTCCTGAGCACTTTTCACTCTAGCCAAGATGCCCAGCATCATCTGTCTTGCCAACCCACGCAACTGTAATATCAGCTTCCACTTAAAGGATCTTTGAGGTACAGAGAAGTTGACTGACTGACCCACAGTCACAGAGCTCTAAGTGAAAAGCCAAGATTCAGCCTCAGGCTTTGACTCAGTTTCAGAGCCCATGTTCCTAATTATCACACATTGAAGCATTTTCCTGGGTGACTGCCTAGTTACTGTTTACAATCAACAGGATTGTAAACCTGGTGCCTCAAACTGTCATCCAAAATTTGATACGAAGAACACTAATTCTGCTGAATGTTAATGGTTCTCATTGAAAAGAAAAAATTTCATCATCAAATGAGTTTGACATTGAGTAAAATAAGTAAACCATTTCTTTTTTAATTGTAGGACTTCTCCAATCCTTTACGATGTGAATAAGGTATATTTTAAATCTGTAAGATGGGGACTTCCCTGGTGGCACAGTGGTTGAGAGTATGCCTGCCAATGCAGGGGACACGGGTTTGATCCCCTGTCTGGGAAGATCCCACATGCCACGGAGCAACTAAGCCCATGCGCCATAATTACTGAGCCTGCACTCTAGAGCCCACGAGCCACAACTACTGAGCCCGCGGACCACAACTACTGAAGCCCGCACGCCTAGAGCCCGTGCTCCGCAGAAGTCACCGCAATGAGAAGCCTGAACACCACGATGAAGAGTAGCCCCCGCTCACAGCAACTAGAGAAAGCCCTCGCGCAGCAACGAAGACCCAATGCAGCCAAAGATAAATAAATATATTTATAAATCTATAAGAGGGAATAAGAGCATAATGGTTTTTCCCAAACCTATTTGTACACAGACATCCCCCCCTCCTTTTATTGTTCTTGAGTAACGTGTGTTCCACTAACAGACTAGGGTTCTACAACTTTATTACTCAAAGTTCAATCCCCAGACCAGCAAGACTGGGCATCACCTGGGAGCTAGGTAGAAATGTAAAACTTCAGACCCCACCTAGACCTGCTGGATCAGAGTATGCATTTTAACAAGATGCCCAGGTGGTTCATGTGCACAGGAAAACTCGAAAAGCATTGGTGTGCAGTACACATGTAGGGAA
>NW_006780610.1:2886587-2887324 GCF_000442215.2 Lipotes vexillifer | reverse complement strand
CATGGCTGATTCATCATGGTCTGTGTCCATGCAGAAGCCATCAAGCCAGAAAATCCAGCAGTGAAAAAAGTATCAGGCATTACTGGCCTCATGTGGACCAAACAGCTGGATTTGGAATTAAGTTTCAATGCTGTAACATCACACAGCCACGATCCAAGAGAGTTCCCAAGACAGAAAGTCTCTCCCTATTCTTAATGGGATATAAAAATTGATAGAGATGGAGGGATGATCAATACTCTTTGCTAAAGGCCTTCCTAGAATGTGGACATAAAAAGCATACCTCTTCGGGCTTCCCTGGTGGCGCAGTGGTTGAGAGTCCGCCTGCCGATGCAGGGGACGAGGGTTCGTGCCCCGGTCCGGGAGGATCCCACGTGCTGCGGAGTGGCTGGGCCCATGAGCCATGGCCGCTGAGCCTGTGCGTCTGGAGCCTGTGCTCCGCAACGGGAGAGACCGCAGCAGTGAGAGACCCGCATAACGCAAAAAAAAAAGCATACCTCTTCCTAAAATGTGAAGGTCTTTTTTTTTTTTTTAATTTGAGCTTTATTGAGGTAAAATTGACATATAAAATTGTAGGATATTTAAAGTGTACATCGTGGGACTTCCCTGGTGGTCCAGTGGGTAAGACTCCGTGCTCCCAAAGCAGGTGGGCTGGTTTCGATCCCTGGTCTGGGAACTAGATCCCGCATGCATGCCACAACTAAGCTCCAGCACAGCCAAAAATAATAAATAAATAAATA
>NW_006780610.1:2886278-2886478 GCF_000442215.2 Lipotes vexillifer | reverse complement strand
TATATTTTTTTTTTTTTTTTAAAGTCACTTGGAATAGTCCTCTGTGTGGTTATAAAAAAAAAATAATAAAAATCTAAAGTGTACATCGTGGTGATTTGATGTGCATATACATTGCAAAAGGATTCCCCTTATCTAATTAATTAACACATCTACCATCTCACATACTTATCTTTTTTTATAGTTTTTTTTTTTTTTTTTTT
>NW_006780610.1:2875224-2886176 GCF_000442215.2 Lipotes vexillifer | reverse complement strand
CCCTATAGTTTTTTTTTAACATCTTTATTGGAGTATAATTGCTTTACAATGGTGTGTTAGTTTCTGCTTTATAACAAAGTGACTCAGTTATACATATACATATATCCCCATATCTCTTCCCTCTTGCGTCTCCCTCCCTCCCTCCCTATCCCACCCCTCTAGGTGGTCACAAAGCACAGAGCTGATCTCCCTGTATGTGGCTGCTTCCCACTAGCTATCTATTTTACATTTGGTAGTGTATACATGTCCATGCCACTCTCTCACTTTGTCCCAGATTACCCTTCCCCCTCCCCGTGTCCTCAAGTCCATTCTCCAGTAGGTCTGCATCTTTATTCCCGTCCTGCCCCTAGGTTCTTCATGACCACTTTTGGTTTTTTTTTTTTTTAGATTCCATATACATGTGTTAGCATACGATATTTGTTTTTCTCTTTCTTTTTTTCTTTTTTGCCTGTGAGAACATTTAAGTTCTACTCTCTTCAGTTATACAACACACTGTTATCAACTATAGTTGCCATGTTTTACATTAGCTCCTCGGACCTTATTCATCTTATGGCTGAAAGCTTGTACCCTTTACCAACATCTCCCTATTTCCCCCACCCCCAGCCCTGGCAACTCCTTTTCTCCTGTTTCTGCGAGTTTAATTTTTCTTTTTTTTTTTTTTTTAGATTCCACATATAAGTGATACAATGCAGTATTTGCCTTTCTCTATCTGGCTTATTTCACTTAGCATAATGTCCTCAAGGTCCATCCTTGTCTCAAATGGCAGAATTCCCTTCTTTCTCATGGCTGAATAATTTTCCCTTGTATATATATACCACGTCTTCTTTCTCCATCATGTATTGATGGACACTTTAGTTGTTTCCATATCTTGGCTACTATGAATAACGCTGCAATGAACATGGGAGTGCAAATAACTCTTTGATATTCTATTTTCATTTCATTTCATGATGTATTATATACCCAGAAATGGAATTGCTGGATCATATGGTAGTTTTATTTTTTAATTTTTGGAGGAGACTCCATACATTTTTCCATAGTGGCTGCACCAGTTTACATTCCCACCAACAGGGCATAAGGGTTCTCTTTTCTCCACATCCTTGCCAACACTTGTTATCTCTTGTCTTTTTGATAATAGCCGTTCTAACAGGGCTGAGGTACCATCTCACTGTGGTTTTGGTTTGCGTTTCCCTGATGATTAGTGATATTGAACACCATTTCATGTACCTGTTATCCATTTGTATGTCTTCTTTGGAAAAATGTCTATTCATTTCCTCTGCAGATTTTTTAATCACTTTGTTTGGGTTTTTTCTTTCTTTTTTTTTTTTTTTTGCTGTTGAGTTATGTGAGTTCTTTATATATTTTGGGTATTAACTCCTTAAAAGATTTATGATTTGCAAATATGCTCTCCCATTCTGTAGGTTGCCTTATCATTTTGTTGATGGTTTTCCTTTGCTGTGTAGAAGCTTTTTAGTCTGATGCTATCCCACTTGTTTATTTTTGCCTCTGTTGCCTTTGCTGTGGAGGTCTTTTAATGCTTAGGAGTACACTTCTATTTCCTTTGATCCGTTCTCTATCACAGAAGTAGTCAGTTACTGGACGTCCCTGAGTTTATCACCTGGGATACTCCTGGGAAATGACCCAATAGTCCCCACTCTCGCATCTGAGAAGACAGCCTCAAGGGCACAAAAGCTTGTCTCAAGGTTTTAAAAATCACAGCTGAAATGACCCATTCATGCAAGATAAGCCCTATGCCTGGAGAAAGCTGCCTTTGCTTTTGGCTGCAATTATTTCAATTCACGTGGTCACACTCTCTCAAGTTGACCTGGCATTTCAAGCTGCAGTTTGATATATCCTTGCTCAACACAAAATGAGGAAACAAATTAGTTTTTAACTTAACAACTTCAGTGTTCGGGGGAGACAAAAATTTTTCAAAGTATGTGTGCAGAGACATTCAATAACTGGTCTGAAGACACAGAGCTTGTAAGCGATGGCATCTGGATTAGAACACAGATCTGTCTGACTCCCAAGTCAGGACTCTCTCCACTATGGAGGCAGCCCAAGGACGCACACGTATTTCGTCATATACTCTTCACCTTTGGCTCCTACGGAGTTAATTCTTCTCCAAACCCCTCCTTGTATAATGCAAAGTACCATGTCTCCCTCCCCACCTCTCCAGAACAGATTCTGTCTTTGGGTTTAGAATCTTTCATACATCTTCACTGAATTCCTTTTTTCTGGTGCTTCCCAGTGTACCAGCAGGCCAAGATTTTTTTCCCGTTCTAAAGTCGCATGCAAGTCATTTTTTAGTGCTCCCCACAGCTAGGATGAGTCTGCCTCCCTTGTCAATGAGGAAAGGGCCTTGTCAAGGACTGGACTCCCCAGCCCCCTCCGGAGTCCAGGTAACTAGGAACATGTCAATCAACTTGGATGCATCCCACAGCCAAGATATCCAGCATGGAGCTTCTGACTGCTCCCCACTCTTCCCACCTACAGTATGGCATCACCATAAATTCAGGTTGGGGGAAAATGTCTATTCCTCTCTATTCTTCGCCCCCCATATCTTATCTATCAGCAAGTCCTTTCCACTCTACTTCCAAAAGATATGCTACATTCTTCACTTCTTGCCTTCACCACTGTCACCACCAGGTCTAAACTATTGTCATCTCTCACCTGGACCACTACAAGAGTCTCCTGACTAGTCTTCTTGCTTGTACTCACACTCCCTCCTGTGCCTTTTCTACAAGGCAGTCAGGGTGATCGGCCATCAGAAACAGCACAAGATCAAGTCATTCCCCTGCTTAAAATCCTTCCCTAACAAGAGGTAAGCTCCATGAGCTCTGGGACCCAACTTTCATATTCACCTCTGTATTCCCAGTGCCTACGACAGTGCCTGACACAGAGTAGGTACCCAGTTGAGTACTGCTTGCATGTATGAATCAAGTCATAACCTTAATTGCAAACAATAAGAATTTTCTGTTATTTACATAAAAGTGGCTCTAGTTCTTTTTTTGGCTTTTCTTTTCATTCTAACATTGTGGTTGTTCCTCTCTGGTTTCTGAGGAGATGTCAACATATCTAGACTCTGAGCAATTTATTCCTCCCCTTCCTTCCAGCCAGCAGAGGCAAAGTAAAAGGAAATGCGACTTACACGCACAGATGCATCTCACTACGGTTATGTTGCTTGAGAATAGATGGGAGATTATGCTGATTGAACTGAACATTTTCCATTTTTATTATTTTAATTATAAACATAAACTATTGGAGGTAAAATCAAATGGAAATCTGCCTATCAATTTCACAATTAGCATCTCATTTCAAGAGACCAATCAACTCAGATGAAGGCCAGTGACCTTAATCTTTCCCCAAATACAGTGCTTGATTCCTCTTATTAGTTGAAAATCTCCAAACTATGAAATATTTGGGTTAATCCCATATTTGCATCAATGACGCTATTACCACATTTAAATAAGTCAAGGGATATCTGTGACCTTTGTGTTCCGGTTGGTATGGACGAAAGCAGAAGACACAGGCTGTGCAAATCAAGTAGGAACAATAACAAGGCCACTGAAATAGGACCTCTTTTTTCATTTATTTTTCTAAGACTGTGGAAGGAAATGTGATTTTCAGTAGACTTATTTTGCCACCGATTAGCTAAAATTTAACCCAAGAGGAGAGTAAATCCCAGAACTCAAAAGCAGCTAATTTGAATTACAGAAGGTCTTTTAAAAATCCAACCACAAAGAAACCTTCTCTTTGTGATATAGGGGGGGGATTTTTTTTTTTTTTTTTTTTTTTTTTTTGGTTTTTAGAAAGGAAACAGAAAAAGACAAATTTGACCTGGCAAACAATGCACCTGCAGAACATCAGTACCCCTGCAGGATTTAGAACAAGATCATATTTGGCAAAGCTAACTTCTCCTCCCAAAAAATAGAAGTTGCTACCTAGGTAAACATGGGAGATGTATAAACAGGTACCAACCAACCACTAGAAGTAGACATACCAATGGGCTTGTTAACAGCTATCTGGACAATGTCACTTTGGGGTAGACGTGGGGTGCACAGGATGCCAAAACTACGCATGAAGTTTTCCAAGGTCGGCCAAGAAGCTGCCAGTCTTGTCCACCTGGCTCCATTGATGGATGTGCCTTGGGTGGCTCCATCAGAGTCTTTGCTGAGGTGACGGATTTTTCTTCACCTGGCCTGCATTGATGATTTGCTGGATCTGTACAGCTAGAAGTCTTAAGCTGCAAGAAATAGAGACCAACATAAGCTAAGCTGAGGCAGCAAAGGGGAATTCATCCAAAGGATGTAGGACTGTTTCCCAGAACTCAAGAAGGACCTTGTTCTGTGTTTCATTTCTGTTCTCCCCGGACCCCTTCTTCTCAGTTCACAAGGCAGAAGGAAATGGCCATCCCTGGCTCCCAAGTTCCCACCTAGTTTATTCCAGAGACCAATCCAGCCTGTACTAGAATCTTTGGGTCTCAAATTCTGCAGAGAAATAATGTGAATCACCTAATTTGGATTAGGTATCTGTTCTAATACCTCCAACTGTGGCTGAGGAGGGTGCTGCATGGTACAGACACACTACAGGGGTTTGTAGCCAAGGATGAGGGGGGCAATTCAAGAAGATCACGGTGACCTGGGCAGAATATCCCAGAAGGTATCCAGTAAAGGACTGTATTGTCACAGCCAGAGACAACTGAACCAGCCTAACACACGGAGCCAAATGGTTCCCATCGTACCTCTGGTCAGACCATCTCCTCTGGGTGAGAGGCTGGCACCCAGTAGGGATTGATACCCTGTAGCTGTACAACATTCTGAGAGAGAAGCCCTGGCTACCCTCTGTGAGAGTGCCCTGCTTTCATCGTCTTCATACTGCTTAACACAATCTATAATCCTACATTTACTTGTAAACTTGTTCAGTGAGCATCTCTGTCTACCACTCAGCTTGACACTCTATGAGGTCAGATACCATACTGGTTTTCTATCATATTTCTGGCACCATGCCTGGCATATAATGGATTCTCACTAAAGAGCTGAATGAATAAATGAATGAATGAAGGAAGGAAGGATTTGGCACATGAGTTGAGGTTTGAAGGATGAGTTGAGGTCTTTGGGGAGAACAGGTCAAGAGAGAGTTCCTAGAAGAGAGAATGACAGGTACAAAGTCAAGGAGTCACATAGGACAAGTACCATGGAGATCGTGAGGCAGGTTGGGACAACAGATCTGGCTAAAAGGGGAGGTGGAGGCCATCTCATGGAAGTCCTTGTGCAGAGCCTGGAGGATTTGGAGCGAGGAGGTACATGTCTAGATTTTGGACACGTCTATCAGATGGGAGTGTGGTGGCTGGATTTGGGGCAGGAAGCAAACCATGCTGTCACCTGCAAACCATGCTGTCACAGCAAACCATGCTGTCACCTGCACATCCATCGGTGGCAGCGGCCCCAAGAGGAAGCAGAAAGCCCAGGGGGAAGTAATTAGCCCATGACTATTTCATGCCTTATGTTTGGCCTCAGAATTGCCACTGTCCTCTCAGTCAGCATTTCCCTGTAACTAGTTGGATGGAAATTCTCTACACATAACGAACTAGTTTGACTGAATCGAGCATTGTGAAGAGGAAAAAAGGAAAGGAAAGAGGAGAGATCTGCATTTTGTTTAAAAAACAAAAAACTACACAGCACTATAAATATTTTGGCAGGTTTTCTGATGTCTTTTTGCTTATGTAGATTTCGCTTATAAATATTTCCTCATGGTACTGAAAACCTCTGCCCAAACATTGCTCTTAGCAGTTGTATAATATTCCTTCAAGTAGCTGAGCCATGGGTTTTTTAATCACTAGGTCGTCTGGGTCAATCAGAGCTGTCTCCACATCGTTAAATTACACATGATGCTGTAATGCCTCTCCCTGTGCATAAGGCTGTTTCCATATATCCGTTAACCAGCCGGGAGGAATTCTGGGACAAGCAATTGAGGGAGCAAATGGACACACTTGTGCCCATTTTCTAAAAGAAGACATTGCCTTTGTGCCCTGAACAGATTAGGAGGCGGAACCATGACTTCTGAGTCCCGTTCAGCTCAAAGAACCACCTAAACCAAAATTCCCCACGATTGGCCGTTTCAGAATCTCAGGGGCAGGGCCCAGGCATCTGTATTTTTCAGTCCCTCCAGGGGAGGAACCACTGTGCCACATCCCACACAGAGAAATCCCTCACAGGGGTGCAGCTCACAGAGGACTCTTCACTGAAAATGACTGAAGCCAGCTATAGGTGATTTAAACAGCAGAAGAAGATTATCTGGTAGCTCACAGCGCCAATGGGGAGAAGCAGGTTCAAAAGCAGGGAGGAAGCCAGGAATCCGGGTAGAACATACCCTGGCCACTCCTGGAGCCGCCACCTCTACCTGCTGGTCCCACGGCCATCAGGATGCATTCTGATCTGTCCCCTACCTCTGGGCATCACTCACTCCAGAATCAGTGCCCTGGGCCAGAGCACTGGGTCGGCTGAGCCTGGACCACGTGCCCATGTACAGGGGTACCCGAGCCCCTTCCCTTCCTGTACGGGAGGCAGAGCTTTCCCTCCCACCTGCCCCCTAAATAGGAAAAGTATTTGAATACCAGGCAATCCCAGAAGACCAATCTTCTGTACATACCCTTGACCTTTCTTACTTGGCTCGATTTCCATAAGAACCCTGAGAAGGAGGCAGAGCAACACTTACTCCCCATCTCACCAATGAGGAAACTGAGGCTCAGAGTCAGCCTTTTGATATGAGAGCTCTTTCTGCTACTCAGAACTACCTGTTGTTTTTCAAAAATTTATTTATTTTATTTTTGGCTGCGTTGGGTCTTCGTTGCTGCGTGCGGGCTTTCTCTAGTTGTGTCGACGGGCTTCTCATTGCGGTGGCTTCTCTTGTTGTGGAGCACAGGCTCTGGGCACGCAGGTTTCAGTAGTTGTGGAGCGTGGGCTCAGTAGCTGTGGCTCGCGGGCCCTAGAGCGCAGGCTCAGTAATTGTGGTACACGGGCTTAGTTGCTCTGCGGCATGTGGGATCTTCCTGGACCAGGGCTCAAACCCGTGTCCCCTGCATTGGCAGGTGGATTCTTAACTGTGCCACCAGGGAAGCCACAGAACTACCTGTTTGTGGTCTGCTGCTGTGAAATGTTGACAATGAATGTGTCTCACTTGAGCAACGTATTATCAGAAGAGCTTGAGTCATCACAATCATTAGGTACTGAGCTTCATAAGTGTACTGATCTGCACGTCATTTGTCTTATTTTGTTGTTATGGTTAATACTTTTCTCTCCTGGAGAAAACGCTCGGCACAGTGAGCTCATCTGTTCTGCCATTGAATGTATTAAATTAACACCTCAACACGTGGACTAAAACTCAGAGGTGAAAAATCTGGTCCTAGCAGCCAAGACCAAATATCATTTATCTTAATGCATATTAGGAAAACTATTTGAAAATGCGACTTTGAAGTTCATTGGAAACAAAAGTGTTTATTGCATTGTTTGGAGGACTGTCTTACTCAGTTTCAGGCGCCATAAGAAAATAACCACAGATGTGGTGACTTATGAACAACAGAAATTCATCTTCTCACTGTTCTGGAGGCTGGAAGTCCAAGATCAAAGCACCAGCGTGGTCGTGTTCCAGTGAGGGCCCTCTTCCTGGTTCACTGCCAGCATCTTCTCCCTATGTCCTCACACGGTAGAAGGGGAGAGGGTCTCTCTCTGGCCTCCTTTTATAAGACACTGATCCCATCAGGAAGGACCCGATCTCACAGCCTAATCACCTTCCCAAAGGCCCCACCTCTAATACCATCACACTGCAGGTTATAGTGTTTCAACATATGAATTTGGGGGAGACATAAACATTCAGACCACATGAACATTCAGCAGAGGATGAAATCTCAAAGAAAAAAGCTGGAACTCATGGATCTGTAGAGCTGTGCTAAAGCTCAGAGGCACCTTGCTGTTCCTATTTGTCTTTTTCTGGACTTCAGGAGCCAGCTGAAGGGGTGCAGGAAGCGGTGACATTTTGACACTGGTAGACCTTGAGGTTGGAGGCCACAATACACTATATGGAGAAAGAAGCACGGAGTGAGGTTGGTACCCATGGGAAACACAGGGAACCAGCAAGTGATGAGGCATTTCTGACTTGGCCTCTGGACGAAAGGATATTTTGACATGGGCTAAAACACAAGCCATCAGTATTCCATCCCTTTATTACCAGCACTGTGGGTGATGGACAGCCTTTCCTAATTCTCAACCCTAACGCCAGCCCTCAACCCCAAGAATTTTGTGAAATTAAGTAATCAGAAATGGAGTGTGGCACACATTTCTTTCAACAAAATAATTGTATGTAATTATATATTCTAACTTATGTTTGTATGTGTATAGGGAAAAAATCTAGAGTACAACCCACAGTACTGTCATCTCTAGGAGTGGAAGGATTATAAGGGACAATCACTTTCTACATTATATATTTTTGTAGGTTTGAATTGTCTTCAACAAGCAACAATTTCTTTTGTCATCAGGAAAAACCAAGAAACAGTAAAGATAAATGTCATCTTTAAATGGTAGCTTTCCAACCTGTCAAACCAAGCTGACACGGGCACATTAAAACATCTCTTCCCACAAAATAAGCAATAGCCCTGATTAGGGCCACAGAAGAAATGGAGTAATATCGTGCCTTCCCACCCTCCTGCCAAGCTGTGGTCACTGGCTCATCCCCCTGACCTGTCCCAAGCTCCCTAGGACCCCAAGAAGAAGCCTTTTGGCAATATTTTTAGTTGGAAGATTTCAAATGCCAGTGGATTAAAATGGATCAATGGATGAAGAAAAGACAGTTTCCCAGGCTGTTGTCAGAGGAGAAAGCCTATCCTCTGTGGACATTTCCCCACTTTCCAGGGACTCAACAGAGAAATGTGTATAATATATAAATAATAGAACATCGAGGTTGGGAGAAGAATCAGGGAGTTCCTAATGACCTGACTAGAAGATGAATGAGGGAAGAAATAAGGTGAATGTGAAGCCATCTCATTCTGGATGGTTAGTAGAATTATGAGCAAACGGCCCCAGGGTTTTAAGTGGAGTCCTATCGCTCCAGAGTTACTATTTAGAGATGCACAACGGGAGGGAAGAAACTTTTTGTGCTCAGGCTTCTCAGCCGAAATGTCAAAAACGTTGTCCGGTTTAAAAACTGGCTTAATGACATTAGTGTCTCCTGCCTGAGCCGGGGAGAGACTTGCGTGGGTGCCAGATGTCAGCACACAGTTCCTCTCTCGCCCCGCCAACGCATCTGTGCCTCCGAGTCACAAGGGGCAGGGTGCCTGCCCAGGGAGCCGGGTAACATCCTAAGGTGTGGCAAGCCCCAGCCCTCTGCCCCAGGCCCCGATGAAGGAGTCCAGAGGAAAGGCCAGCTGTCCAAACAATTCAGGGGTCTGCCCCACCCTCCCCTGGCAGAGGCAAAGGCCTGGGGATGCAGGGCTGCTGCCTGACCCACCTGGCAGCACGAGACCCACACGTGAGCAAAAAGCTGAGATGCCACAAAGAGGCTCCCAGAGCCAGTAAGGGCAGAACTGGGCACCGGAGCTGAGGGAGCAGATAGATGGGGGCCTCCTTCCCTGGATACTGGGGATCCAGCTGTGACTAACCCCGCCGTCCCTCCCCCCACCCCACCCATCTCATAGCCTGCAGCTGAAACTGACAAATGACTACAAATAAAGATATGTGATAACAGCTCTAAGGAAAAGGGAGGATGTTCTGAGAAGTCACAGCCAGGAGACCCGGGTCAGACTGGGGCTAAGACTTCCTCAGGGAAGTGGCATTAGGTTGGAACCTACAGGCTAGGGAGGAATCAAGTGCTCCAGGCTAAGGAAGGACATGTGTCAAGGCTCTGGGCTGGAAAAGCCCTTCAGATGATCACTGAGTGGAAAAAAAAAGTAACATGACTGGAAAGTTGTGAGCAAGGGCAAAAGAGCGGCACAGACGGGGCTCGGGTGCCAGCGAGATGGTGCAGAGAGCAGTCAAGAGGCTGTGCTTTGGAGCCAGTCAGTCTTGGTTTCAAATCGTGACTCTACCAGCTACCAGCTGTGTGATCTGAATAAGTGACTTTACCTCTCTGAGCCTATCTCTTCAAACATACAAAAAACTGGATGATACCAACGCTTCTACGTCAATGTCAGGGTTGAGTACAACACACACAAAGTGCTTTCTTGGCACAGTAATGGCCCATGGTAAACTTTCATAGTTAACGTTCAATGGACGAAAGTTAGTGTTGATGCTGAGACCATCCAATGGTTTGGGAGGGCCCAACTGTGTGTCTGCCCCTAGTGCCATGTGCCCTGGTGTAACTTTTTAATGCTCGCCCTGACCTCTGACATCCCGACACAAGCCCTGCGTCTTCGAAGCAATTGCCACTTTCAGTTGTTCTGCAGCTGTCAATCTCCTGTTCACGCCTTCTCCTTCTGCTTCACAGCTGGGCCCGCTGGGGCTCCCACTTCCACCTCATCCCCCTCCTGCTTCTGTTCCCTACAGCATCCTGGCTGGGATGTGTGTTTCAGGCAGCCCCAGGCTCCTCCAGGAGCTAGTGTAAAGCCAAAGCCCCCAGCTCTGGTCCTAGTGGCTCAGCCATGATCGCTGGGCTCCACTGTCGCTCAGAGTTCCAAGAGCAAGTCCTGGACCTGTGGACCTCCTGCCCCATCCACCCCAGCCTGGCCCCTCTCAGGTCTCAGAGACCTGACTATTGCCTGACCTAGGACCTGCGAGTTTTCTGCCCCCAGCATTGGAATCACATCCTGGTGGCCTGGACCTAGCCCCTCCTTGAATCCTTCCCATCAGTCTCCTGCCCATGAGAGGCAACCGTAACCATGGGCCACAGCACGGTCACATCCAGACAGAGCTTCATGGGCCAACAGCTGCCTAGAGGAGTCCCAGGGTCCTCATCAACTGCATTCC
>NW_006780610.1:2859676-2875212 GCF_000442215.2 Lipotes vexillifer | reverse complement strand
CCTGCCATCCAACCCAGTGGGCCTCCCAGGACCACAAAGGCCAGTGTCCTATCAAGCAGCCACACTTAGGACCCAGGGCTTTGGGTCACCCTGGCCACTTGGACTGGACCCAGCTGCCTCCTCGCTAGCCCTTTGCCCAAGTCCTATCCCCATGCATCATCCCTGTACCCACCTGAGCTAGAAGACCACATGGATTTCTATTCTGGCATCCTCCCTTTCTCCCCAGCCCTCCTCCAGGTCCAAACTTCACCCTCCAAAGGGCATCATTGTTAAAAACACGACCCCAAGTCTCTAGAAGAGACTCCTGTGACATATTATCTTTTAAAACAATATATTTTTAAAAATAGCTAAGTTTGTTGAGCATTTGCTATGCATCAGCTACAGCTTAAATGCTTCGTGTGCATTTAATCCTTGTTTAAAAAAGACCCTGTGAAGTAGACACCACTATTACCTACATTTTACAGATAAGAAATTGCAATTCAGAGAGGTTAAGTAACTTTCCCAAGATCACACAGCTGATAAGTGGGATGCTGAGATTCAAACTCAGAGCTGTCTGACTTCAAAGTAGGCACTCTTGACCACTGCACCACACTGCCTTCCCATCATCAGCAACACCAGGCACCCCAGAGGTTATGCCATTTGACCCATCTCTACACATATGAGAAAACTGAGCATCAGAGAGAGAATTGGGCTTGTCGAGGCCACACAGTTAAGTAGGGGCAAAGCCTGGAGGTTTGCAGGCTCACCAGCCCAGGGCTCTGACATACACATCAATCATTCCAGTACCTGCAGGGTAAGCAGAGGTTATATGACCAACGACAGCGGCCTCTAGTCTCTGGAGGATTATTCTAAGACTTTCGACAGAGTAACTGTTGTCCAGTACTATGCTAAGTTGAGAAAAGAGCTAAACTCTGTCTGCTCAGAAATATCCTGGGGAGATGGATATTACTTCAAGAATGTTCCTGCATTGAGAGTACACTGGGGGCCCTTTCTAGGGTCCCGAAGTTTTCAGTGAACTAGCAAAAGCTGCTGTACGTACTGACACAGGACATGGCAGGATCCAGAGCCTCACCCCTCTTGCACTTCATTTTTTTTGGAGCCTAGGTCTTGCCTCCCTCACTCCATTTTTCAGAGCCCAGGATTTGGAGTCCAAAGACCTACCTTTTGGTCTACACAAGTAATGACAATAATTGGCTCCTCTCCTAAGCATCTGTTTCAACAACTGGCCACATTCATAGCCCTAGAATGGGCAGCCTGAAGTGCCATGTGTCTACCACATCCACAGCTGATTGGCTGCAGATGGACACCTGACCCAAGCTGGGTTGATCAGGTGACCTCCTCCTGAGACTCTGGGATGAGGTCCCAGAGCCTGTGGTGGTTGGCTCTGGGGAGTGGAGCTGAGAGGTCAGGAGACTCAAGACTGATGCTCCCACCAGTCTGGAGGAATCACAACGAGCCTTGTGCAAAGAGACATGTGAACAGAAGTCAGGCTGCGGAGAAAGAGGAGAAGGAAGAATCTCTGCAGCGATGAGAGGTCGTGAGGCCCCGCTCCTGCGGTGAAGCTGGGCAGAACGGCTCCATCCTCCCCACAAAAGCACCGGACAACACCTCATACCCTTCCCATCCCCAGCACCCATAGCCACTGCAGACATGCCTTCAATTCCAGGGTTCCTGCCCTTCACTTCCAAGCCATTCAACCATCAAAGCAAGTGAGATCCTTTCTCAGTAAACATTCCTTCCATACCCCTAGCCACAAGCAGATAGGGTGAGTCAATTAGATCATGATCCCCGCCCCTTACACACCTTCGTACCTGGCCAGACAGCTTTCCTGGGACCTTGGCAGTAAGGTCTTCTTAAAGTATCTGAGCCATTCTAGCTCTCTGGCTCATGTTGGTCCCAGGAACGGCACTTGCAGTGGACATTTTCAGCTGCCTAGAATCTTTTCTTTTCTAAAACTGCCCAAACCCCAACAGCTGAGACTGTCAATCATATGGCCCCGCCTCCCCAGCCCAGGTTGGCCAGTCAAAATACCCCAATCCCACTAAACTCAGTGATTGGTGGAGGTGTGGGCACATGACCCAAGCAGGCGGAGCCTCCCTGAGCAATTGATCAGGAAGAAGCCATGAGTAGGGTTGAACGAGGACAGACATGTCCAAGGTAAAGGTGAAAGGCACCGTGACAAGTTGGGGGAGGGGTTTTCTCTTTCTTACGTGAGCCATGACCAAAACATCTCTCAAGACAAATATGAGATGGCTATTTCCCTTGTGCTGGTAGCATTTGGTGGAGCCATGTCTTTGTGCTAGGTTGCAGAAGGACCTAAACCATGAAATCTCAGAGGCATAACACAATAAAGGTGTATTTCTTACAAAAAGTCAGGTGTGGGTCAGGCTGCCCACTTTTATCTGCAGTACTTGGCTCCAAGTTCTCTGTGACACATCAGCTTTTGACTACCTTAGCCCAGTAGCGACACGTGTCACTTCTGCTCAGTCTGTTGGCCAAAGTAGTCACGTGGCCCCAACCCAGCTGCAAGGGAGACTGGGAAATATAAGAGGGTATACAGATACTGGATGAATACCAACTGCTATGAGCCACGTGAAATTTTTTAAAAATCTAATATTATTCGAGCCAGAGTTCTTTGCTTTGAATTTTCTCCAGGACCCCACAGAGCCATGGCTTTTAGAGGGGAGGCCAGAACCCAGGAGCCTCATTTTGTTTATCTTGCCCTAAGGAATAACCACCCAATGTGCCTCTCCAATCAAACCCCAGCTGGGCACCAACCTTGTCCCATCCCAAGACACTGACTCAAGGACAGGGCTCCCCTGCCGCCACCCCAGGACAGACAACCAGACCTGTGACCTTCTCCTACCACCCGTCTGGGAGACCTGAGGCTCGGGCTGCAGAACTACACCAAATCATCTAGGCTGAAAACTCCGTGAAAAAAATGCCCTTCGTGAGCAATTAAGCCAACACAAACAAATTGGCCCAGAAAAATCAAGGTTCCCACAAGCGCAGGATCTTGATCTTGAAGGAAGACAACATTTCTAGCCTTGTACCTCTTAATCAACACAATTATGCAGAGGCCATCGCCGACAGTGTCCCTGCGAGTCTCCACCCAAGCCCCAGATATTGCTCAAATGGTAACAGCCTAATTAGAGAAGGAGAGCCGGGAGGGAGCAGAGGCGGTCACAGAGCTCTTTTTCAGGAGGCCGCATACCTGCAAAGGAGCCATTCGGGCAAGTGGAGGGCCCTCCAGAGCCCCGAGCTCAAGGTGAGGGGGAAACCGCAGCTCCACGCTTGGAAATCAGCACCGCCTCCTGTAAACAGTGTACTCTTCCTTTTCCTGATGAGCCCATTTTCCGCAGCTGGAAGGGGCCAGCAGTGGCAGGGAAGCCTTTGATGTGATTCACTGGAAGCCTGATGCTGGCACAGAGGCATTCTGTTGCAGGCTGAGCCCTTTCATCTCAGCAAAGAGGGTCACCCCCCTCAATCGCGGGCCCACCTGGAAGATAAGTCTTTTACAGCAGCGATGCTGGAATCAGCTGTTGAAGGAAAGCAGATGGTTTTGCTTTTACTCATCTTGATCAAACTAGCCCGGAAGCTGTGTGGCTTCCTGGAGGATGAGAGGGGTGGGTGTGGGGGGGCAGGTGTGGGGAAGCGGGGATGTCACCCTGGAATAGATTACGCAAATGTATTCATTGGTAGAAACATGAATGTTCTTAAGGAAGTCATCTGATTAAATTAGGAAAAATGGGTTTTGATCAATGAGCAGAGTTAGACCAAACTCCCCACAATAATCTGCAGCGCTTCCCCCAGTCACTGCCAACAACGCAGTTCCCTCTGCTTGGGTAGCCAGGGGATCAACTGAGGACCACAGGATGGGAGGGGCGGGGAGGTGGGAGCAGGGGAGAGCCTTCTCAGGCTGCCTCGGAGAGGGCAGCCACCCTAAGGATGGAGAGGGAGGGGCCCTGGAAGAGCCTGAGGCTTCCTCACTCTCCTGCCCTCTCCTGGATTAACCACATCTTCCATTTCCTATCCACATCCCTCTGCTTGGGACTCAGGGCTGCTGGGAGGCAGCTGATGGAGGACAGAACCCTATGATGATTCCATACAGTCCCCCCTTTGACCTCTTACCTCAGCGTCAGCCTCTCTCTTCCTGCCTCCACATTCCTGATTTTGTCCCCGAGCCAGATCTTTCCACGCAAAGCTTGTGTTTCACCAGGAAACTTCTGCCCTACAGTGTCCCATTTTCTCCCTGCCACACCCTAAAAAGTCAACAGGGTATCATAAACCACCACAAAGACGCGTACACCATATGCTTTCTGTTCATTTATCTTACACGAGAAGAGACCAAGGCTCAGAGAGGTCATGCAGTTGGCCCAAGTTTACCCAGCTAGTAAGTGCCAGAAAGAATGTAAACAGAGCCTACCTTAGAGGTGTCAATTAAAACCCGTAAAACCCTTCATCCCCCAGCCTCCCAGCCCACACACCCTCATACCAGCTGTTCACTCAGCATCCCTGAGAAGCCAGGGCAGGGACCAGTGTGTTCATTCACTCAACAGGATGTACCAACAGATCCTAAGCAGGGCCTGGGTGTGTGACTGAGAAATCCTACACATACACATACACACACACACACACACACACACAGACACACACACACATAGACACACACACACTCACCTTTCGATCAGCTGATTTACAGAGCAGCTAAGGAGGTTCTTTCTGGAAAAAGAACTCAGAGAATGTTGGCATCTGGGGCACAGCAGGCTGTAGGCAGGCGTGTTTGGGGCTGGTGCAGAGGTCAAGTGCCAAGGAGGGCCTGTGGGTCCAGCGAGAGAATCCACCCAGGGAAGAATACGGTGCTCCAAGGCCCTGAGGACCAGAGAGCGGTGCTTCCTGGTGGCTGCTTCTCCCACCTGCCCCCACCCAGCCCAGCCCGCCCACCCCAGGAGAGAGAAAGGCCGTGAGGCCTAAAACCACAGGAGCTATAGAACCTTGACATCCAAGCACCCCTGCTTTGGACTATCTCTCAAAAATGCCAAATACAACAAAGGGGACAAAATTCCCCAAAGCAGAGTGACAGGCACAGTCCCGAGCGGGGAGGGATGGTGGTCTCCAGAGAAGAGCAGCGCCCCTGCAGCAGAGGCCCCAGGGCCATGGTGGCCTATCCAGATAGGGGAGGCACTGGCTCAGCCAGAGACATACACTGTGATGCTGGGGGGCAGAAATGGTGGCTGCGCAGCACCACAGTTTAAAAAAGCTAAAGGACATCATGGGAATGTAGTGTGACACCCTGATACCTGCCGAAGCCCCAAAGTGTGTTAGAAAAGACAGGGTCCGAGTTCTTGTAGTTCTGCGGTCAGAGGCTCTTGGGCACAGGAGAGCTGGGTCTAGACAGTAAGGGGGACTCATCTGCACCCAAAGGTTGTGAGTCCCAAAGACATTTGAGTTACACAGCTAGTGCTAACCGACCCCCATTGTGGCCCGTCTTGTACCCAGGGAATACAGGCATGAGTCCCTTACCACTTCTGCCCTCATAGTTCCTAGCTCAGTGGAGGTGAAGACAGATGATCCAAAGATTGTAGTAAATGCTCCAGAGTCCTAAAGCACTGTGAGGAAGCAGAGAGGGAGCGATGCTACCTGGGTGAGTCAAGGAGGGCTTCTGAGAGGAGGTGGCATATGAGTTGGGTCTTGAAGGTGAGTAGGAGCTCATGAGGTGAAGCTGGGAGAAGAACAAGCCAGGCAATGAGAAGAAGCTGAGTGAAGGCCAGCAGGGGGAGGGCACTTAGGGCTCGGTGCAGCTGGAAGGCCTAGCGTCTCACCTGGGGAAGGGGCACAAGTGGCAGGGTGGTGGAGGCAAGATGTGAAGCATCTGAGGCCATGCCAGGGCATTGACCCGCACTCAGAACCCAGACATGTGATGGTGTCAGGGCCTCCTCTTCTCCCTCCTTTTGCAGTGGACACCCTGGGAGGACACCCCAACTCCCAGGGCTGCGTCCAGAGCAAGAGAGACACCGCTTATGGCAGGGACTCCAGAGTGACCTGTTGTGAGCCCATCGAGTTTTGAGGAAGATCAGAAGTGAGAGCAGGACAGAGCCACACAGCATTGCTGCCCTTCCCTTCCAAACCTGCCTCGCATCTCAGGGGCACCAGCTCCCCTACCTGTACCCCATCATCATCTCTAGCCCCCTAAGAAGAGGGAGGGAACAAGATAAATATGTAGTACACAGCAAAGTGCTATTATTCAGATGAGGGACCTGAAACCAGACAAGGAAGGAACTTACTAAGTCGCAGAATGGATCTGAGACCAGAACTCGAGGCTCCTGACCCCTGGTTAATGGTCTGTCTGCTAACCCAATCCCCATCCCCTAAGAGCTGTGGGTTTGGAGTCTATCTTTTGACCGTTAAAAGCTCCTGAAACAAAATCTGTTTTGAGGTAAATATGGCCTCTGGGAAGCCATGGACCCCTTCACTCCACAAGGCCTGGGAGACCCTAACCCAGTGAAGGATTTTTCAGGCCTGAAAATTTGCCCAGTGATGCAAGCTGCAGGCCGAGGACAGGAGGCTATGGAAGTGGTCATGGGGTCTCCAATTCTAGTTCCCCAGTTAGCTGACTGTCGTCACTGTAACTTACCTGAACTCAGGTGACATCTCAGCTGTCCCCATCCTCGGCCACACACCCATCATTTCTCACCCAAACCACTGTAACAGCCACCTAACTTCTCTCCCTTCCTCCCTTATCACCATCCCTCACTTCCTCTATTCTCCATGAGGCAACCAGGAGAGATCTGTTGAATGCATACCTGACTGTGTTCCTGTTTAAAACCCTTTAAAAGCTCCCCATCACTTGAGAAAATAACTGAATTCCCTCATGAGCCCTCCCTGATTGAGTCTCGCACCTCTCCCATAGAGCCTTGCAGGATTTCTTTCACTTGGTCTAAACATGCCCCACTCTCTCACCTCTGGACCTTTGCACACGCTGTTCCCTCTGCCTAGAACACTGTTCCCAACTCTCTACTAACTTCCATAATCGTTTAGGGCTCAGTTTAAATATCACTACCCCCTAAGGGGTCTTCCCTAATCATCACTCACTCACCCTGGGTCCCGGATGAGCTCCATGTTTTCCCTTCTATAGTGCCCATGTTTCCTTGTGGAACACTTATCACCCCTGTTCTTAAATTCTTGTCATATATGTGTCTTTCTTCCTTGTTAGACTATAAGCCCCAGGATGGCAGAGGCCGCATCTGTCTTGTTCTTCTCTGTATTGCATTCCTAACTCCAAGTACAGTGTCTTGTTCATAATAGAGGTCAATAAATATTTGATGAAGAAAGAAAGTAGAAAGCGGCAAGAAGGAGGGAAGGAGGAGGTCTTGTCTTGTAAGAGCTGCCTCCCTTCCCTGACTGAGCCAACTGAGAAAACTGCCTTCAGTAACACTAAGGAGGAATGGCACTGTATGGTGACTTTATGGTGACTCATTTACTCTTCACAAAAACGCTATAAGGTGAAGACCGTCATTGAGCCCATTTGAGGAATCTGAGGATCAGAGAGCTGAAGCAATTTGTCCAAGGTCACACAGCTAATAAGTGACAGCATTGGGAATTGAATTCGGGTCAGAGTCCAGAGCCTGGGCTTTTAACCAGTACAGTGCACTCCAGGGAAGATACAACCCGGTCGTATAGGCTGTAAGGATCTTCTGTGTGCAAGACTGAGTTTACCATGAAATAAAATAGGCAGGAAGCTGCCTCTCCAAAGTAAATTATGTGGAAGGAGGAAAAGTTTAATCTTGAAACCCTTAAAATATATTCACATAAAGCCCGAACCAATCGCTCTTAAAGACGCCAACCCCCCACATATCACCTGTTATCTGAGCCAGAGAAGGGAAGTAAAATCCTCACCTGACAAGTGTGTAAGCCGGAGAGATAAGAAAGGTTAGAAACGGACTGTGACCTCCAAGTCTGTGGGGGAGAGTGAAGAGAAATGAAGATTTTATTCTTAAGATGTTTGGGCCCAAGAAAGGAAAGCGCCTTTCTCCCTCCATACCCAGGAATTGTGCTCGGGGGAGTGGCCGCTCAGTCCCCTTGGCCAGGCCAAACCAGGCCTCCCTGGACACAGGAAGAAATCAGGAAAGCTGGTAAAGGTCTCTAACTATAGAAACATTTTCCGTTGTTTCTCAAAGGTCTGAGCCCTCCTAGGGTGCACGGCAGGTCTGGGGATGGTGTGGCATTCTCTGTGGGTTGACTACCTGACATCATCCCCACCCTCCTTGGTTTACAGAAGCCCAATTTTCTTTTTGGTATCAGGAGGTTACAGACTCATGCAACTGTATTTTGCAAGTGTATTTTGATTGGTCTAAGCCAATTGAGGTTATTCTACCCCTCCAGCCAATGATTGTTTAGGAATGGGGATAGAATGTAATTCTAGCCACTGAGACATAAGAGGTTGGTGGTGGGGGGGTTGTCTGCTGGAGGACTTCTGGGATCTTTGATCTTAAAGAGAGATGCCTGGAGCTGCTGCAGCCATCTTGTGACCATGAGGAAAACAGCTGAGAAGATATGAAAAGAACTTGAGTCCCTGGTGAGGTCAGTGGAAGGCAGAAATAACCAACCCTGAAATTGCCCTAACTCCAGGCTTCTTGTTATGGAGCATTAAACTATCTTGCCTAAACTCTTTTAGGTTGGGTCTTCTATTTCTCATAGCTGAAAGAAACCTAATTGATACATGTTGGGGAAAGACACTGATCTTGGAGTTTGAATAGATTCAAGTTCAAATTCCAATTCTGCAGCGTGACTTTGGTCAAGTCCTCAGACCTCTCTAGCCTCACCTTCCTCATCTCTTCCTATAGGAATAGATTTAAATTCATTCACTTGACAGATATTTATGGATGCCTAGTCTGGAGGCTACAAAATGAATGGCATGGTCCCTGCCCTGCAGGGGTTCGATTTGGTAAGAGAATCCTGACACTTGCCCAAATAAGTACCGTATTTCCATTAATATATAATAGCATTGATTATTAATGCAACATTACTTTTGCACTACGAAAGAAAAATGCTGCAAATGAAACTAATACAATACAATGCTTTTTATCACTGAATTTTTATTTTATTCTCATCTAATGAACTCTATTCAACTTAATTAGACATTTTTATATCATATATCATTCTTGGGCATATACACATAGAAAGAAAACTATCAGCAAAATTAATTGGTTAAGGTCTCTAAAACTTCGTCACAGAGGCCAAATCTCCTGAATCACTTTTCTACCTTGAGTGGTTTATGGCCACATTTTTTTTTTCATATAACATTGTTCTCTGTGACATCAAGAGCATAAATGATGCTGCATTTCTTCAAAGAGGGGTCCGCTACCATCTCTGGGATTTTCTTCCAAGCTGCTGACACCCATTTTGCATTCAGTTCTAGACCTTCTTGGTCGTATTAGAAGGTGTCAACAGAAGATTTACAAACAAGAACCCAGACTCATATTCCTTCCTCCAATGGTCCCTAATTGGTTTATGACGGGACCATGGAGGGGTTGGTGTTGTCTGCACAAGTCACCAGGAATAGCGGTCCCCTTCTGGCCTATGTAGGCAACGGTGACCACATCACGACTGTTACCCCTCCAACAGCAATTGTGACAAGGTCATGCCTGCTGAAAATGCATCCCAATTGCAGAGATGTGAACACGTGGGAAATCTCAGAATTGATGAACTACAGTAGTTTGGTAATTGTGCTCTAGTGTGACCTGGGCTTTGTGGAAGGGGAGAACATTTCACTTGTTCCTTCAAGGACAGAAAATGTCCACAAGGAATGATAGGTAGAGAAGGCATTCTGGGAAGAGAAAAGAGCAGCTGCAAAGGCACAGAGGTAGGCGGAGCACAGGGGCACGGGCGGAAACCAGGACAGGCAAGGTTGGGGCTTGCAGTGACTGCAGGGGCTGCCAGGAGACCCCGATGGCAACCCTCACAGATTCTGAGCAAGAATTGCACTTCTGGGCTTCCCTGGTGGCACAGTGGTTAAGAGTCCGCCTGCCGATGCAGGGGACACGGGGTCGTGCCCCGGTCCGGGAAGATCCCACATGCCGCAGAGCAGCTGGGCCCGTGAGCCATGGCCGCTGAGCCTGCGCTTTCGGAGCCTGTGCTCCGCAGCGGGAGAGGCCACGACAGTGAGAGGCCCGTGTACCGCAAAAAAAATAAAAATAAATTAAATTTAAAAAAAGAATTGCACTTCTGCTCACTACCATTTCTTTCCCCTCTCACTGGGTTCTCGGGCAGCCTGGCCTTAGAAGTGCCAAGAGCCTGGCCCACCACACTCTGGCAACCTTCCTTCAAACATTTTAAGACATTCAGAATCCATGCAGAGAGGGGCAAGTTGGGGTGAGGAGCCAGGCATTGTGACCCATTAGCTGTGTGACTTTGGGCAAATTACTTGTCTGAGCTTCAGTCTTAGTTGTAAAATAGGAACCAGTAACATTACCTACCTCACAGGTTAGCTGTGACAATTAAACAAGGTAAGGTGAAATTCCAAAATTCCAGTGTTTGGAATTTTTTTTAATACAAATCTTTGTGCCTTTATTTATTTATTGGCTGCGTTGGGTCTTTGTTGCTGCGCGCAGGCTTTCTCTAGTTGCGGCGAGCAGGGACTACTCTTCATTGCGGTGCGCGGACTTCTCATTTGGTGGCTTCTCTCATTGTGGAGCACGGGCTCTAGGCGTGCGGGCTTCAGTAGTTGTGGCGTGCGGGCTCAGTAGTTGTGGCTCGCAGGCTCTTGCACAGGCTCAGTAGTTGTGATGCACGGGCCTAGTTGTTCCATGGCATGTGGGATCTTCCCAGACCAGGGCTTGAACCCACGTCCCCTGCATTGGCAGGCAGATTCTTAACCACTGCGCCACCAGGGAAGTCCCTGGAACTTTTTTTTACATGGCCTTTTTTCTTCCTCACTCCTTTTGGTCTACACAGAGGAAGCGTGTCTAAATACTTCTGGTTTTTTGCTGGGCGCTTTCCCCTCCTCACCCTCACGGGTGAGTTTAGGAGAGGATCTGCCTGGCATAGCCCAGTCTGTCCTCCCTTCCTTAGCAGTATCTTCACATGTGCTCTGCTTTTCTCTCTGCCACACTGGGGGCCCACAGTGCTTTAGGGCACAGCAGCCTGTTGATGGGTCCATGTTAAGGATGAAGAATGGATTTGAGGGCAAACAGAAAATACCTGGCACATCACCAGTAGAAGACTGGCTCACTAAATCACAGAATACTCATACAATTGAAAAACATTCAGCCATTAAAAATCACGTTGAGAGAAAATACTTATTGCAGAGGGACTCATTCCATCTTTCAGTGAAAAACTACCTATGAAACATACAACATAATACAACTTTGGTTAAAAATATATAGACTCGCAAAGAAAAAGCTTAAGGAGATTATGTCCGGGTGACACAATTGTGGCTAACTTTTCTTCTTCTTTGAATTTTCATCATGTCCATACTGAACATTATTGGGGTTTGAACAGGCTCAATAAATACTTCTGGTTTCCCCATCCAGCCTCTGAACTAACTAAAGAGAATACAAAAGAGTAAGACAGGTAGAAATCAAAGTATCAATTTTATTACTGACATTGGCAGGGCTGGAAGGGGGGCTTAGATGTACAGTAACAATGGTATTCCTAAAATTGAACCCCTGATTAGACAGACTTACACAGGCAGCGTGATCAGCTGACCCTGCAGTGAAGGCAAATGGCCGTGACATCAACAATAACAATGACAACAATCATCATCATCACTACTTACTGAATAGTTACTATGTCCTAGAGAAATGTGCTAAGTGTTCTATGTACATTAACACATTTAATCTGGACAACAACCCTGAGAGATATGTTTTATTATCCTTTTTCAGGTGAGGAAGTAAGACACATAGGTTAAGTAATTTTCCCAAAGTCACATAAGGGGCGAGCTGGAATTCGAACCCAGACTCTCTTGAGTCTGAAGTCCGAGCTCTTCTTACTTGGATGGACTGTCTCTGAGGGCATGTCTACACCAGGATTTGAAACAGGCTCAAAGTCATTCACAAAAGAGATTTCCCAACTGCTTACGATGAGGTCCCTGTTGATAGAGCAGCCACCCAGACACTTTGTCCTGGTACAGAACACAGCATTACAGGAAATCAGCTGGTTGTGGATGCAGACAGTCTGGGACCCCATTAAATGGTTATGTGACCCCAGAAAAATCCATCTCCTTTCTGGGCCTCAACTTCTCCAGCTGTAAAGTGAGGGCGATAGGTGAGTTGGATTGGCAGGCCCCTTTCAGCTGTGATATGCAGAGATCCTGGGGGCTCTGAGGCCCCAAGCCTCGGGTGAGTTGTGGTCCTGCTGGGCCTGAGTGGAGCGGAGCCTAGGTCTGCCCAGCAGAGCACACCCTGAACCCGTGTGAATGGGTCTTGGTCAGAAAAGAAGTCTGGTTCAGAAAACAACATGGTCAGCCAGCAGATGTCTGTTCAGCTGAATCCAGGAGAGAGCCAGACAAGGACAAATTAATACATAATCAACTCTCTCCCCAAAATCTCTGAGAGGCCTGAGAGTGAACCCAGGTCAGCCCCACCATCAGGACCACATTGAAAAGCAGCCGTAGTGGTTATGGAAGTAACTCTGTCCACTTCAAGTGACCACAGGAGGCAGAAGGAGGTGCCACCACCATAGCCAAAGCAAGAGCTTGAGAAAATGGTGGGACACTTGGTAGTTGATATCATATAAGAGATGCCCCCTTGTAAGAGGACTCCTTTCAGCCCTGCCCCCAGCATCCCCATCAGCCCTAAAGGCTGCAAACATGAATGAACGCCTGAAACTTCCTGCCCGAATGCCTTCTCTCTGGATGGAAGCAACCCTCATCCAGATCAGAGACCGTACGCAGGCTTCCTCAGCCCGCGGGAAGGATAACTCTGCGCCGTGTTCAAGCTGCCTCCCAGAGTTCCCGGGAGCTCACGCTGCGGGTGACCACGTGGACTGGTTCTTCCCTTTCCTGTTCTTCTTCCTCACCACGCCCCCCGCCACGCCCCGCCCCGCAGTGCTTCCTGGGATCAGCTCCCAGATAAACCCCTGGGACTTGAATCCTTGTTTGGTGATTTTTGCAATGAGTCAGCCTGACTAGGTTAATCTATATTTTCCAGAACTCCATTTCCCCAAGGTTTCCAGTTAAGGTCGGCCGCAAAGAAACTCCTGTGGGAGGTTTGGAGGGTGGAAGGAAAGCAGCGGCTATTTCGTGTTTCGCACACACTGTGGCTGAGGGGCTGACTCACCTGCCGGTGGTGTGAGATCCACCTCTGCTCCACTTTCCTCTGGACCTTCCTTCACTTCTCTGATGGCCAGGTCAGGCAGATGTGTTTAGCTTTGTGACAAAGGACTCCCCCCCTTACCATCAGAAGCAACAAGAACAGACCCTGATTTCAGAGCGTTCTTGCGGGGGTCCCAGCTCGAGGGTGCGGGCTCCAGCTTGTCCTTTCCCTCCCTCCCTTTCCATCCGTTTCCCCTCCCCAACTGCCTGCCCTCCAGACATCAACCTCCAGTATCAGGTGCTACAACTGCAACTTACAGAGACTCCCACAATGTGTAAAGTCCAATCCTTGTAACAAATCCCTTAAATGTGGATATATAACCTCCCAGAAGAAAAATCAGAGACAAAGTTTAGTATTAAAGTATTACTCAGGGGCTTCCCTTGTGGTGCAGGGGTTAGGAATCCACCTGCCAATGCAGGGGACATGGGTTCGAGCCCTGGTCCGGGAAGATCCCACATGCCGCGGAGCAACTAAGCCTGTGCGCCACAACTACTGAGCCTGTGCACCACAGCTACTGAGCCTGTGCTCTAGAGCCCGCGAACCACAACTACTGAGGTCCACATGCTGCAACAGCAGCCCGCGCACCTAGAGCCCGTGCTCCGCAACAATAGAAGCCACTGCAATGAGAAGTCCGCGCACCACAACAAAGAGTATCCCCTGCTCGCCACAACTAGAGAAAGCCTGCGCGCAGCAACGAAGACCCAACGCAGCCATAAATAAATAAATAAATATTTTTTAAAAAAGTATTACTCAGGGTTCGGGCAAACCCTACTAGGAGACGGACATGGTGGACTTGCTTCTTCCTGGTGGCAGCAACACTGCTCTGATTGAATCCTCACCAATACACCTTGTTTCTGGGGGAACCCAAACCAAGATAGCCAGGAACTCCCAGGACCTATGGGGATAAATCAGCTCCAGGCTCCCATGGGTAGCCTGAGACAGAGCTAGGGACATAGCATCCTTAGAACAATAACTGGGATGTCATTTTGACCCCTTCCCCTGGCTAATGGAGCCCATATGCTACACGATCAAGCTTGATACTCGCATCTCACACTTCCTCCTGTTCTAAGAAACAACACTGGCGTACTCTCCAGCATCCAACAATAAATATTTCTCTTAAAATGTCAACAGCATTAAAAACACTTTGTTTTTAAGTGGTGGCATATTCCCTGGTGCTCAAAATCAAGAACCTCAGTGCAGACTCAGACTATTTTTCAACATGATTCCCCAGGGTTGACTCAGAAAGGAGGTCCCAAGAGTTAGAAAAGAACCACACAACCCTTTGTCCAGTTAAAGGAGTTAACCAGTCGGCTGGAATCAGGCTGGGATTTTCTGGGGATTCTAGGAGGTTGGAACCCATGAAAACTGGGGAGCCTCCAGCTTCACAATCAGCATCCCTAAGCAAAGCTGTTTGTTCCCTCCTCAGCTTTCCCACAGGGCTCTGAACAAACCTGCATTGGCCCATTTACCACCAGCTTGTGTGTGTTTCTGCTCCAACCGACCCTGAGCTCCTCAAGGGCAGGATACTGATGGCAAGCCAGCATCCCTGGCCCATGAGGCAATGCGTGGGTGGAGTTTAGTGAATGAGATCAAAGAAAAGGTGCCAGTTATCAAGGCGCTTAGGGTGGCAGAGCACTGACCTTGGAAGAGCCCTCCGAGAAACTTCTACTCCAACCTTCCCCCCTACAGATAAGGAAACTGAGGCTCCAACTTTCCCCGCTACAGATAAGGAAACTGAGGCTCCAACTTTCCCCCCTACAGATAAGGAAACTGAAGCTCCAACCTTCCCCCCTACAGATAAGGAAACTGAGGCTCCAACCTTCCCCCCTACAGATAAGGAAACGGGAAGGAGAAAGTCACACACCAGCTGTGATCTCCCTGAAGAAGAATGATGGCTTGTCTGTCTCTGTTTTCTCAGAACCAGCACAGGACCTGACACAGAGTAGGCATCAATAGCTGCTGAATAAAGGAAGGAAGGGAGGAAGGGAGGGAGGGAGAGAGGGAGGAAGGAATTCGGCTAGTAGTAACACACCTAGAACAGACGTCATACCTCCTGACAGCCAAACCCTTGCTCTTCCTTCATGCCTCCCCAGCCCACCCTCAAGCTCACATCTGATCAAAAACACAATTTTCGGGGGCTTCCCTGGTGGCGCAGTGGTTGAGAGTCCACCTGCCGACGCAGGGGACACGGGTTCGTGCCCCGGTCCGGGAAGATCCCACATG